>NW_024038846.1:600000-912232 GCF_016077235.1 Cyprinodon tularosa | reverse complement strand
AAAAGGGAAGTGGGAAATGTATGGTTCTTCCTCCCAGATTGCCTGATTTGGCATCGATTTAGTTCATGGATTTCCTTCTTTTCCTTGCCCTTGCTGGATTACTTTGAGCTCTCTGATTTCTGGAAAGAGGTCGTACGGGTCCTATGACTATCGGTTCTCTTCTACCCTTTGGACAGGTCATCATTTTGATCACCGATTTTGAATCCGTGGAGGAATGTTTTTCAGATTCTGTAGAAAAAGAAGGAAACATGTTTAAGAATTAACAGAACTGATCCCAGTCATGTTTAACAAAATCATCGATATAAAAATTACAAAGCAAGTTTTTTTATTTTGTCTTAGAACTGTCTTTTTGACCATAGCTGTTTGAACAGCTACTAAATGAATAGCTACTAACTACTAAATGATTTCCAAGGTCACACCCAACCAGAACGTGCCTCTTCCAAAGTCTCAAGAGTCAGTATCCTGCCTTCTACAGCAGATCACAGCACTATCATATAAGGTGATGGTAGAACATCTCACATCATCATAGGTCAAGCATTGGAATGTCCTTTTAGCTGAAAGTGAAAAAAAAAAAAATAAATTATTCTTCAACAGCCTCTGATATCTCCTCCCGATTCAAACCTTTCCGTTCTGACCCGAATTTTCTCCAACAAATGATCTGTTTTTCTCCTGGGATTCCAAGATGGAGAATTTGCCTCTAAGTCAGTTCTGTCTGCCCCTCCCTGTTATTGCTACCAGCGAGTCCCCCCTCCAAATGGTACAAGCCAGCACATCACCCCTGAACTAGGCCCTATTCAGAGTGCTGTTATGGAACCAGAATATAATCTCCTCATTCCTACAAGAAGAAGGTTAGAGGCTTTTTTCAGGGTTCGTATGGATGCTTGAAATCCTTAAAAACGCTTGAATTTTAATGTTAAATGCTTGATACTGTAATGAAATAGAAATCTTGCTTTAATATACTGCTAATTAAATAGAGAAAAATAAGATAGTGAAATAAAAAATCTTAACCTTATTGTCAGATGCACCTCATGCCAGCTGTCGCCTTATTGAGGTGCTAGTTTGTTGTCATGACAACATAGCTCCCAAGCGGACAGGACTGTCGAACGACCATGTTGGGAGAATGGTATTATAATCAACTTTGGTTGAATATTTTAAAAATAAAGACAGTAGCTCAAACATAGATTAAACCAACATTTTGCAAACTGTAAAGTATAAAGAAAAGAAATTTGAGAATCTGCACTCTCCAGTCATGTGAACAGAAAGCCAAACAGGCTCTGCCTACCACATTAGCCCTACATATTAACTATTTAAAAATATAATAACCACTAGCTAGGCATTCATGATAAAGAAGCGCTGCTGTGTACGCAGTGTTGTTCCAAATGAGCTATCACCGCCAGAATTTCTATGCATTGCGTTGTGTGCATTAGCAGAGAGAGCGAATCCGGTCAACTCTGCCTCAAAATCGAAAATGTTACACTTGTCATCCTATGGTATGGTAAATGATTGTTTGAAAAGATTTATATCATCACATCTTTTTGCCTGTTTGCCCTTTTTTTGTTACTGAATGGAGCAAGTGAAACAGATTTTAAATATGTTAAAATGAACACCAAATAATCTTCCTTCTAAAATTATTCCTATCTGCCAGATTCAAGGAGATTTTAATTCAAGGTAACAGGTATCTTTCAAAATCTAACAATGTATAAGGAGTTAGAAAATGTTTTCACTTTATTAGAATGGCGTGTTTAAAATTATGTAGACTTCTAGACAAAGTTTAAAAAGGATTTTATTGATTTAAATCACTGCAGCCCCCTTTATTAGTGCTGACAAACTGTTAAGCATTTTTTCTAATGGTGTGTTGACATAATCTTTGGAGCAAAATCATGCAGGGTGGAAATATCCTAACATCAATTCACTTTTATTTCTAAAGCACAAATTAACTTCATGTCATCTCAAGGCACTTTACAAAGTCAATGCAATATAATCCCCCCAGCAAATTTGTTTAAAATTTTTCCTCCCTAAGGAAACCCAACATATTGCATTAAGTCTTGACAAGCAGAACTCACTCCTCCTGGAAGAGTGTAGAGACACAGTTGTTAATAAAAGAGAAATTGTCATTTTTGTTGGGAGCTGGAGAAAATCCCATCTTTCTCCAGCAGAGTCCGCCGTGGATCCTCTGAGGGAGCCTCCTGCGCAGCTGCAGCTCATCTAGATCATCAGAGGATCCACTATATAAGCTGTCTTCAGACCTTGCCTCAACGCCGCAGTGTTGTTCCAGTTGGTCAGCGCTAAAGCCTAGATCTTTGAGTATCTCCATGACTTTGAATCCAGGTTGGATTCTAACCACTATCTCTGTGTTTCCAGGAAACCCGTGTCTCCTCCGTGAAAGCTCAGGAAGAGCTAACCTGCCGAACCGACCCTCTGAGCCAAACCCTGAAGATTCTCTGAGAACCTCCAAGCAGCTCTGGACCAGAGCTGGGAAACCAAGGCTAAGGTCTGTTCAAGCTAGACGTGAGACGCTGAAGCAGCAAACGGACTCTGCTGATAAACACCTCTCCAGAACCAACAGTGACTCTCCCAAAGAGAACCTCAAGAACCCTCAAGGTACAATCAGAGCTCACTTGGAAATCTAATCCTGTCAGCAGTCCTTAACCGCTCTGTCTCTCACGCAGACTCCGGTGAAACCAGAACCCAGGCCTGAACCTGTCATCAGTACATTCTGTGTGTTGTGCTTAATAAACGTGTTAAACTTTCATCCTTGTGTCCTTTAAGTGGTGTTCTGCAAAATTTGGCTCCCTTTTGGGAAAACCCCTTTCATGACAGAACACTGCCCCCAAAACTCCAAGCCCAGAATAACCTCCCCCTTTCGTTTGGGGAACGGGGATGTCAACTACAAGAACAACCCCAAACCTCCGGGGATTAACCCATCGATTTGGGAACTCAAAAACCAAAATCTACAGATTGTCAAAATTTCCCTAATAGCCAAAATGCAAAAACTTTCACAACCTTTTCCCGGGGCCCCATCCCCCCCCCGTTTCCCCAACCCTTTGTGACGGCCATCAATTTCCCGCCCTATTTTTCCAAAAAAATTCCCCGGGGAAAACATAAAATTTGCAAAGGATTTTTTAAATTCCAGTGTGGGTTGTTTTTTCGAAACTCTCCTGGTGTTTTTCCCCCGATCCAAAAAATAACGTTATTTTTCCCCATTAACAGGAAGACCTTTGGGAAATTTGGGCTCAGGCAAGATTTTCCCACTGACGACAGTTTAAAGGCCTTTTTTCTGACTTCATTCTAAATTTCCCCGGGTTTTCAACCGGAAACTGACCAAACTTTTGGATTCCCAAGGGGCTTTTTTTCAGTTTTAAAAAAAGGGAAAAATTCATCGGGGAAGTTTTTTCCCATAAAATTTCCCCGGTTTCCCCCAGTTTCCCGGATGAACCCAAAAGCCCCTTAAAGGGGGAGCCTTTTTCATCTTTAAAAAAACAGATTAAAAGGAACTAAAACCCCTCGCCCAAACCCAGCTTCCCTCGGGTTTTAAATTCCCCTTTTCCCTTTTGGGCTTGATAATAGGATTCACCCAAAAACAGTTCGAAGAACTGAGTAATTTCTCTCCCTCTTTTCAAAATGAAACCTGTTTTTTCCCCCTCTACAGAGCTGAGGCCCACCCCAAAATCTAATCCCAATCTCTACCCATTCCCTTTCAACCTTACTTTTGGGGGAAAGGGGATTTTGACCATGAAAGGGGGGGAACACAAAGCTCCCCCCAAAGAGGAAAAAAGAGCTTTTCCTAAGTAAGCTATGTATCTACTTTTGGCAAGGGGGCACTTCTTCCCCCCTTCCCCCAAAATTAAAAAGCCGGGGGGCCCGCCAGGGGAAATCTGAGGATCTGGGCCCAAAATTGATAAAAATTAAAATCCCCTCGTTTGTTGCGGCCTGCCAACGCTTTTCTGTGAAAACCCAAAAGGGTCTCCTTTCCCCGTTTCCATCAAACTCGGGCGGTGAGCGAAACCAAAATCGACCTAACCTCTTTCCAGAAACTCCAGTTTTAAAACCCCCTTTCCCTCTCCTAAACCCCTCTCATGTGTCCGCCATAGCAAAAAACTCCACCGTGTTCCCACCCTAAACCAGCCCCTCGACTATTTCGGGTCGGGTAACCAAAAGAGCCCAATAATTTTTTTGGTTTTTCCCCTCTGCAGGTTCCCCGGGTCCTCGGGTTTTTGGGGGGGTTGGGGGAAGCCAAAACCCTCACAAAATTTTGGTTTAAACTTTCTTTTTTGGGAATCAGGGCCCACTACGTGCCACGAAACCTCCCTTTCGTCTGCTGCCCCTAGGGTGGGTTTCCTATGGGGGGGGGAAGAGGGACCCCCCCTGACCTTTCTTCATTTCCCTTGATACCATACTTACCCCTTTCCCTTCATTAAGGGCCCAGGCCCCCTACCTCCCCCACAGACCTTACGACCCCCGTCATTAAAACCTTTTTCCCCGGGTGCACCTTTTTCCTAGCACAGATTGTATAACTTTTCCCAAAGGGCCCAAAAGAGAAAAAAGGGAAAAAAATACATCAACGAACATTAGCTGCTGGAAAAATTTCGCCCACATCCTCCCCTTTTGGGCGCCGGTTTTTTCTTCGGGGGCAAGAAGGAGGGTTCCCCCTGGGGCCCTTTTGTATTTGTTTATCGGGGTTTTGAATCAGATCACAGTTAAAAATAAAATACCCCTCCCTTTCTCGCCTCGCTTTTGAACCTTTTACAGGGTGCAAAAATGTTTTCCAAGCTTTTTAAAGAAACCCTATCATCTCCTTAGGAAACAAGGGGCAAAATGAAGGGAAAACTGCCTTTAAACCCCCCTTGGGGTAAAATTTCCCAATACCGGGTGATGCCTTCGGTTTAACTAATGCCCCCGCCCTGTTTTCAAGTTTTGGGTTTAAAATTTGTTCTCAGAGTTTTTCCCCCAACGTGTTTTTTTTTGTGTCCCATTGATGACATTTCTCAAATTTCCGGGGGACCCCAAACAAAAGAGACATGTCCGTTTTGGGTCTTACAGAGATACGGAAAAAAAAATTTTGGGGAAAACCGAAAGTCGAGTTCCATCAACCTTCATCATTTTTTTTGGGGTTTGTCTCGGGGGGCCGGGCCCAGGAAAAAACCTTCGGGAAAGACAAGTTTCAAACAGTCTTAGGACGGCCAGTTCCGAAAAACCAAAAAACAGTGCAAAAAGGGTTTTTGGGTTCCCTAACTTCTATCGCCGATTCTTTAAAAAAAGAAACTACAGTCAAACCGCCCCCCCTTAACCTCTTTTTACTTCCTTTAAAACAACTTTTCAGGGGGACTCCCCGGGGGCCCCAAAATTTTTTTGAAAAACTTCCAAACCCTTGTTTTTTGAGCCCCCGGGTTCTGTTTACAACCGCCCCCAACAAAAACATTATCCTAAGGGGGGTGTTCTGATTCGGGTTGGGAGGGGTTTTTTTCTCCCAGACTGGACTCTATCAGAAATAAAAAACCCTTTTCCTTTCTTCTCTTTTTAACTTTCTTCCGCAGAACAGAACTATACGGGGTTTGGACCGGGGAAAGGCCCTGGCTTTTAATTTTGGCTTTTGGAAAGAAGGGAAACCCTTTGGGCTGGGGAGCTGACACCCGGGTTCTTTGAAATGGAAAGACCAAAAAACCCTTTGGCTTCCCACCCGGGTCAACCAATCGGGGCAAATCCTCCCCAATCCAGGGGGTCAACTTCTTCTCACGTTTCAACCTTTACCCTTTTCCACAAAACCCGGACCCCAAGAAAAAAACCCGATTTTTTCTCCGTCCCCTTTTTTCCTCGATCACCCCGAGCATTTTTGGAACCTGCCTTCCCAGTTTCCCAATGTACCGGGGGAAGTGGTCAATTGGGAGTTTAAGGATTTATTCAATTTCCCCCTACCCACAAAACCAAAAGGGCCCGGTGGGGCCAAATTTCGTCCCTATTGCCCCCATTTTCTTCGGTCCCCGTCTGATCCAGTGGACTTTGCCGCCAAAAGCACCGCTCATCGGGAGTTAGAAAGGAACATTTTTGCCCCCCCCCAACCCCCCCCCCCTCCCCCCCCGCCCCCCCCCCTTTTTGGGGCCAACCCCCCTCCCCCAAGATAAAGGGGATGTGTTGGCTTCCCACATGTGCCCGCAACAAACCCCTCAAAACCAACCCCCTTCCCAACCGGGCTTAAAACCCACCTTTCCCTCTTTCCTTTTTTCCCCACATAGCCATTATTTTGCCCACCTCCCCTTTTGTTTTCCCGGGAGTATGTCCCCCAAATTCAACCTTTGGGTTGTTTCGTTCTCGAAGCCCCTGCCATCAGTACCACCTGAAACTTCCCAGGCCCTTTGCCGACAGCCCACTACTTTTTTAAAAAATTTTTTCCCGGGCTCTTTCGTTCCCCAGGAAAATCCTCTTCGGAAAAGGGGGGCCCCACAATTCATTTCACAAGAAATGGAAAAGGGCCTTTCTTTTTCTGCTCCCCGGGTTGCAAACCACCCCTTTAAATTGGGTTACCACCCCAATCCAAGGGCCAGACGGGAAACGAATGAACCAGCAGCGGGAATCCCCCCCGCTGTCTCCCCTCCAAAACCCCATTAAATTGGATTAAATTACCCTCCCTGGATTAAATTTCGCCCACAACTCTCCCCCGATCTGCATCCATGGACCCCCCATTCCATTTAGCCCTGGGTTCCCAACCACCTTTTTTCCCCCTGCAATGAAGGGGAGTTTTATCTGCTGTCCCCGTCAATCAACACATCCGTCGCTGTCAGAGGATTTGGAGGGAGACCATCGCCACACTCAACCAGTCAACCGAGTCAATTAAACGCTTCGCCGACGCCAAGAGACGCCCCGCCCCCGAGTATTCTGAAGGCCAGGAAGTGTGGCTCTCCACTCGAGACATCCCCCTCAAGGGGATGTCTCGAAAACTCTCCCCGAGATTCATTGGACCCTTCAAGATCTCACGAGTCATCAACCCCTCAGCTGTTCGTCTCCAATTACCTCAGTCCCTCCGAATCCACCCTACATTCCACGTCTCCCAGATTAAGCCTGTTTCTTCGAGCCCTCTGTGCCCACCGTCCGACTCCCCACCACCCGCCCTGGAGGTCGATGGCCATCCGGCCTTCACAGTGCGCCGCATTGTAGACTCCCGTCGACGAGGTCGCGGATGGCAGTACCTCGTCGACTGGGAGGGCTACGGACCGGAGGATCATCAGTGGGTCCCAGGCTCGTACATCTTCGACCCCACTCTGATCGAGGAGTACGAGCGTTCCTGCCCATCTACCTCTTCCGCACCGCCAAGGGGCGGTCGTTGAGGGGGGGTACTGTTGGGAGCTGGAGAAAATCCCATCTTTCTCCAGCAGAGTCCGCCGTGGATCCTCTGAGGGAGCCTCCTGCGCAGCTGCAGCTCATCTAGATCATCAGAGGATCCACTATATAAGCTGTCTTCAGACCTTGCCTCAACGCCGCAGTGTTGTTCCAGTTGGTCAGCGCTAAAGCCTAGATCTTTGAGTATCTCCATGACTTTGAATCCAGGTTGGATTCTAACCACTATCTCTGTGTTTCCAGGAAACCCGTGTCTCCTCCGTGAAAGCTCAGGAAGAGCTAACCTGCCGAACCGACCCTCTGAGCCAAACCCTGAAGATTCTCTGAGAACCTCCAAGCAGCTCTGGACCAGAGCTGGGAAACCAAGGCTAAGGTCTGTTCAAGCTAGACGTGAGACGCTGAAGCAGCAAACGGACTCTGCTGATAAACACCTCTCCAGAACCAACAGTGACTCTCCCAAAGAGAACCTCAAGAACCCTCAAGGTACAATCAGAGCTCACTTGGAAATCTAATCCTGTCAGCAGTCCTTAACCGCTCTGTCTCTCACGCAGACTCCGGTGAAACCAGAACCCAGGCCCGAACCTCTCATCAGTACATTCTGTGTGTTGTGCTTAATAAACGTGTTAAACTTTCATCCTTGTGTCCGTCAAGTGGTATTCTGCATAATTGGGTCTCCATTTGAGAACCCATCATGACAATTTTGTGTGTGCATGAATTGTTTTTATCACATTAGTTAAGGTACTGGAAATGGTTGAAAACTGAACTTGAAAGCTTTTGAAAAATACTTGAAAAAGTTGTGTGGGTCCTGTTTTAATTTGTATTTGCTCAATTCTCATTGAGTTTAAACCAGCCACTAGCCTGATTATTTAATGTATAACATTGAGCTTCTGCAAGCACCATCCTCCCAAAATGTCTTGGCTTTGGATGGGCATTTCCTTAACCAGTTCTACTATTTCATGGAGAAAATTTGTTTATCCCATTGAGAGGACTAAGTCAAGGGGAATATTTGTTTATGCCTTAGTGGGAGCTATCGAGAAGGGATTTCATTTATCATTAATTCTGGTAACATCCCAATAATCCAAAGGGCATGGGTCTGATTTTTCAAAACTGTATTCGCACCTGTAGAGTTCAGAAACGAGACCAGGCCCATTACCCCTAATTATCCCCATTTAAAACTCGGGACTGCCCGCACCGGTAGAGTTCAGAACCAAGACCCGACCCGTTACCCACAGTTATCCCCATTTAAAGCCTGGTAGAGACCACACTGATCCGTAAACAATAAAATGCGACCCGACCCGTGATCACAAAGTGTACACACATCCATTTATAATGACAGAGGCAGAACAGAACATTGCCTCAAGCCCATTTCCAGTGCGCACTGAGCTCACAGATTAACAATTGTAAATTAGCCAAAGTACGAAGATTCGCATTGTTGCCTTAGACAATGCTGTTATCTGGATATTCTTGAATCAATAAACTTTTCAAGTAGAGTTAATAAATAAGAAAAGAAAAAAAGGGGTTTCATTCATGCTGTAACTTTATGATACCCGCATTTTGTTCTTATATAGGCTACCCATGTCGCACCCATGAAATAAGATAGGTTTTGTTTCTACCCGTAGAGTTTGCAGGTACCTGACCTGGTGCAGGGTCGGTGAAGAGGCAACCAGGCCAGAGGCTGCTGTTCAACGGGAATCCTAGTGACACGGCACCGCCGTACTACGGAGCCATTCAGACCTTCCTACAACGGTGGTCTGAGTGGCTCAGACACCGAAATAATATTTAAAGGCAGGATCGTAAATTGGATGAGCTCACCTCACAGATAAAGTTTTCAGGTGAACTTTCTCACATAAAAACATGTTAAAACTATGTTTTACCCACTTATTACAGGAAATAGAGCAAAGCCACTCTCTGCCAATGAACACAGGAGCAGCAACACTTTAATGGACATCTGACCTTAATGTGGACAAGTATTAAAAATAATCTCTCAGATTATTATCAGTGCTTGCGGTCTGAACGTAGCGTTATTCATTGAAATAAACCAAGCGGCTCTCAGTTTCATCCGCCATTGCTACAGGCAAAGAAAAGATAGGTTAGCTCTGCCCAACATGCATCAGACCCACTTTTAGACTGTGCAGCTAGAGCAGCAAAGATGCTTTAGCCGTGCACCAGAACTAAACAAGCATTAAAAATGAAGCAGCACACACGTTTTTGCTGCCTTTGCTGCGTGCGGTCTGAACGTAGCTTAAAAGCCTGCTCACGTCCACCCGCTTCTCTGATCACCTGATCCTTAAACACAATTCATTGTTGAAGTCGATGCTTCTAGCACAGAGGTAGGAGCTATTTTAACTTAGAGAACCCTGGATGACCATGTTCAGCCCCATGCCTTCTTTTTAGGTAGTTATCCAGCGCAAAATTAAACTATGATGTTGAGGACTGAGAGCTGCTAGCTGTTAAGTTAGCTTTGGAGCATTGGTGACAATGGTTAGAGAGAACCAATGAATCATTTATTGCATGGACTGACCACAAGACTCTAGAATACCATAAAACAGCCAAAAGGGTACACAATAGGCTGGAAAGATTGTCTCTTTTCTTTGATAATTTAAACTTTTCTCTATTTTTAAGACCGAAGACCAAGACTTATACATCAGATTCATTCGAGAAGGTGAATCACTTACACTGGTGGGCCAGAGGAATTCTTTCTCCAGGACTCGATTGGATCTGCAGAAGGAGGTTAGTGACTCCACCCGCAATCCACCCATCCCTGAGTTCAGCCACAATGCTCAACATTTTCTGCCTGAGAACCTGGTTGAGAAGTTTCAAAAGTTGAGTTCTGGCAAAATTCTTACAATTCCTGTCATCCAGGGTTCATCAAGAGATTGCAAATTGATTAAGATCGAGACGTCCCGCTGTGCAAGTTGGTTCCATGTTTTGGCCCCTTTCCTATCACCAAGATTATAAAACCTGTGACCCACAAACTCTAACTACCTCACATCATAAGGATTCACCCAACCATCCACATGTCTTGGCTCAATCCCAGCCACTAGCCTGATTATTTAATGTATAACATTGAGCTTCTGCAAGCACCATCCTCCCAAAATGTCTTGGCTCAATCCTTGTGTAATCCCCAGTGCCAATTTTCTATTATAATCAACATATCAAATGCATTGTTTATTTTATTCTCTTCAAATATTCTTTTTTTATAGATTTTTCTTAATTACATTCATGCCACTGAAATATACTTTTCCTATTATGTTTCTTCTATTTTCATATAAAGCACTTTGATTTGTTGTACTACTGAAATGTGCTTAACTACGTATAAACCTTTACTCAAACAGACTCAATCAATATGGTGAACAGTTTCAAAGAAGTTTGAAATAGTTTACTGTGTCATATTTTTTCAGATTTTCCTACAAGTTCACAATTGTGTTTTATATTCAGAATCTTTCTCCTTGTGGCTTTATCCTATAAACTCAAGTACTTTGGTGTCTCCACGAGGTTTTCCCACTTAACTTAACCATTTTATCTCCATTCTACTCCCCATCAACGCTAAGAGTACCGTGATTATAAATTTAACTCAGCATGGTCTGTGATGAACCACCAATACTGTATAACCTTTATTATGCTGTCAGGAGAAATATATCCACTGTCATGGGTACTTAGTAGCCTGTGGTTTTTCTAGGTAAACCTATACAGTAGTTGCTATAAATAAATACATTTCTTTTTTTTGTGAAAAAAACTTTTAGGATTTGTTGCTTAAAACATTTTAGTTCCCTCAGTTATAAAATTGTATGACTTGTTTTTATGCTGGAGAAGGTTCTCAGTCATCCAGGTCATAGTCATACCAAAAAATAAACAATCCACTGGAGTTTGTTTCCAAGTTTGAAGACATTTCACTTCAGATCCAGAAAGCTTTATTTAGAATATACCTCAATAAAGCACCTATTACCCTTAAAGACACTTTTCAGAATCTGTCATATCTGTTTGTGATCACATCATATTTTGACAAACATAGAGGGGTACTCCTTACCTTATTTGCTATATTGCATACAAGATGATCACTTTATTCCTATACAGCAGTTACAAGGCTTCAGAAATGTGAGATGTTTAGAAAACATTATGTTTTTTTCCCTTCTTTTCTTCCAAGTCAAACATTTAAAATGGATAGTAGACAGTGAAATGATTGGAAGCCCCTCTGTCAACACTTCACCTGAAAAACATATCACAATTGCTTGCTGTCAGTGGTGTGGCTGTAAACCATGTCATGAGAAGAGCAAGAGGGGGCGAGCAGTAGAATCCGCTTATAGTTGGACCTCTGTGTTGCCATGGTGACTGTCTGCATCGAATCATTAGAAGAAAGATGCTTGGGCTTCCAACACTTCCCTGGTTTCTCTCTTCAAGTACTTTCTTTCATTCTTTGACAGGCTTAGGTACTGTCTGTCCCGCTGTGTCTGATGTGAAAACAGAAGCCCACACAATACTAGGAAAAGCAAGGCACATTTATTTGTGTCATATATTTCTGTGAGATGACAATTCAAAGTGCTTTATGGAATGAAATGAAATAAGAAAGAAAGTGTACAAAAAGTATTTTCAATTCAATTTAAACATGATCTTAGTAATCCCAAAGGAAAATTAAAAGTTGTAATTTATAGTGATAAGGTATCTTCTGTATCAGTCTGTCTTGCACCAAATTTGGCGAAGCTTTGACTGCAGACACCCTGTTGTTCAACAATCTTTAGACGAGGGTGATCAGGGTTGTCTCTATAATGCCCAACATTCTTTATCAACCTTTTCATTTTTTAAGTAATTCTCTGTGAAACTGTTACTCCAGTATATTAAGGCAGATGAGATGGCAGTCTGCATAACACCCTTAGAAGAAGAAATTCAACCTTTTGCTGCAAACACTGAAATACCTAAGCTTCTGAATGAAGTACAGTCTGCTCTGTCCCTTCTTAAAGACGGCTTCACAGTTGCATCTGTCAAATCTGTTACCTAGGTGCATACCAAGGTATTTATACTCCTTCACCACTTCCATTTCTTCTCCCATGATTTCAATAGTGTTCAAATTGTTTCTGGTGTCTTTGAAATCTACAATCATCTCCTGTTTTTTGTTCACATATTGCTCAGATAATGGTTAACCAGCTCCTTGTATTCAATTTCATGTCCATCTGTGATGTGCTCAAGGGTTGAGACTCCACCTGTGTCTGACTGAGTTTCTGATGAAGTAAATCATGGTGAATTGTGTTAAATGCACTGGATAAATAAAAAAACATGATCCCCAGAGTATTGTCTACCTTGTCTAAATGAGAGTGGGTTTGTTGCAGATGTATTATGGCATCTACAGTAGTAGCTATTCAAAATGTCCACACTTTCCTTGATGGGCCCTTGGCTGCTCCTTGGCTGTTCCTTGGCTGGTCTCCATTACAATTCCTTTTTTAACATCAATCTTTGTACTAGAATATTCTTTTTGTCATGATTTGTGGACATTAACATCTAAAGAGATGTGCCTTCTCCTGGTCAGACCCTGTTATTCAGTGAAACGATGGTGTCATGGTGGAGTAAAAAAATATGCACGCCCAGGAGAAGGAGGGGTTTACTCCAGTGGCTGGAAGTTGGAGGGGATTTTGTTAGGAGTTGTAGGGAAGTGGGCTGCCATTTGGCTGGCATTTGACTGGGAAGGGCTATTTGGAATAGCTGATACTGTATCACTTCAACTCCATGGCGATACACAAAATGCTTATTGGTTTGCTAAGGTGGACCAACAGGAATCTTTCTAGGACTTTAATGATGTAGCAAAAAAGGGCAACAGGTCAACTGTCATTGAGGACTGAGATTGCTGAGTTGGTTTTCCAACAGTGCAAAATTTTCTTTACACTAAAAAAGGAATAGGTAAACTGATCCAACACTGATATCAGAAAAATTAGTTCAGTATCAGTTAAAAATAGATAAGGTGTGGGACTAAGCCCCTTTAACCTTATTGAAACATTGTGATTGTACAGACAGAGTGACACTAGCAGTTATGCAAAGGATAGATCTTTTGAGGTGGAGGACTTTTTTCACCCCTCTTCTTATCAGAGGTTGATGGAGCCTTTGTTGATTTTTGAGGGCCAGAGCCTTATCATTTTGGGCTACTAGTGCAGTTTCAGCAATAATAAAGTTTTCCTTTGAAAGCAGGGAGTCAGAAAACAAGGTAGTATCTGGTGTGACCACCATTTGCCTCACATCTCCTTCACATAGAGTTGATCAGGTTGTCAATTGAAGCCTTTGGAATGTTGGTCCACTCCTCTTCAATAGCTGTGCGAAGTAGCTGGATATTGGCAGGAACTGGTACATGCTGTAGTATACGGCAATCTAGAGCATCCAAAACATGCTCAATGGGTGACACGCCCGGTAAATATGCCGGCCATGCAAGAATTCTGACATATTCTGCTTCCAAGAATTGCGTACAGATCCTTGCAATATGGGGCCGTACATGTTCTGCTACGATATGAGGTAATGTCGTTGGATGAATGGCACAAAAATGGGCCTCATGATCTCGTCATGGTATCTCTCTGCATTCCAAATTCCATCAATGTCCAGAACAGAAGCCTGCCCATACCATAACCTCACCACCACCATGGGCCACTTGATCCACAACAATGACAACCCAAAATCGCTAACCTACATGACGTCACACACACTGTCTGCCATCTACCCTGAAAAGTGCAAACCGGGATTCAAGAAGAGAATACCTCTCCGACTTGCCAGACATCAGCGAATGTGAGCATTTGCTTACTCAAGTCGGTTATGACGACGAACTGGAGTCAGGTGGAGACCCCGATGAGGGCGATGAGCATGCAGACGAGCCTCCCTGAGGTGGTTTCTGACAGTTTGTGCAGAAATATTTTAATTATGCAAACAAATTTTTTCAGCATCTGTCCAAGTAGCTGGTCTCAGACGATCTTAGAGGTGAACATGTTTGATGTGAAGGTCCTGAGCTGGTGTGGTAACATGTGGTCTGCGGTAGTGAGACTGGTTGGATGTACTCCCAAATTCTCTGAAATGTCTTTGGAGATGGCTTGTGGTAGAGAAATGAACATTCAATACATGACCAACAGATTTCTTTGACATTCTTGCTGTCAGCAAGCCAATTGCACGCTCCCTCAAATCTTGTGACATCTGTAGCAATGTGCTGTGTGATAAAACTGTACCTTTCAGGGTGGCCTTCTAATATGGCACACCTGTGAGGTGGGATGCATTAACTCAGCAAACGAGAAGTGCTCACTATCACAGATTTAGACTGGTTTCTTAAGGGGAAACTGTTATATTTTGTATGTGGAAAAAGTTTTAGGTCTTTGAGTTCATCTCATAAAAAATGGGAGCCAAACCAGAGTGTGAATGTTGGAGAAGTGTAAGTTAACATAGAAATGTAAAAAAAAAAAAAAAAAAAAAACTCAGCAATATTAAAGTAGCAATCCATAGACCCAGTTTATACAAATCAAATCAAATTTAATTGTTGATTCTGGGGTAAGTTACACTTTAACCTAAAAAAGCCCTAACTATTTCAGCATTTCTACATTTCCTTAAAAATCTTAAGTACCTGTGGTGTTCTTTATTAATTAAAAAATTTTGGGATCTGGAGGCTTGTCCATCTTTCTCCACCAGAGGGCGCCTGAGATCTTCCTCCTGAGGGCATGAGCTGACTTCTACAAACCTGTTTCCCATCTGCTCATCAAGAGGCCTTCTTAAGGAGGAGGAGGCTGACACTTCCCTGCCAGAGTGTTTGCCAGTAATGGTACCAGCAAACCTGAGCCAGCCTAATCTGATCTGTTTTTCCTGATTTTTTGTGAACCCTCTGACTCTGTGTTTTTCTGCCTCTCTAAAAATAACAAACCTGTTAACCAGAAAAGTCCTGGAGAAAACTCTCGCTCCCTGGAACCTGCCTGTCTGCCCTCAGCCTCTGTCTCCACCTCTGCTCTCAGCCTTCAGGCTGCCAACCTGCCTCTTCCCCAAAAGGTTCCCCCCCTGCTGATCAGAATATCCTCTGAGCAGGTATAAGTCTAAGGCTACGTTCACACTGCAGCCTGAAGTGACCCAATTCCGATTTTTTTGCCCATATGTGACCTGTATCTGATCTTTTTATGACAGTCTGAACGACACAGATCGGATTTTTTCAAATGCGACCCAGGCCACTTGGATATGTGGTCCTGAATCCGATACGTATCTGATCTTTTCAAATGCGACCTGTGTCTGTTCGGCCAGGTCGCATTCATCCGACCTACACGTCATTGATGCGTGAGAGCGCTAAAGAGAGCCATTTACAGACGCACATGAAGGTTGCCTTTTTCATTCGAAAGTTATGAAGGAACTCCGTATCACTAAAGCCGCTCACATCGCTATCCCACCATTCCTGGCTTCGACTCCCACCCACACGCTTCTCTGTACGGACGTTGCTATTACTGCCCCACAAAACGCCATTGCAAGAAATCTGGCTCTCTTTCTTTTTGATCTTCTTCGTTCGTAATGTGCCTGCTCCTGTTGGAGAAGAACTTAAAGAACACAATATACGCTGCGGTATTACGAGTCATGTTTACTTCTGCAAACACTGAGGACGCTTGCTACATGTGACGTCATCGTGTCCTCGAGTGCGCATGTGGGACACTTCGGTTGAACGCTTTCAGTTCACACAGTAGATCACATACAAATCGCATATACTTGGAAGTGTGAACCGACACGCAAAAAAATCCGATTTCACAAAAAAATCGGAATTGAGCATTAAGGCCTGCAGTGTGAACGTAGCCTAAGCCGCCGTTAAGCAGCAAGTGTCTTGGATCCTCTCTAACCGATCTGTCCCCCTCTAGTTCCTTCCCTCCCGTGACCAGCCTGACGAACCAAGACGACAACATTCATATTTCTCTGTAAACATTTTCAATAAACCTCTTAACTTTTTCCCTGTCTGCTGAGTGTTTCTGCATGTGGGTTAGACACTTAGACCCCAACATGACAAAAAATCCCTTAACTTTAGATCAAAACATAAAAAGACAACAGTTCTGTTTTTATAACGAGTTACCAGACTTTGGTTTCATCCTTACCTTGGTTGATGTTGAAAGCATACAATCTTACATGACACACATTTTTTACCTCTCCTTTGATCAAACATGCTTTTGATCTAAAATAACTTAGATGGCCAAAGATAAGGTTCAAATTAAAGCAGTACATTTGCTGCTCTAAATTAATTCTCAGTGATGATCAGGCATTGGTATTTTTTCTAATTATTCATTAATTTATTTTTAAGGACAAAACTTAAAGATTTATTCTTCAGAACGGCAGCCAGCTCTGGATCAAAAGTAGGTCAATACATTCAGAAAGTTATAAAATATTTTAATGATGCACCTACTAAAAACATGTGCTGTATTATCACTGAAGAAAACTTGACACAAAAGCGGGCGAAATTATCTTTCTTTGAGGGTGGCTGGGGTGTGGCAGCTACTGGGTGAGTCTTTAATCAGAGGCTCTAATTAAAGACTCTTCTCCACATCGAAAATAGTCATGTGAGGTGACTGACATTGTTTTTTTTTTTTTCAGATGCCCCTTAGCCGTTCCATGGACGTCCCACAGGACTGTCCTGAACACTGGAGGGACTATGTCTCTTGGCTGGCCTTGAAACGCCTCATGCTTCCCCCAGCAGAGCTGGAGGAGGTTTCTTGGGAGAGGAAACTCTGCTAGTCTGTGGAAACTGATGCCCCTGTAACCCAGTCCAGGTCCCGGATGAAGCGGAAGTATGAGTACAGGTCTCAAAACTTATAGTAACGACTAATGATTTGTGGTCTCTAAAGAGTGCTACACAGACAAGCCAGAAGCCTAATGGAGTAATAGTCTCCACCTTTTGTTGTTTTTAAATTAAAAAGTCTGTATCATAGTAAATCAAGAAAAACAAAAAATTTGATCATATACATACACATATTACCAGATTCGATAACATTACACATTTGAACATCTTTACTCCATTATTGTACGTTACTTTCAAAACACATAACTTAAAAAAAGGAGATTGTTTTAAAATGTACTGAATTATACAAGACTATATACACTGCTAAAAAATGAAGGACACATTCAACACATTGAAGATCTCAATTAATTAAATATTCTCATTCTTGTTCTGATCTGCTATTCTGGGATTTTTGGTTCTGTTTACTTTTCTCTTTGGGTTTTTAATTAGGCTTAGATTAATGTTATTCTGTTTTTACTGTTAAGACACATCTTTTTTTTGAATTACTTTCTATTCTTACTGTTCCTGTTTGGTGGTTTTTAGGTTATATTTCCCAGTTACTCTCCATTGTTCCCTACTGCCACCTTCCTTCCCATTGCTTTTCTTCTAGATCTTTATTTGCACACCTGTTCCCAAACAGATCATTACTCCAATTTTTGTCATCTTAATCTCCTCCTCAGTGTATATATACCCCTCCTCAGCAGTTTGTCTTTGCTGGATTGTCATCTTTATTTCATTTCCTTATCACTTCCTCTAAGTCATCTCCAATGTACTATGTTCTGGTTCCCATGTTCATTGACTTACTTTTGGATTATACTACTTCATCATTAAATCTAGAAGAAACCTTCTCTGCTCTGTGTTTTGGTTCCAGCTACAAACTTCTACTCATACTTATAGCTCTATACATACCTGGATATGCTGACAACAAAATCACACAAAAATCATCAATGGACATCAATTGAAATCAATAGAAATAAAGTAGAAAACACATTGCAGGCTGATCTAACTTTGATTTAATGTCCTTAAAACAGATCAAAATGAATCTGAGTATTGTTTCTGGCCTCCACATGCCTACAGAATATGACATCCCTACAATGCCTTTGCATGCTCCTGATAAGGTTGCAGTTGGTACGCTGACGGATCACCTCCCAGACCTGGAGAAAGGTATCCGCCAACTTCTGTACAGTCTGTGGTGCAACGTCACAATGGTGGATGTATCGAGACATGATGTCCGAGATGTGTTCAATCAGATTCAGGTCTGTGGAATGAGAAGGCCAGTCCATAGCTTCCTTGCCTTCATTTTGCAGGAACTGCTGACCCAGTCCAGCCACATGAGGTCTAGCATTGTCCCAGATTAGGAGGAACCCAGGGACAACACCTCCAGCTTGTTGTCCAAGTAGGGGACTGAGGATTTCATATCAGTACATACTGGCAGTCATGCTACCTTTGTTGTATGGCCCTCCAAAGAAATGCCATCCTACACCAGTACTGACCCACTGCCAAACCGGTCATGCTGAAAGATGTTGTAGGCAGGAGATTTCTCTCCACAGTGTCACATATGCTCAGTGTGAATCTGCTTTCATCTGTGAAGTACACAAGTTACCTGTGGTGAATTTGCCAATTCTGGTGTTCCCTGGCAGATGCCAAGTATCCTGCAGGGTGTTTGACTGTGAGCATGATCCCCATCTGTGGACATCAGGCCCTCACATCTTCTTCATGGAGTAAGTTTCTAACAGTTTGTGCAGACAAATGCACATTTGTGGCCTGATGGAGGCAATTTTGCAGGGCTCTGGCAGTACTTCTCCTGTTCCCCCTTGTGTTGTTTACGTGTGGCTTTCTACAATTCTCTGTTACATGTTCCCTTTATAGTTTTGAGCAGTTTATATCTTAAACAGTGTGTATCTTATACAGCTTAAATGGAAATTAGCTATGGGTGATATGGATATATATAGCAAGACAAAAAAATGACACAATAAAAATTCCTTTAAGATGAATCACCACATTTAAACTCCAATTTACCTCTTTCCTACAGTCTGAAAAAACAGTTTAAACCCAGCAACAATCGGCTTTTAATGACAGTGGGAACAGCTCACTGACCCGTGTATACCCAGGTCTAACGACTCGGCAAGATACCTACGTTAACACACCGTGCCAGTTGTGTCTGATCAAACAAGCCGAAACAACTCTGTTTACATTCACTAAACATGGAGCAGCACTGGTAAGAGGGATATGGACAGATAAAAGAATGAAACCATAAAGCACACTAACTATGTGCTGGCTTCCTCCCGTGTTGCTCTCCATTGTTTACTATCCTGATTTCTGTCACACTGGGACAGCATCAATGCTAACCCTACGTGATGGTGTCACCCGACACGCAGGGGCAGGGAGATGCAGCTTGCCAGATAGCGGTTAGTTCCGGCTTTTTTTGCCAGTGAGAAGGGAGCCAAATGCTGATTGTTAGCGGGTCATCCCATGTTTGAAAAACACATGTTAACCCTGTATTTTCAGTGGGAAAGAGGCTATACTGCTCTAAATTTAACATTCCCCTGTTTAAATTGTGCTTGACATCAGTTAGATCAACCTGGTTGGAGTAGTCATTCCTGTAAGGTAGATAATCTAACATTTTCTAACAGAGAAAGGACCAAATTATGCCCTTGCAGCTTGTAAGAAAATTATACTCTTGCAAACTGTAAGAGCATAATTGTGTTGCTTTTTTGACAATTGAATGAACTTCACTAATAACACATTTGTGTTTGACAACAATGAAGCATTCATAAGAACTTAAAAAAGATTAAAAAGTAGAAATGTTATTTCAAGGCATTTTCGGTGGAAGGTTAGGAATAGGTCAGGATGATCACATTCTTGCCAAAGCAAAAGCACAGTATGATTTTAATATTGTTTTTATATTGATTTATCTTTTTTATTTTTGGTGCACGGCAAATTTGTCCTTAAGGTGTTTAAAGGGCTCCATAGTTACAGCTGTTATGATATGGTGTTTATGTAATCATAACAGAACTCATCACAGCTAGTACATTTTGCCCTTGTATCAATGAAGAGCAAAAAAAATGACTGTTCTAAAATCATCTGCAGCCCCTTTTCTCTTCTCCTCTTTGATTCTGCTTTCCTTTTTTATCAAGAGGGTAGGAGACTCAATTTTTTTTCATCTCTTGCAGGAAGAAACTAGATACAGAGACCAAATAAAGAGGCAGAAGGAAGCGATCGTGAGAGGTGCATTCCAAGTAGCAGGCGATGGAATCCTTCTCTAGAACACAGTGAGCTGTTAACCAATGGCAGCTCATGCAAGGAGGGTTTCCACGGCTACCCCCAATCTTCTTCAACGTCAGGTCTCCCATTCTCCTTCCCTGTCTGAGTCTTCCCTTCTGTTCACATTTTTTCTGCCTTGTAAAAAAAAAGGTAAAAGGGTAAATGAACATGACAGCATGCACAGCTGTTGTAGGTTACCATCAGGATTTGTCAGTTTGTGGAGCTTTACCCATGCAAACAAACATGTACAACAAAAAAGATACGTATAGGGTATTTTGTTATAGGTCCTTAATATGCTAAAGGTATGCAGTAGTGATATTTTGATGTGTTAATCTGGATAGTAATACAAAATTCACTTTTAGCTATTATGAAAACAATAATTTTGCTGGGAGTTTTGTAATGCATCAAAGAATAGTAATTTTTTAATTAATCAGGAAGATGAACAGAAAATCTAGTAGTTTCTAAAGATTAGTGAAAAAAATGACATATACAGTAATGGTGAAAAAAGAAACAACTTAACTTTTGCCACTAGGGGCACTAGACCTGTTACCTCTAACTCCCCTGAAAGCAAATGTCAACACTGCTCTGTAAACAAATGAAACCACCTCCCTTGGTGTTTTGGAATCTATGACAGACCACTTTGGATCAGCAGATTCAGAAAGAGTGGAGTTACTTGTAAAAACAAGATCTTATTCATCTCTTAAGAGTAAATGTCACATTAGAGAGCTAAAAATATGTCAGATCAGCTGTCATTTCTTTTTTGTTATTGTTGCTATTCAAAAACGTTGCTTATTCAGCTCTTTTTTTTTCAAGAAGAGCCAAGTTTGTCGTAAAGCAAGCTTTGGGTCACATAACTCATTCGCTGATGATTCTGACCCTCTTAACTTGCATTTGTCTTTTTTTCTTTTCCATTGCCACATCAAAGCCTTGGTCTTTATCTCAATAAAATTCACTTCACTCTACAGACACTGTATTGTCTTGGCATGTTGGGGACGTGGATTCTGTACAGCTGGAGTCCATTGTTTCACCAGTGGTGCCAATAACTGATGGAGATTAATGTACAAATTTTTTCATACCTTAAGTTTTTTCAAAAAATATGTTTAAAGATATTTTGAAATAAGAATGTACACATCAGGACTTTATCTATGAAGTAGTTTTTCTCAAGAAATAGCCTACTTTTAAATCTGTGTTGAAGTGATAGAGCCTTGGTTCTTCACATCAGTGTGAGCTGCCTACTCAGCTATGATGTAGAGTAGGATCTCAAGCTAACAACAGTCAATAAATCATCCAGTCAGTTGGTCATTACCTCCTAATTATTTTAAGACAAAAAGTAATTTAGTATGTTTTCTATTTGACATGTGCACCTCAAAATTTCCTCTGTGTTGCACACTTTTAAACAGGCTTTTTTTTAAAAGTTGCAAAGTCCTGCTGACAGTCTAGTCTAATTGCTTAACTAACTGAGCTAACCAGCAGTAGTAGTGGAAATCCCAAGAGAGATATGTCATATCCAGGGCTCTGGGATTTCCTGCCGTCCGATGTTAGTTTGACTGAATGCAACTATAAAGCATTTATGAGATATTTGGTAAAGATTGTAGGTGATAGAATATAAAATCTAAAATATTTAGCCTGAGAGTTTTGAGATCAGACAGCATGTGCACATAATTTTTTGTGTGTGTGCCTATGTACAGTAGATCATATTCTAATGACCTAACCCAGGCATCCTCAAACTCGGTCCTCGAGGGCCGCTGTCCTGCAGGTTTTAGAGGTTTCTTTGCTCCAGCACAGCTGATTTTAATTGAAAGCTCATTGTTCAACTACAATCATCATAATCAGCTGTGCTACAGCAGGGAAACCTTTAAAACCTGCAGGACAGCGACCCTCGAGGACCGACTTTGGTGATGCCTGACCTAACCCCTTAAATTAATGGGTGGAGGATATGTAAATGTAAACATTTACCACATGGAGAATGATTTTTCAAATTTGGAACTAAACTGCAGTTTTAGCATCCTTTTGTCATGGTCTTTGTTCTGCTGTGCTTTACTTTGTTCCATGTTCTCCAGTTTGTTCCATGTTCTCCAACTAAACCGTGACACCCTTTTAGTACTTTTGAAAGTCAGGTGCAAACTGAAACACAATAATATCTGAAGCCAATTTTGTAAAAAATGTTAGGGTGTCTGGGGTTTTTCTGGTCTGAGTGAGCTTCCTGTCCCAGAGAGGATCTATGTGGGTGGCTGGGACAACCCGTGTTGCTGCACACCGGAGAACACTTCTCAATCAAGACGACTAGCGTGTATATAAGGGGGTGAAGTATAATTTATCTTCACTGGATGATTACTCCTGATGATATTCCAGCCAAAGACCTAAACCAGGAAAATGTGTTTTCTTGTAAATCCCTTGTCAGGGCACTTTCCAGTGTGTATATGCAACAAAGCTAGTCACCAGCACGCTAGTGCTCTTCCTCAGCCATTGCCTATCCCTGAACATATGTGGTCACATTTCGCCTTGGATTTTGTTACTTGACTACCACCATCAGGGTTTCACCATCATCCTCACTATAATTAACTGCTTCTCAAAAGCCTGCCATCTCATCTCTCTTTGTTGACTTCTATCTTCCATTAAGACAACTCAGCTATCCCCTGATAGTGTTCCAGCTAAATACCTAAACTAGGAATATCCTCCTTGTTGAACTTTGTCTTCTTGTGAATCTACTTTAATGTGGACTCTGTTATTGTTCCAGACAAACAGTGAAGCTCATTTTGTCTCTTCATGGAAAAGGTTTTTACTATGTGCTGCAGTTCGCAGTCTTCCTCACTTGTTTTCCCGCTCTCCAGCAAGTACCAGCTTTTATGGATGTCAC
Source organism: Cyprinodon tularosa (assembly GCF_016077235.1). Lineage (NCBI taxonomy): Eukaryota > Metazoa > Chordata > Actinopteri > Cyprinodontiformes > Cyprinodontidae > Cyprinodon > Cyprinodon tularosa. The sequence continues at coordinate 889,037 of NW_024038846.1, read as the reverse complement.
TCAAATTGTCCTAGACCTCTGGGGTACAATCTGCAAAGCTCACTGAATCGAACCTCTATATATCCATACTACCTCCCCTTCATCCCTTAAACCAAGTTGGTTCAATTCAATTCAATTCAGTTTATTTACAATATATAGCGCCAATTCACAACACATGGCATCTCAAGGCACTTTACAGTTCACCAGATCATACAGTCAAATTGATTAAAAGTTTCTATCTAAGGAAAACCAGTTATTTCATCGACTCATTGACTTGAATGCAATCCCTCACACTAAGCATGCTTGTAGCGACAGTGGAGAGGAAAAACCCACTTCTAACTGGAAGAAACCTCCAGCAGAACCAGGTTCAGTGTGAGGCCCACTGGGGTCCAAGGAGACAGAAGCAGAGATACAAAAAGCAACTGTAAAAGGTGGCCCCGTCTAGAAAACACACAGCCAGGCAGACAAGCTTGGAGCTCGGAGCTCAGTTCCACTGACCTCCTTCAGTTCTCCGCCTCCAAAATCACATTGCTTTTTGTAAAGTAAACATTAAAGCTCATTGGTTCTGCAGGTGTTTCTGCATGTGGGTCAAAAACCTAAAAAACAACACGACAGAAAAGGAGGGATTGATACAATGCCACAAGATGGACACAGTTTCTGGGCCCATCTAACATATTTGGACTGTCAGAAATAATAGTAGTAAAATTATATTAACAATAAATAAAAGGTGTCTACAGGCCGATTCAGAATAATTCAGCAGTATGGAAGACAATCTATACATAATTAAACAATCAAAAGCAAAAGATTACATATTATGGTATGTTTATAGAAAAAAAGACAAAAGGGGGGTTGTGCATGCTGTTGCAACACAGACTTTTTTCACTCTTAACTTGAATAAAACAGAGGCAGTTATGTTTTATTTCCTTTTAATTGTGTTCATAGTACTCTGAGATAGGTGCACTATGAATATTTTGTATTAATTTGTTTTTAGATTTATGAGTATTAACTCAATCTCCATGGCTTTGAACCTCATCTTTCTTTTAAGTTCATCCTCGAACTGCCTGTAGAACATGCAATATGCTTATTTTTAATGGTTCTTGTTTAGAATCTTTGAAGATCAGACACTTAATGGAGAATTTCAAATAATGTGTTATGCATTTAACATGAACTTACCAAGAAGCAGGTTATTTGCATCATTTGTACATCATTACATACATAACTTGGGGTTTTCATAATAGGGAAGCATCTGTTTTGTCTTTGTTGTGGAAAATGAAAATCCTTTTTTTTGTTTTATTTAGCATTTTTATGTTTGATATGAGCACAGGCAGGCAGCCCGCTCCGCTGCTGTGAGAAGTGGCACACTCAGATCATTAATCAGACTCGACGGCACAGTGGGTAGGAGGCAAGCCACGGGAGAGCACTAATGCATGCAAATGTATACTCGTTTTGGGGGCAGGTTAAACCAAGGACGGAACCTAACCAACAATGGGAAGTGGTGGGGGAAAAGGAGAGAAAAAGAGATGAACAAATCACAGCTTTGGCGAGAAGCTGCTCTTTGAGCCATAATGAAAGCAGGGCTGAATAAATCTTACATTAGAGAAAACATAAAGAAGAAAAAATCTGATTTGACATACTAACGAAAGCTGAGGAAAAACCACAATTATGTCTTTGACAATCTTCTGGTACATATCATGTTTGTGTGTAACACAATATCAAGACCCATGGCTGATCAGATATCATAAAAGTTAATTATTCCCACTTAGTAATTCATTTCTTTAGTTTTTCACATTAGTTTTTTTTAGGCATGCTTAAGGAAGACATTATTTAAATTGTCAGTGTCAGAGTTAGATTTTTTTCAGCTGAAGTCACAACTTAATATTCAACCTTTTTTCCACCACCGGCTTTGGATTATACTGTGGTGGAGATAACCTTACATGGCTTTCTAAAATAAACCTTTTAAAAAGAGCCTAGGAACGTACAGTAAATGCAGTAATAACTGAGCCAGTGAAAGTCTGCCTCATCTCAAGTATCTTGGAAACTAAAATCTTCTTTATATTCTCTCTTTCTAAATGTCTTTTCCCCATTTTTCATGTTATAAAAAATAGTTTGAGTACTTCTGTATTTTATTTTTATTTAAAAGTAGAATAAATTCTTAAGCGGAATATTTGGGTTTTCATTAAGTATTACAGAAAATTGCAACAGCTGGAATAGGAAAATTTGAAAAGGAAATATATAAAGTGATTGAATTAATTTATTAGATGATTTTTTTACTTATTTGATTGACCAGTTCTCCTAAAACATAACATAAATATCCCAATAAACGTGCCAGCTTTGGTTTTTTTTTTTTTCTTCTGATCTCTCTGTTGTCCTTTAAGCTTCCAGTCATTGTGAAATAGTTGACCTTGCATGTGAAAAAAAATGTTGGGAGATTTGTGAATTCATAAACTTGCATTGAAGTTTATGATGAGGTGAAAGGCTAAAGCATAACAAAGATGGCCATTGGTTTTAGCTGGAATGCCTTCATTTTTTTAATAATAAAAGAGAAAAGGACATGATTTGTACCTTTGACGATGGTAGAGATGTTTGTGCATTCCTCCCGACCACACTTGGTAAAAGTTTGATTTATCAGTGAGCTCAACTAGTTGTGAAACAAATCAAGATTATGATATGACACAGGTGCTGCTACTGCTGCTGTGATTGGCTAAAAGTTTGACATGGAGGCATGACTTACCCAATCAGCAAGAGTTGTACTGACTGTCTCTTGTTTTTGCAGAGGAAATTTTACACAATAGCCATACCAGATTATATTAGCAATGTTTCCATTCAATTGAAATTCTAATTTTAAGCCAACTTTCAAATATTTGGAAAAAGGAAATGCAAATTTGCATTTAGTTTGAAGTGAATTAACCAAGCACTGCAAAGCGTAATTCCATTTTACGTCATTGTCCATATTACGTCGTCATACATTGCTGTAGTAAACAGGAAGTAGAGGTTGAATTTTGTGATCAATAATGTAGGAAGGTTTTAATGACTGGTTGCAACTGGGGAAGTACTTAAGTTTACATGTCAGTTAGTAATGGCGATGTTACTTCCAGCCATGTTTACATGCATAGTAGGAACATCTAGGCATATGCTGACAGCAGAAACTGTTGATCAGTCATTTTAGTAAAAGTTTGCTACATCAGAGCTGATTTGAAAAAGTGCTTCCATCTCCCGTTTTGCATAAGAACCGTTTTATGCAGAAGTCAAAAACCACCTCAAGCAACCGAAAAATATTTCTTGCAAATTTAAGGGAGATCATTCAAATTTTGTTTTTTCCATAAAGCTTTTCTTGTGCGATACTTCAAAATGCGCATTAGAAAAAGCGAATGGAAACACACCCATTGATACAGTGTAGAATTAAAATTGAACTAAATGTCTCAATTTAGATTATGCCAGGTTAAAAAACAATACATACAATACTAAATATTAAGAACATTTTTTGAACAAAATATTTTTCTGGTTTATACTGTTTTCTTAGGTGATGTACGTGTCATAAAGCCTTTCATTTTTAGTGATATCTTGCTACAACTTTTTAATGTCTGATATGAGACTGAGATTGGACTTTTTAGTATTTACCGATAATAATATTGATCCGATCAGTTTGAATTATACATAGTTTTATTATTGTATTATAGTAAAAGTCTTGTCATGATTTTTACTTAAACAGAGAACAATAGTCAACAACAGTAGGTATGAGAACAGCTCAACTATTTATTACCCCGATTGGTTAGATAAACTTTAAACAGAAGCAAAGAATTTCTATCAAAATGCTAATATCTGACATTGCAGGCCATATTTTCCTATTTTTGTTTTTTGGCTGCTATCAGACTGATTATTTTATATCAATATTGGATCAGAACATTCATAGTGATTAATGGATTTAGGTTTCTCAATGGATTGAATGTGATGTCTCATAGTTGTACAGAGGCAATGACCATTATTTAAAACGGACAAGATAAGAGGAGTTTTAATCTTCATAAGTCAAATAAGGTTACAGGAAAAAGTTTATTTTGTTAAACTATATTGTTTCTGCAGTCGAAGGAATGCCTGAAAGGTTTAAAATGGCAGGAAAAAGATCAATTATAGTATCATGGGTGTATAAAGTCAATGCTGGAGCGTTATTTGCCTAAGGCAGGGTTACTTCCTATGTCATTGGGTTAAAATGTGAGTTAGATATGCAAGGATGTGTTTGAAGTTTTAGGGGAGATGATAAAACTCCAAAACCCACTTCTAGGAAACTGTAGCATTTGCGCAGCATACATTTGAACAACTGTAGCAAAACATTTTTCAGTTTTATTTTTTTGCATATTGCACATCATACTACTCTATAGTGTTTGTCTCTCACCGAACAATGCTGAACTTTTAAAAATTATGCAAGCAAAGGATAGGGTTATCACAAATTACATTCTAGAGTACAGTAGGAATTCTTGCAGTTATTTGATAATGAGTTTTTTTTCAGAATCTCCAATATCTTTAAAGCCAGCAGGGTGCTACAGTATATAGAAGGAGCCATCCATTTTACATAAAACAATAAAATCGCCATGAACTTATTTTGATCTATGTTGTCTTGGCCACAGTTGTATATCAAAAAAATGAACACAAAGAACATTTGTGGCCGACAGCTGTTTACCCTCCATCTGACACAGGAGTCTGATGGGAACCTCTGGCGCTCAGTTGGCTCAGCACACACTCACACACATATGACATAACTGCACCCACAGTTCACACTTTTGTTTCAGCATGGGGACAGATATCAGCCTGACTGAACGTTACTGAGGCCCAGAGGACAACATGCACTCAGGCAAGCACACACAAGATGCACATACCTTTTTATAGAGGTAGCTTGTAGAGTAGGGCACAACCTTGAAAAAGCTTTGGTCCAGGGGGAGTATTCCCTGAATGGTCTTCTTGCAAGATTGAAAGGCAGCTTTTTCATTCCATGTTTTCATCCATCCTTTTATTCTTACTTGTATAAGTGGAAATGGAAAATGTGATCCCTGATTTGTAAGTCATTGGCAGATAGATGGAGTTCTATAACCCTTCCACACTGTAGAGCAATAGGGTTTTAACAAAGTAAACTGAGTCAACTCAGTTTTTATTGTAAAGATAAACTAATGGTGCGTTTACACCAAACAGGTTTTGGGTGTCAAAGCAAGACAGTGTGGAGAGGTCCAGCGCTGTGACCGAGCATCGGGAGTGCCGCATCAAAGCGTTCTGGCGTCGGGAATTCTGAATTCTCAAAGCATCCAACGTTTCAGTTAATAAATTTAAACTTTTGCCGCTGGACGCCAGAGTGTCCACCTTTCTTTTTATTGCAAATCACAAAATCAAACCAAGCCAAAATTTAACCCTAAGAAAACTGTACTGGTAGGGATGCCTTACTTTTTGTGTGCACCCTAAACTTAAGCAGATATGTTTTTCAATGGAGAGTTACCAAAAACATTTTATCCTCCCTGCAAATGTTAGATTCTTTTCTGAGTGTTCTGTCATTGCTTTATGTAATTCTCTTACCAAATTAATGAAAGCTCTCATGAGACAACGATTAACAATGATTTATTGAATGTTCTGCTGGGGAATGAGTCTGGGCAGCTGGCAACAGGTCTTTTACGGCAGGAAAGCTCTGAAATGAGAAACAGCGTGAGGTGTTTTTGGGACAGCAGAACTTTGAGAGGAAGAATGGTTTCTTCTTACTTGGGCTGGAGATCTTGAACACCAGGAAGGGAGTGGTTGGTGGCTGGAGCTGAAATCTGGGTGGAGGTCCCGAGACTGATAGAATGGATGGCTTGACTGACTAAACCATCACAGAGAAGGCAGGATGGGGAGGTTGGCAGATGAGTGGTGAGGAGGCCAAAGGGAGCAGTTGCTAGTCATGGAGAATTTAACCTGGGGGTCCAATGGGAAACTTAGAGAGTGAATCCTAGAAACAGGAATTAAAAGCCTCAGAAGAAGAAACAGGAGGACAATATCCTACTTTAAGGTAAGACGTAATCCGACCTCTACTGGAACCTTGGCAGAGTAGATACACAACAGATAATAAGAAGGGAATGAACTTAGAGAAACATTGAGAACCAACAAGGACTAATTATCGGGAGCAGGGCTCGATGTTAACATGGTATGCAAACACTTAGTTGTTTCTTGCAGATTTTAAAATTTCAGTGGTGGTGCAGAAACATAAATCCTTAAATAAGTAACCAGGGAACACAGGAACCAATACAAATTGAAATGCAGGACTTCAGGAGGGAATCAAGAAAATCCAGCAAATATTTTCTGCAGTAGAGGAGTAGGACCCTTGGGAGCAGGTTTGGACAGAAGTAGCTAGAAGGGAGCTCCGGGGGAGGAAGATTGGCACTATGGGAAGGCAGAGAGTAACAAAACAGAGCTTAAAATATCTAGAAAAGAATTTAAAGTAAATGAAACTAATAATATCCGGGTTGGAGAGGACGTATCTTGGGGTCTTGTTCACAAATGAGGGGAAGACGGAGCGGGAGATCCATAGGCGGATTGGTGCGGCGTCTGCTGTGAAGCAGGCTCTGTACCGCTCTGTTGTGGTGAAGAGAGAGCACGTCCCACCAGGAGGAGGCCCAGCGGGAGACCCAGGACACGCTGGAGGGACTATTTTTCTGTTAGGGTTTATTATTTATACATCATGTGCACTGTTAATTTGTTTGTCAGATTAGACAGAGCAGAAGGCCTTCCTTCACATTGTGGATATCACGGTGTGTGCGGAGGTCATCTAATCAAGACAGCCTTTGTGTCTCTAAGAGTACAAAGGATATGGGCACATCTTGGAGCCGGTCTGATAGGAGAGCTGCTGTATCTGTAACCCTGAGACAGAGAGGCAACCTGCATGGAGTTCAAGACATGGATGGCGTGTCAGTTTCTGATACGGACAGCTAAGCATCCACATGATGCAACACATAGACTCACAAGGTATAAGAAGCAGGGGATGACCTTCATCGGGGCTCAAACTTTGCCGGACGCTTGCGGACGTGATTTTTGAGACCACAGCTGTGCATAGCTCAAAGCATTTTTCTCTGTCCTGTAACGACCTGATCTAGAATAAACTCTGTCACTTTTTTACTCCTGTTTCTATAGTCCTTTTTATATGGTTTTACCGAGTTTGAGTTAAGAGTAGTAAATAACTTGCTCCCAGGAAAAGAACCGTGTGAGGAGGCCCCGGGGCGCTACAGCCTTTACTTCCAAGGGGACAAATCTTCCTCACTTTAACAAATTGGTGTTTCCGCCCGTGACCTGGAAGCAAAACAACAGAGCCACCGATGGAAAAAGCTCCACAGCCTGCGTCCGAAACAACTGATAAGGTGAGGAGATTCCTTATTACAAAATATCTCCAGTGTTTTTACTGTTAAAACACTTTGGCTGTGTTGTGATTTTCTGAAGTGAGCTGAAGCTTTTTATGCAAAAGAGGACAGAGAAATTGCTCAGAGTGATTTTAGTTTTTTGTTTTTGCGGTTTTTGTTTTGTTGTATTTGTTGGTTTTTATTTTTTTTTTACATTGCGAACGTGTACACATAAAAAAAAAAAAGAGAGAAAAAGGAGAGAGAGAGAGAAAGAAAGTCGTGCGTTCTGCTGGGGGTAGCGGTTGAAAGTCCGACTGAAGGCGACTGCGCAAACGTCTTCAAGAACTATACTACTCACTAGGATAAGTTGGTTGGAAAGCCCAACGGTTTCTGCATGCAGAAAGGGACGGTGATTTTATTCCCGGTCTGCCTGCAGACACGAAAGATGCACTTCTGAAAACAGACGCACAGACAACCAGTCACATAGCCGGCTAGAGTTTGCCAGTATACCTCCCATAAGGACATTTACGAAAAACCGAGACTGATGATAAGGCGCGGATCAGGTTGGAACGGACCTTTGAGGTGTTTTTCTCTTTCCTTCTCTTATAAAAGGAAAAGAGAGAGACGATAAAATGATATTCCTCATAAAACTAGTAGAGACTGATGCCCGGATTAGGTAACTTGTTTGTCTAATCCTAAAAGTTGGTGGAGTGAACTAGGCGGAACTATATCTAAATCTTTTCTTTTCTCTAAATTTCCTTTCTTTTTTCCTTTTCACTGACGGACGTATTTCTTTGACGGACGCACTTCCTTAGCAGAGAAGCGGCTCACTGAAGTTTATAGGTAAAAAGTTTAAAGCACCGAGGGATCTCACGTAAGACGTCGAGGTCTAATTTTATACACTGTGTGAACGGAAGGTGTGAAAGATGGATGCATGTGGACTAGAAATTGAATCCAGAAACACCTCGTTAAAAGCGAGTCTGGATAAAGGGAGAAATATGATCATGGCGAGTTATCCATTGAAGGATGCAGAACACCACATTAGAAAATTTGATGAATGGGTTGAAAAAATTGAATGTTTGGGGAATTAGAGGGGCCCCCTCCAAACACTTCACAACGTGGTTTTTATTTGGATACACTAAAAAATAGACTGTCACAAGCTCGTGAAAAAATGGCTGGTGCTGGTGTGTTCGGACGAGACAAACACCAGAAGGAAAAAACTTTTGGATTTGATTAGACAAACCAAGTTCAATTTTAGTAACTATTTTTCTGACAAGGACCCTGAACAGGAACAGGTGGAGCAAAACGGGGCTCAGGGAGGTGAGCAGGCACTCGACACTTCAGAGGGTAAGAAAAACCTTTAATGAGTACATCTAATATTGCAGAAACAGAGCCTATTATGGACCCCAGTCCACACCAAGGTGTCAGAGAAATGTTTCGTAAGGCTGGTGATGCAATGATTCCATCAAACCCATGTGTGCAGATGCCTGTTATGGAGTTGCGTGACGGTCAGATAAATTGTGAAATAAGGCCTACAGAGGAAGAATTGGGACAAGAGGTACGAAAGGAGTTTCAGATGCAAGATTTAATAGAGGAGGCGGTAAATAAAGCATTTCAGCGAATGTCAACAATTGATAGCATGGGCACAGAACATGAAGGGCACAGTCTAGGGGCAGCTGACAGTCTAAGAGGGAGAGATGAGCAGAGGAAGCCACATACGGATAGCAATGAGGAAGATATGATACAAATGGAAAGGAAAGCTTAAAATATAAGAGGTTGATATATTTACAATTTACGATGTCTTGAAATGAACATTTTAAAGGTAAGAAGATCAATTAGTACATTTTCAGTGCTGTAAACCCCCGCCCAACATTGAGCTCCAGAAGGTGGATCACACAGAGCAGCCGTTCACTTAGAGGCAGGAGAGAGAAGAAAAAGAAGACACAGAGAGACTGAGTGCGCACAGGGCCGGTCACAGCAGAGGCAGGGCCCAGGAGTCTAGAAGCAGTTTTTACCTTAAAGACATCTACCAATTACTACACTAGAATGGTATTGTAATCTGCATTTAGAGTGACTGATTCAGGAGCTTATATTTGAAAATGTTAGACCACACAAGCTAGGTTTGTCAAACTGTAGCAAAGTGAATATAAATTAGACACTGATCACTGAGGATACTCTAAGGTGGATTAAATGGATCTTTACTCAGTCAACTGTTCAGAATAGAGTGGGTTACATCAAATAGATAAATTAGGACGGTTGAGTTCAGTGGATAAAAGAGAGGCAGACAGCAGTAGATGAAATGGAGGGTGAGTTGGATAGAGAAGGGGAGAAATGGGCAAAGAAGATCGATGTGCGGGTTCAGTAAGAATTAGAGAAAGGAAGTCAATGCAGCAATACTAGGGAGGCCGGGATCCCACTATTTGTTTAGTTATGGAGGTAGTTTTTGAGAAATTTCCAGCAGCAGTGATAGATATTTTGATTGAGGGCAGCAACTGTACTTTTATGGTTAATACGGGGGCCAGATACAGCCCCATGAATCTTTATGTGCCCACCTGCCAAAAAACTACACGGGTAATGGGATTTTCAGGAGAAAAACAAAACATACCACTTTTTCAGAACCCCTTAGAGGTGTTCTCATATTTGAAAATTCAAACATGTCATTTTTGGGGGACGTTTAGAATTAAAAATCATTGGGTGTGAAAACTTATTTTGGTGTCTAACGTGAGCAAATAAATCTTAGGTTTCCATAAATGTGCACATATAGTTTAACAAGGATCCTAAAATGAGGCTGAAAAGCACTGGTGCAGAGGTCTTAAGACCAGACTGGTGAAAAGATTATGATTTTTGTTTAAATTGGGAAAGAATCCTCTAAGAAGATAAATCTAAATTGATACTGATGGATTAAACAAACTTTATGTGGCCAATGTCTGTCTGTCTGTCCTAAATGTGGAATGCATGTGAGGTAGAATGTGTGTGGTCAAGTTGGGAATGATTAAGAATATTTTTTGATGTGACATTAACATGATTTGCATTTTTACAGGATTGAGAAGGAGCACTGGGGGCATAACAGAAGGGTAATCGTATCAAACATGTTGCTCAGGGGCCCCACCTAGGAGAGGCCATGACAAGACCAGAGCAGGTTGCTGCTGTAAGGTGTGAGGTAATTTTTGAGTGTGGAGTGCAGCTGAGATACTCTAGATTAATGGATTATAGATAAAAAAAAATAATAATTAAATATATAAGTAATTATGGGAGTGGGTGTTTTTACTTTTTGGGAAACTAAAAATTTCAGACGGGGGCATTACATGATTTTAATTTAAAGGTGGTTTCATTTTCAATCATTAGAATTGCATTAGAGATTGATTAGTTTCATTTTTCTCTCATTAGGATTTTATTAGTGATTGATTAGGGACAGGATAAATCACACTTCGAGCTGGAACTGGACACAGCATATGGCCAAGATACCCGCAGGAGCTCAGCAGATTAGGGGGGTCAACTTTTATAAACAAGACTGGAGAGTTAAGAACAATTTCGGTGTGACCTGACCCTGGGTTTTCTCAGCCTTCAGTTTTTATCCATAAGTATTTTTATCTGTGTATAATGCCGCTTGGAAACTGCCTAAGCACGAACTGATTAATTTGATTCTCTAATCATTATTAACACTAACACTTTTCACTGTTCATCTGGGCCTTACCTTCTTTGCATGACTTGTTAAATTCTGCTAACTTTACAAATTTCTGTGAATGAAGTGATTAACTATTGACTAATTGATGAATTTTTTGATTGCTTTTTCCTGGTAACAAACCAGAGGGGTCATTTACTTTTTCCCTGCTTGTAGAGAGTGACAGTGCGGCTGTCAGGGAGCAGGCAGGATTATTCAGAGGCCCATTTAAGGAGGATCAGGAGATCATTTTGCTTAAACATGTTCTTTTTTTCTTTTTCAGGCTGTGTTTGTAACAATCCTTAAATGTTAACATTTTTTCTTCCAGGACAGGCTGACAAAAGTCTCATCCTTCATTGTGTTTTGTTTAAGATGTGCATTAACCCTTATTTTCCCAACAGCTGCAGAAGTTCTGGCATGTGAAATGGACAACTTGGCTGAGAGTGACTACAGCAAGAGAGAGAGGGGGGTTAAGATAGTTGAAAACTTTTTGATAGGAGGATTTGAATAGGTTCGAACTGACTGGACTGACTTGGTTAGTAACTGGACTGGATCGGAACCATGGATTAGGACATTAGAGAGATGGTGTGAGAACGCAGCATGCCAGAGACAGGGTGTAGAGATTGTGGCTGCATGTTTTGTTCCCGGCTGAAGGCCATTCTGGTGAGGTCTGGGTTTGTTTTAATTCCTCTCTGGTTCTGATATGAGCTATGAGGTACAGATTGATGTGGTGGTTTGAAGCTCACAGACTTTTGTTGGGGTGGAATTGCGCCCCCATTAAGAGCAGTCATGCTGACAGAGGCATTTAACGAATGACAAGATGAACCAACAACTATTTGGAGAAGTCGGAGGCACCACTGGGGTTTTTTGTTGTCTTACATGTTTGTCGTTGTTTGTGTCTGTATGTTTGTTTGTTTTCTGTTTTCTGTTTGTTTACTAACATCTTAGCCTTTATGAAAAAAAAAAAAAAGACGTGGCACGCATGTTAAATTTTTTTGAATAGTTTTGACTACACTACGGATGGGAATGTTTCAAAATGAACAATGGATCTTTGTTTGGAGAGACATTGGACACTTTCTTTCTTGAGTCGCAGGATGGATTAACCTACAGGGGACACAGAGACTAACTTTGCTCCTAAACTACAGAAGGAGGGATGGTTTGCAGCTGCTGAGATGCGAACATTAAGGAAATGACTGGATGCCCACTGCTTTGGACGAGAAAAGAACACTGGCAGTGATGGGTTGATGGAAGGTCATGGGATCATCGGACAAGACAGATGAAAAAAAAAAAAAGATAAGTGAACTGACACACCAGATTTCTTATTCACAATGAAAAATTATGGGCAACTTATTTTAAACCGGTTTATTAATACAGATCTATGAATAATATTTTTGCTTTACGGAGATCAACAGGTAGATGTAATATCTTTCTGAACAACGCGGCAGTAGTTTGGGGATTATTAGTATTATTGCTTTATTTATTTATTTTCTTAAAGAGAAATATCAGAAGCGATGGCAACAACATAGAATATAAATTATAGGAGTAACTTTACCGACAGATTTTAAATGGTCTGCTAAATTTTCTCTATATCATCAGGGGGTGGGGTATTCTTACATAGAGGAATAAAAAAGCTGGCCTGGGAGCGCCTTGGGATTTTCCCAGAGGAGCTGGCCGAAGTGGCTGGGGAGAGGGACGTCTAGGCCTCCCTACTGAAGCTGCTACCCCCGCGACCCGACCCCGGATAAGCGGAAGAAGATGGATGGATGGATGGATGGATGGATGGATGGATGGATGGATGGATGGATGGATGGATGGATGGATGGATGGATGGATGGATGGATGGATGGATGGATGGATGGATGGATGAAACTAATAATAGAAAACAGAATTATATAAATCTGCTGTCCACCAACAGCTGAGAGATGGTTTTGATATATTTATTATTTAATATTTCCTTTGAGTTATAGCCTATTTTCACCTGTAAACTGTAACCCCTGTACAGTCGAAATTATGCCATTAGTACAGTGGGTTGAAGTGCCATTTTCTATTTTGTCATATGGGAGTAAACACAGAAGTCCCCATTGGTAAAATTCGCTTAACATTTGTGGCAATTGCATCCATCCATATAGTTTGAGCTGACTTCATGCAAGTTATAGAGAGTAATCACTGTGACAGGATAATATGAAAAAAATGTTACACAATAGTTAGTGCTGAAAGTTTTGGCTGCCACACTTATTTGGTGACTAAGCAAGATTATAGTAATCAGAAGAACCAAAGAGCTGACCTTCAGCATGTGTAATTTGCATAAAGAGTTTGGTTTTAGAGACCTGGCCTGAGAAATTAATAAACATAATTTTCCTTGTACAGGTTAAACCTGTATCTAGTTCTTTAGATTCTTTAGATGAATTGGGCAAATTAATGAGGATACTTCAACCAAAGTGAAAGAGCATCAAACATTGTCATCTAAGTGTACTCTTAATAGCACAGGCAGAAAGAAAGGGGGTCAGGAGGAGGAGGTGGGGTGCTTCCTATTAATTGTTCATGTAGCATACTGACCTCCTAATGTTCCTACCTACAACATAGGAGCTATATGGTTGCATACAATTATTTGCTTCCCAGGACAAATAGACCTATATGGGACATTTACAGGCAAGCTCACAAAATGTTATAACAATACATAATTTCTTCCCATGTACTCTGTGTGGCACGTGAAGACGTACACACCCTCTTAGTCTTGGGTTTAAAGTTAAGAAGTTAAAGGAATAGTACACCCAAAACATGATTAGCCTTCATTTTCTACTCACCCCCATGCTGAACAACACTCTGGAGTACTTTTTTGATATCTCAAATGCATCTGGAGATCTGGGAGGCTTCTTGCTGTCTGCTGACATTCAAATAATGGAGGTCTATGGTGACCAAGACAGAAAGGTCCATAAAAGTCCACAAAAAACGTGTCAATATTCCTCCATACTGTTCGTCCAATGTATTCCAAGTGTCCTGAGTGGGTAGCATCCAGAATTTACTCGAAACGAAGTCATTTAGAATGTTTTTAGAGCATAAACAGTAGTGTATAGGATTTCCTGAAAGCGCGCACATGCACGCTCACGACGCTACGGAAGCCGGCAGACCAAACCAGCGCATTCAGCTCGGCAAAGAACTCATGCTCTTCCTCAACACTGAAGTCCTCAGACATTTTTCTTTCGTTGTTTCTTTCTTTGCACAGGTAAACAGCACATTTCTTCATCTACGCTTGCATTATTGGCAGAGCAGACGCTGAATGCGCACTTTCATCTGGTTTGGTCTGCCGGTTTCCGTAGCGTCGTGAGCGCGCATGTGCGCGCTTTCAGGAAATCCTATACACTACTGTTTATGCTCTAAAAACATTCTAAATGACTTCGTTTCGAGTAAATTCTGGATGCTACCCACTCAGGACACTTGGAATACATTGGACGAGCAGTATGGAGGAATATTGACACGTTTTTTGTGGACTTTTATGGACCTTTCTGTCTCGGGCACCATGGACCTCCATTATTTGAATGTCAGCAGACAGCAAGAAGCCTCCCAGATCTCCAGATGCATTTGAGATATCAAAAAAGTACTCCAGAGTGTTGTTCAGCATGGGGGTGAGTAGAAAATGAAGGCTAATCATGTTTTGGGTGTACTATTCCTTTAAGTTGTTTACTGCATTTGTTTAATTTGCAGTTTTTATCCTTAGCCCCGGAAGAACATAATCCTTGTGCTCCAGTCTGTTAATTAGAGTGAGTAGATTTTCCTGCTTCTCTCCTTGTCAACCTCATTCCTTCCAGTGGTGATAAGGCGTATTAATACCTGTCTTTTTCTATTAGTGTCCGCCAGATTTTCTCCTTGCTTGTATGTTTATTCCAGTAATTGTGTGCTGCCTTTCTGTGTTCCTGTGCTCACCTTGAAAATCAGAGGATACTTATTGGCTTCTGTCTCTGCCTGTCACGGTCTGTTCTATCTTTCTCCAGCCTGTTCTGCCATTTACCAGTCTGTTCAGCCATCAACTGCTATCACACTCATAATAGTTTGCTTACTGTACTTAAAAACAACAATTTCAATATTCCAAAAAGTTTCTACCTTTTCTCTTTTATTTTGTAACTACTTATCAGAGGGTGCCAAAAATGTGAACAGAATACAGAGTAGCTTGTAATTCCAGTATCAAAAGAATTGCTGCTTGCTTTTGTATGCCAACATTGTTACATGGCCAATTTATTAGCACCGTTTATTATATTTGTATGAACTGGTAAAGCTGTAAAAAAAAAAAAAAGTCAAAATACAGGATTTCAGATTTCATCACAGCAAAAACTTTTAGTTGTTCACATAATTTTTTTTTTTTTTTGAATTTGTGAAAAAAGCCTCGACAAACAATGTGGACAAAGAAGAATAAGAGCCATTGTAAACCTTTCGGTGATGACTTTTTTGGGTGCAAAAACTGTAATGCATAGTAGCAGCTATACAAAAAAAATATAATGAAAAGAGTGAGAGAAAAGGAATGACACTGTTTTTTTTATGTTTCTTGCACAGCTAAGTCTATATCCATTGCCCTGGTTGTAGGGATGAGCCTATAGGGAATACATCAGTTAATCCTTGACAATGCTTCTCCGATCGTCATCTTGGAACAGTCTTACTGTAATAAAAAAAAACAACAACACTTATGTAAGCTTGATGGTCTCACATACACATATAAAAACAAGCAGCCTAGCACCCATGACTGCAACATGAACTGCATGAATAGACAGCTGGGTGAGCGCGGTCTGATAGATGTGAATCAGGAGATGGAGAAAGAATTATATAACACAAATCTTAAGCTGAAGTGAAGCTGTGACTTTAAGCCATTGACCCCTTTTTCCAAGAAAGGCTCAAATGTGTTTTCAGATCACTTGATATGTTTTTTTAGATTTTATATGCTTTCTAAAAATCATACTTGTCATGCTACCCAGGTCTTTGGGTTCGTTTTAGAATACCCTTGATGCTTATATCCAAGGGCGTTTTTGTACTATTAAAGTGTTAGCTCCTAAATTTGTGTTTCTGTTCAGTGTTTTATACATTTAAATTGTATTACTTTTAGATTATTTTCTTTTGCTCAATAGATATTTTCAAGCTCCCCTCTATTTGTGTTTTTTAGTTTGTTCCTCAGCTTCCCTGCTTTTATTCTGCCACAGCAGCTTTATAACCGCACAACTTCTGTGTCGCTTGTTTTCACTGCTATTCGCCATTGCCTTCCAACAACTCTCCACTACTCTCTTCATTAGCCTGTCTGATTTCTTTATCTGAGCTAAGTGACCTCTTGCTTCTGTGATTCACAAGTTTGCCTATTTTCTTATAACCAAAATTCTTTTACATAACATCTGTTGTTTTTCCTCCTTTTAAACACCACCTTTGACTACAATTTGGGATGGGTTTTGCTTGTGGAAAAAAAATATTGAAAAATGGTCTGATTCCTGGCACTTGTGCTGGTTTTATTCAGAATTCAACACACCTGTCAGCTCCACCCTGTTCCCCATCAGAATCACCTGCTCACCTGACAATAGGACCAGCTCTCAGGCCAGTCACTAGTGCTGGATTATCAAAATTGAAAATTCTGGTCCTAACCTTTGGAGCCCTGCATTGACAGGCTATATCTTATATCTTAGACTTGATTCAGCCTCACTTTTCTTCTCACAGTCTGAAAGAAGCCGTTTTAGGACGAGAGGCGTTAGGTCCTCCCAAGCTCTCACACCCAGACTGTGCAATGGACTATAACTTTACCTGCATTTGGTAAACTCCATGGTTGATTTTAAATAAACAACTAAAACATTCTTTTTTAACCAAGCATTTTAGACTAATTTTTATTCATGTATTTTGTATATATGTGTTTTATGCCTCATATTGTACAGCACTTTGAGATGCTTGTCTGAGAAAGGTTTTATATAAATAAACCTTACTGTATCATCTGCCAAACTTTTGGCCCACTACGCCAAATTACAAAGGATCCATAGAAGACCTGTGATGTCACACAGATGGTTTGATAGCAGTCTATTTAATAACTAAAGACATGAATGTCAAACGTCTACAGAAATGTAATCTTGTGATGATAAGTTTCATGAGCACTAGAATGATGATGGAGTGTTTGAAATAGAAGAGAACCTGAGAATACTTAAAGTTATAGTGGAGAATGTTTTTCCAGATAGATCATCAAAATAAGTGGTCCTCCTAATTGTCAATCATTCTAGTGATATGAATATCTAAGGCCGTCCTACATGCTCGTCCCCATTTTTCACTAACTATTGGCGAGTCTGACATACCGGAAAAAATGTAAATCGTTTTTAAAGTAAGCACATATGAGCGATGCAAACAGCAACTTTTAAACAAAGCATGCATGAGGAGAAATTGATTCGTGCACACTCTTGCACGTGTTAAATAGACGTTCCCCCTCAGGAGCGGGTTGTGCATGTGCATTTTT
Source organism: Cyprinodon tularosa (assembly GCF_016077235.1). Taxonomy (NCBI): domain Eukaryota; kingdom Metazoa; phylum Chordata; class Actinopteri; order Cyprinodontiformes; family Cyprinodontidae; genus Cyprinodon; species Cyprinodon tularosa. The sequence continues at coordinate 871,594 of NW_024038846.1, read as the reverse complement.
TTTTTCTTTTTTAAAGCAGAGGGGGCGGGTCTTTTAAAAAATTTGGTGAAAATCCACCATTATACTTTTAAGAGACTTGACCATTCTGCAAGATTGGCATAAAGGCGGAGGACACGTAGTCAGCAGCCTGTGAGCATAGGTGTGTTCTCTTGAAGGTTTGCTCATCTTAAGTGGGTATTTGTATTCAAGGCCTGACTTATGTTTGTGCTCAGATCAATGCCTATTGTTGTTTTGCCGAAAAAGTTTAGCATTTAATCCGATTTACTAATCAGAAGGGTGAAAACATCAGATTTGCGAAACTAAGGCACAAGGAAACCAGCAAAGTAGTAACTGATTATCTGCAGAAAAAATTGCTAGAAGCATTGATAACTTTAACCAAGATGGTAGAATTTGACTAAGCAAAATAGTTTTGCTTATCTTCATACTCTGTGGCTGTTAATTTATTTACCTAAACATATGTTATTGTACATTACAAAGCTAATCCATTATATTGTCAAATGTCTCTAATTCAGACTTTTTACTGCCTTTCTTCACACTAAAATGATCCATTTCAAGAGAACTACAGCACAATAATTTCCCCATAACTAATCAAGACAACCCCTGCATATATTTGCTTTAATGGCAACAAATCATGATGCGCCTCTTAATGTAATGCTGTTTACCAAGCCTTGATTAGAGAACAACTGACAACTAGTATTTTGAGAGTCATCCACATGAAATGACCAGAAACTACACAAAAATATATTGGATCCTTGTTCAAACTTTTGGCATCCATTCCAGATACTTTTAAGAAGAAAAAAAAATCAGCAAGTACTATTCAATTTATATTCTGCATCTATTCATTTTACTATGAGCTACTCAGAAAGTTTGTCTTTGAATTAGATGCATGAGACAGAAAACTGTTTATTAATCACAGACGAACTTAGAAATTAAAAGTAGTCAATGAAATCCAACATATGAGGAAATAAATGTTTTTTATTTATGTTTTACGACATTAAGATGATATACTTATACCAATCAAACTTGGAAACCTATTGTAATATATTGTAGTACTTCTAATGAGAAATAATATAATAATTTCATTTTGCCTTTGATGTTACAACCGCAAAAGTTAACACATGTTTAGAGGGTTTTATGTTGCATGTCAACAGAAAAGCAATACTTAATTGAGAGTGGAAGCAAAATGAAATGTGGAATACAAATTCTCAGACATAAAATGTGAAAATTGTGGAGTACATGTAGTTTTAAGCCTTTGGTGCATCTTTTACTGCATTAATATTAGCCTTTAGTCTTTTAGGGTATGTTCCTACCAACCGTCTTCATGTAGAGGGTTCACATCTGGCTGGTGAAAACCTCATGAAGATTTAATCTATTGGTTTTAAAAAAAAAATGTCTTCCTAGACAGTGAATCTAACTCAATAACAAGTGGAGTTTGCTGAGGACATTTATATAGTCCCTTATTGCATTTTTATTTTATTTAAAAGACACATTGGAGGCCAAGCAGCCAAGCCATTTGCTAAATAGGGCCTTATGGACTGACTGTGCAAGCATTTCACCTTGGATTGTACTCCAGCATCGCCTGTTTTTAATAGCTGTCAGCAATAAAGAAAAAAAAATAATAATTCTGCTCGGAAGTAAATAAAAAACTGCAAAATCGATAAAGAAATATTTAATTCTGAAGGGAATTTATATAAATGTGGTGTTGTTTGTTTGCAAGCCTTATGTAAATGAAGAAAAAGTGTCATATTCTTTATTTTTTTACTCTGATAATATTCAAATGTAAGTCAGATAATTTAGAATCTATGTAACTAAACATTAAGTAACTGATATGCTAGTTGTTTCACGTCCAGCTAATTATATAATGGACCTAAATAAAAAAAAAGGTAAAAAAAAGTCTCTATCATTGGATGTTTTTAAAGCATTGTATATATTGTTTACAAAAGCTGAAATCTACAGAAAAATACAAAATTGTGTTTATGGTAAGTCTGTATCTAAAAAAAATAATTATTTACAATTGGAACTAGCTGATACAATAGACAGGGAGACAGAAAGAGTAACTGGTATGAATAAAATGCAGGATAAATAGTGAACACACTAAAAGATTGTGAATAATGGAGATGTTCTGGATGTAATCATCTGACAATGCATCTGGCAATGTTATGGCCTTGTACAGCATGAATTGACTCCAGATCCAGGAGATGGGATCTTACTTTCTCTTATGCAGTCTTTGCAGGCTGAGATATGTCCTTGTTGTCCTTTGCTGTGGAGCTGCTATGCCAAGCTGACATGATGTGAAATCGTAAGCTTTTAATCCTGGCCCCAAATAAGTTAAAAAGGGCTGAGTAGAGAGAACAGTCTGTTTTGATGTTCTATGAAAGAAGAGCCATTGAGGGCCTACTTAGTTTCCTCTGACCTTTCAGTCCAAGAGTGGTTAGAGGAAATACCTAGGAACATTATGTGGACCTTACCCTCCACAACATTCCCATGTGTGCAGTGTTGTGCAGTGTTATAGATCAGAATTACAACTTCCCGTTCCAGAACTACAACTCCCATGTCAGAGCATCAGATTATGGATGTAATCTGAGTCCATCCCTCTGAAATCACATCCTCTAGCCACAGCACCTTTAAAACCACCAGAAACCTTTTTTTATTTTTCTCTTCCTCAGGACCTTGGTCTGACGCAAGAAAAGACCCAACACCCAGCTGGACATCACGTTACATGTGTGTTAGTGTTGCTTACAAACTAAACAACCATGCTCCTTGTGTGGTTAACAGAATAGTTATGGGTAAAGAGAATAAAGAGGGCAATGCAGAGAAAAAAATCCTGCAGGGTGCTAGTGTTGAGGATCAGTGTTATAGATGTGAATTTCCCCCATCCTCATCGCCTGGGGCCTGTTGGTGAGGAGGTCACTGATCAAGTAAAAAGGTGGTGAGGATAAGTCCAGGTTGTGGGGTCTGTTGTGGGACGGACGGTTTATAAAGCTGAACAGAAGTTAGCAAATATCATTCAAACATATATGTTGTGATTCTTCAAATGAGTCATGGCTGTGTAAGGTGCTAACAAGACAACACCCTCTGTAGGGCGACTTCCATGGTGTCCTTGATGTCCTTTTTGTTTTTTCAGCAAAGGCACAAGGACCTAAGGCAGACGGGGGCAATAAAAAACATTGCAGCGACTGGTTGAGGATGGCAAGAGTTGGTTAGCACATTATTTCAGGGTCTGATTAGATACCTTGTTTTGGCGTGCAATCTTGTTGCTGGTTATCATCCTTAACGTGGAGGTCATTTAGTGCAGCTGGCAGATACTCCACCTCTGGCTCAAGAAGATGTTCAAAACTGAATCATGGAGAATTGAAGTGTGCAAACAAGCTGTTAGATGTTCAATAATTTGGGGTTGTGGCTGACCTGCTAATAGCTGCACTTGTGAACCACAATAGTCCTGATACCTCCACATATTAAGTGGATTGTTATTGACACTCTTTGAAACCTTAACTGCACACTTTGGTGTCTTCCTGGAGGATGGTGACTAGATCTACGATCAATAACTAAATTTTTGGGATTTCTATAACAGTATAAACATTCCTGCTGCTTGGTCAGTGCTCTCTTTTTCTTGATTCTCTGCAGATACACTGCTTGACCTGACTGTTTGGGAGAAAGGACAGACGTAAGCTTGAAATGCCTCCCAGGCTTGACACAGCACTGTTCCAGCTGCACTCTGTAATTACCAGCAGCACAATCAGCACACTCGTTAATTTCACCTGACTGACAGCCCCTGACGGCTCAATTGCGGAAAATGCACTGGTACAACTTCATAAGTAAATGGAACCGACATCATGAAGCATTCCTTGCTAAGCATTCAGAAAAATGCAAATAATGCTCAGTTTCGCATTGCAGTACATTAAACATCTCCCCACTAAAAAGACCTTGTTCACCAACAGATGGAAACACAAATATTTAAAAAATAAGGTAAAAAATATTACAATTTCTCTTACACTATGTAACACAAGGTGCTGCTGTGACTGCTCGCAAAGAGAAGAGCTTTCCGCCTCTCGGACAGTATTGATTTAATCATAAAAGAATGTGAAGGAGAACAAACTAGATTCCTGCAGCAAAGTAATTGGGCTGAGTGAGCCAGCAGAATTGGCCCAGATAAATAGGTCACATAATAGGCTGTTCATCGCTGCAATTTGACATAATGCAAGAGACAGCTGAGGTTCAATATGTGATATTGAAAAGATGCTAGGACTAAAAGGGAGAATAAGGTAAACATTGAGTGGGTGCACATTATTTGTGAAATAAGGTGAGTTGATTGTGGCCAGACAAGACCCAGAAGGTAATGAACAGACATTTGTCTATGTAAAAATGTGTATTTCCTTCCGCATGATGAGTAAAGCCCCAGATAAGCAGAATGACTGAGTCCTTTTTTATTACTTTTGGTTTGCAGCCTTCCTACATGACAGAATCTCAAGAAATGAATCTTTCCAACTTCCCAGCATTGATTTGTTACCCTCCATGATGTGAGTAGTGTTCCTGGGAGTGCAAAGGAATAATTTACAGCAGTAGGGGTCTGTAAGCTGTCTGCTGAATCAGACATACTGTGTGTGATTTACAAAAATATTCAGAAGCCTTACAGTTTTTCACATTTTGTTATGTTAAAACCATCAAATTCAATATATTTTATTTTACTTTCATGTGTTAGATAAACATATGCAGTATGTTAAAAATGCAGTAAGTAAACAAATACAAAAACAGTAACATGCATATTTATAATTTCCTCTTTTGTGCCACAACTAAATAAAACCAAAACGCCTTGAAGGAACATTGAGGGGCTACAAGTTTAAGATTTACCACATGCCATGCAAAGGACACTACAAACATGTAGGAGAATGGTTAAATTATTTGGTCCACACACAATGCCATGTGTGGTTCAAATCTAACCCTTTACACAAGTTCCAGAACACTACAACAGCAGAGTGAAATCTCTTACAACTACCCTCATGTTATAGAGATGCAAAGCAATTGCTGATCAAGCCTGGTGAGATGAAGCATAGAGAATAAATATGGGACAGTTCTGGGAAAAAAACAAAACAAAAAAACTGTCAGAGGCTGCAAAAGAATTGAACCCTGGGAGTCAAAGTTCACCAGCTGAAGTGTCAATAAAATTGTCAGGGTCAAAACGTATTCATCTGGTAAAGTGACCCAGTTAAAGTCAAGAGCCATAGTGTAGTTTTCATATTTCAATTTTGCATTAGATATTGTCCCTCTGGAGTCAAGTTGTGCAAAAGTTATAATGACTTGCTGTGGCAAACCCTGAAGGGAGCATCCAAAAGGAATTAAAGTAGTCATTCAGAAATAAACTCGAAATTTACTCAGAAGTCACTCATGGTAACATTTAAACGTAACCACCACCCATGTCATCGATTTTCAACCAGTTCTTTGGCATTTACCCTGTTTTTAGTAAATGAAGCTCATCAGAGTTTATATTTTATAGATGCTGTATGACTTGATTTTTAAATATGCTGTTACATTACTTTGCCTACCATCAAAGGCTCATCTATCCTCTATCAGGTGATGGTACTACTCCATGCACCACCTGTTATAGATCCTCAGATGCTTCTGCAACATAGAACTACTTCAAGCCAATGTGCAAAATGCATATGTATCTGTTAAACCAGCAACCTAAACCTCAAACTCTGCAAGTGGAGGGACTCTTTGTCCAGTAGATAACATCCCAGAGGACCTTGGTGGCAAACAGTGCATGGTCAAAAATGAACATTATCAACATCCTGGGATCGGTCAGATGTTGCTGAAGCTGAGATATTTAAATTTTTAGTTATAATATACAGTTTGTTTCTGCTATAAGCTATTTTCATTCTAATTTGCCATTAGGATTAAAGAGCATAACCAGTCATGTCTTTGTACTTTATATTTCATTAGGTGCAGTGGAGGTCAAAGTAATGCACAACACTTTTCACCACTAGGTAAGGACACAATCTGGTACGCAGTAGACAGGATCTGTCCACCTCAACAGGTCACAGGAGGCATTGCCCACAAAACTTAATATACAAGGTTGTGAGTAAATGTTGGGACTACAGTAACACAAGTGAGTTACACACACACACACACCTACAGTCATTGATTATAAGTCTGAGCAGTTTTTAAGAGATTTTTTTATTATTATATTTGAAAAAAGAGAACTCAGTCAACTACAGCTTGTCATTTCAGCCGTAGAGGTGTCCACTGCTTAGTAGCCTTTATTGTAAAACCCCCAACTGTATATTGAAATGGATGGTACAGTCACTTGCAGATGATATTCACATTGAGACTTAAAGGGGCAATATAGACAAAATCAGACAGCAGAGACTGGACAAAACCATTTATATGGTATATAAATAAATGTTAGCTACATGAAAACTCAAACGTGTTTCCATTTGTTGATGTGTTTCCATCTCCTGTTTAGTGCATTAAATCCTTTTTCAGGATTATTAATATTTTATTTTTTGCAAAATAGAGGAATTTCATTTCATTTTGATTTTTCCATCTGACCTATCAAATACAATAGTTCAGATGTCCATAAAAACATTGATGGGATTGTGGGTATTTGTGCTTTATTTGTCAGACAGTCACATATTTGACACCTAATGAATTGACATTGAGTTCAAGGTTTACTTAGTGGTTACAAGTTACTTGGATTCTGGAGCTGCAACACAAACCAATACCACCCCCCCACCACAATGTTTGAGAGTTGGTAAGGCAAATGTTTGTTACCAACAACTTTAATAACACCTTCCATTTTATTTCGCCATGCCATTCTAAATCACCATTTAGCTGGATATACATAAAGTTGATGAAAACCACCTGCTTCATTGCTTTACATGTTTGTTCCTCTAAAAAATATATTTTTATATCAAGCCACATCAACATCATCAAGTCTTTTGCAGCTATATGAAATTACTCTATTTTTTTTTTTCAGGTTAAAAAATAACTAAGAACTCCATCAAATCTTTGGTATTACTTAGATAAGGTGATGCTGTTTAGTTTAAACTTATCTAAACTTATCTAAATTTCTACCTCATGACATGATATGCCCTTTTAGACTTTTAAAGGCCAAATAAATTACAATGGCAACTAAATTTTGGCCCATAGTATTAAGTTTGATACATGCTTTAAAAAGTGCCAAAGTAAACTACAACTAATGCACTCTTTATGTAAATACAAGTGATGTTATTTTGTGTAGGTGATGCTGTGAGTTTTTATTCACATTGTTCTTCAGTGCTGTTTACTTCATAGGCTGTAGCAAAACAACAATTTCGTTTACAAAAAATGCGCTCAAGAGGACCGGTGCAGATTAAAATGCTTTGTGCCTGAAAATTACATGTACCATTGCCTCTTTGTTACCAGCCAAGAACAACAGCCACGTAAATGTACTAACAATGCAACTCTTGGAAGCAGTTATTATTAAAACTCGTACTTTTTTTTCTTCAAAAACTCGAAAATGTCAAGGTTGGGTGGAGGTTGTTTGAGGACCCTAATGCAGAGTTGAGGAGACAGAGATGAGTTCTTGCAGATTTAATTTGAATGCAGGTGGCAAAAGAAACACAAATACAGGAATAAAAAATAAGAAATCAAAACCAGGAAACACCAGGGGGGAAACACATGAGGATAAAAAACAATGAAGCACTGACAAACTGCATGGGAGGAGTATATATGGAAGAGATAACAAAGACTGGACAAAGTCTTTGTTATCTTTTGTCCTCATTTGTAAAATCAGACTAATCAGACTTGTTATCTTTTACAAAGACTCCTGGCTAATCAGCTGATAAGCAGCAGGTGTGGATAGAAGCAATGGGAAAGGTGACTGGCACAAGGGGGCAACAGAGAGCAACACAACACTGCTTAAATATAACTAGAAAACAACTACAACGAGACAAAACAGAAAAGAAACCAATGACCAAGAAAACAAAAAATAGCAGTTTAACTGAAAACCTAAAAAGAAACTAAAAAAAAGTCCACAAAGGCCAGAATCATAACAGTAAATATGATCCAAATGTGGGATAGTAATCACATTAAGTGTAGACAGTATTCTAATGAGTGAGTACCCTGTCATACCTAGCCACTTTTAAAAACAGTGAAAAGAAAAATATATATTTTTTATATACTAAGATTTTTGGAGCTACAAAAGTAAACAAATACAGTAAACCACACTTCTAGCCTCAGCACAAAAGGATTAAGATATTTTTTTTATTAAGTTTACTCTTGTCTCTAAGAAAAATGTAATTTAATGCACTGGGTCATCATACACTCTGACTCCTGTGGTTTGTTTTCAAAACTGCACTAACAGAATTTGACATAAAAAAGAAAGAACTTTAACTTTTATTAAAATACATGTTTTTATTGTTCATTTTTTTTGCATTCAAAAACTGATTTGACCATTTTTAAATGTAAATGAACACACAGCAGACGATGAGCAAGCCGCACGATCGTTCTGTTATCAGAGCCAACAGCAGAGGTGACATTTACACTATGACAGGAAAAATGATGAGCTATCAATCTCCCCTGCAAATATACGCACACAGAGGCTTGCATGCTATGAATAAACGTGATGAACTTAGCCAACGGCCATATCTGACATGGCTACAGAATGGAAAAAAGCTCCAATACCTTGAGGGTAAATCCGTTCATATAACATCTTCCATCATTTGCACATATTCATTATCTTTCTTTCTCGATTGCAGACAGTCATTAGCAAAGCTGTTAAAGAAATCATGAAATGCAATCTCACATTCTTGAAAATTCCTTCCAGTCTATTTTTGCTTGTTTCAATCTTTTTAGAACCCCTTGTGGTTTTGCTCACACACTTAGCAAAGACAAGTACATTCAAACAAGTTTATTTATAAAAACTATTTCGTTTTCATCTCGGAATCAAATTAAATTATTTTCTTGTTACTTATACCAGAAACCTGATCATTCTGTGGCAGTTTCCAAAATATGTATTATCACTGTTAGTTAATAGATGTGTGGGGTGCCATTCCACCAAATAGTCTGATTTTACAAATGAGGCCTAAATAGACAAGAAATGGGTTTAAAAATTTGCTTTAAATGGTCCTGTTTATAAGTGACTTAACAGCCACATATTAATTGCATAGGGTTGAAGCTTTTTGAGGAGAAGCTGGCAATGGGCCTCTGAAAACAGATTTTCCCTAATTCTTTTCATATGTGTTGACAATATCAATGCAATTAACCCTAAAGGCATTATTATAACCCTAAAGGCATTATTTAACAGTGTGTCGAAAGTATTAATTTTTATTACTCAAGTAGAAGTTTAAATCCTACTGTTTAAAAACACTTTTGTTGAAGTTAGAGTATCAACTTAGGCTGTTTATTCAAGTAAAAGTGTAAAGGTACAATTTTTTAAACTAGTTAAAGTATAAATGTAAAAATAATGCAGAGAAAAAGGAAAACATTTTCTACAATTCTGGATGAAAACTTCCTTAGACTTAAGTTTCTTAGTTTTATAAAAAAAAAAAAAAATGGCAACAGTGTCAAATTTAACTTTGCATCATCTTGAAAAACTTTGTATTGAGGTATGTGATGAACAACAAGCTGGTGCAGCACCAGCTCCAAACACAGAGAAATGAAATGTCTGGATGAAACAAAAAATGTTGTTGGGTTTTATTTTTTCAAGTACCCACAGACCATAACAAAACTGTAAGGAGAAGAAATAAAAAGTTGTGCAAAATGTATAGAGTAGATAGGCAACATTTCGACTTGAGTAAGGTCGGGAAGTATTTGTTCTTTGCTGCTTGACACCTATATCAAGCTGCAAACAGGGGTATTAACAGGGGTAATAATTTTATTTTACCAAAAAAATATTCTCTCTACAAGTAACATTGAGGTCAGAGTCCTAACTTTGTGACAATCTGTGGAGAAAGCTAAATATTAAAGTAGTGACTGTCAAAATGTCAAAGTAAAGAAGAAAAATATGATCTTAAAAATAAAAAAATATCAGGAGGGTAAAAACATTTTTTTCTATATGGCCATTTTCATCAACTGTAAACAGGTTATAATTAGTATTATAGTTATTTTAAATTGATAGTAATTTTAAACAAGTTTTTTAGAGATGCTAGGGTCATGAAATAATGTGTTAAATAAACAAAATGTGGTGTCTGAGCCTGTTAATGTGCAGTTTAGGTAGTCCCCTCTCCCCCTCTCTCTCCCTCTCTAATAGGTGTGGCTTGGGAGTTGCTGGCTGCACACAGCTGAGACTAATCTTCTTCTGGAGCAGTATTTGAAGCCTGGCCACCTGTGTGCTCACTGCCTGATGGTCACCGTTTGTTGGTAGATGTGCCAACTTCTCTCCCTTGTGGAAATTATCTCTTCTGATTTTTTGAAATAGGAAGAATTAATCTTACCTGTGCTCTGTCTACCCAGGATCCAGCTCCTGATCTGTCTCCAGCTACCAAGCCACACCACCCACCTCCCTCAACTCTAACTGCTGCTGAGAGCTTGCCTGCCACCTCCAACTGCCACTGCTTCCAGAGACACCTTCCTTCACTTTCAGCCTGTGAACCAAAGAATAAACTTTGCACCTTTCTCCTAGCCTGGCTGTCTGCATTTTGGGTCCAGCACCTAGCCTTCACAGTACCATCAGGCCACACCATGGACCCAGCAGACCCAGAAGAATTCCGGAAGGCCCTCTCCAACCAAGGAATCTTAATTGGAAAGCATGACCAGCTACTTACAGAAGCCATGAGCATTCTGCAGGATCTGAGTCACAAGGTAGCTCACATTGCCTCTCGGCTTCCCACTCAAACTCCACCTGAAACCCCAGCAGCAGTGAGTAATCCTCCTTCTCAGGCTCAAGCACACCCCCCACCTATGGCTAGAGAACCTTTTGTTCCACCCCCAGAGAATTACTCAGGTGATTTTGGTTCCTGTAGTCGTTTCCTGTTACAGTGTTCCCTGGTTTTTGATCTGCAGCCATCCAGCTATCCTGATGATCGCTCTAGAATTGCCTATGTTATCAATCTACTTAGAGGTAAGGCTAGTCAATGGGCGACTGCTTTATGGGAAGGGGAGTCAGGGGCTCTTCAGTCTTATGAAGATTTTACCTCTGAGCTACGCCGTGTTTTTGACCATCCTATTAAGGGTCGGGAGGTCGAAAAGAGGTTGTTAAGCCTACGTCAGGGGACTTCCTCAGTAGCTAGCTTTTCGATAGATTTTCGTATACTAGCCGCTGAAAGTGGGTGGGACTTCAGGGCGTTGAGAGCTGTGTTTGTAAATGGTCTCTCTGACCAGATTAAGGATGGGTTAGTTTCCCATGAAGAGCCTAGCTCATTAGATGAGTTAATCTCACTGGCAATACGTATAGACAACCGTCTGAGGGAGAGGACTAGAGAAAGGACTGACAAGGCTCGAGTAGCTGCCGCTTTTCCTCTCTCCCTTTCCCAAGCTGTGCCTCGTTCTAGTCCGCCAGTTAACCCTCCGAGTTCCAATAGTTCTTTGTCTGGCTCAGGAGAGGAGCCCATGCAGGTTGGGCGGGCTCGTTTAACCCCTGAGGAACGCCAACGGCGAATGCAATCTAAACTCTGCCTTTACTGTGGCCAGACTGGTCATTTCATTGTTACCTGCCCTCACACCCCAAAAGACCGGGCTCATCAGTAAGGGAGAGTTCCCTGGTGAGCCAGACTTTTTCAAAACCTAGCTCTCCAACTCGTATTAATGTGTCTGCATCTCTTACCAGTGCAGGGGTAACTCTACCCTGTCTAGCTCTAGTGGACTCAGGAGCAGACGACAATTTTATTGATATTGAGCTGGTAAATCAGCTGCAAATCCCTCTCGAGAAACCCTTGAATGCTAATGCGCTAGATGGCAGACACTTGGCCTCCATAACTCATCGAACTAAACCCATTTCCCTAGTTATTTCTGGCAACCACCGGGAAAAGATTCAGTTGAATGTGCTCCCCTCCCCTGTTTCCCCTGTGGTCTTAGGGCTCCCTTGGTTAAAACTTCATAATCCCCATATAGACTGGCAGACTTCCTCCATCATCAGTTGGAGTGTACACTGCCACTCTTACTGCCTCCATGCGGCTTTTCCCACCTCTAGCACACTACAGTCTCAGCCACATGAACCCCCCAATGTTTCCAGTGTCCCCTTAGTTTATCATGACCTTGCTGCAGTCTTTAGTAAAGATCTCGCTCTTTCCCTTCCACCCCATAGACCATATGATTGTGCTATCGACCTCCTCCCTGGTGCCAAATATCCTGTCAGCCGTCTGTATAACCTTTCCCGGTCTGAGAAAGAGGTCATGGAGCAGTACATTAACTCCTCGCTAGCAGCAGGCCTTATCCGTCCTTCTTCTTCCCCGTTAGGTGCTGGATTTTTCTTTGTTGAGAAGAAGGACAAAACCCTTCGCCCCTGTATAGATTACAGAGGACTGAATGACATAACTGTGAAGAATAAATATCCTCTGCCCCTTATTGATCCCTCTTTTGAGCCTCTATGTCATGCCCAAATCTTTTCTAAGCTCGACCTCCGCAACGCATACCATTTAGTGCGTATACGTGAGGGAGATGAGTGGAAGACAGCATTTAACACCCCTTTAGGCCATTTTGAATATCTGGTGATGCCCTTTGGTCTTACCAATGCACCTGCTGTCTTCCAAGCCCTCATTAATGATGTTCTCCGAGACATGCTAACTCAGTTCGTCTATGTGTACCTGGATGACATTTTAATCTTTTCACGTTCACTAGAGGAGCACATCCAGCACGTTCGCCTAGTACTGCAGCGCCTCCTAGAGAACAAGTTATTTGTTAAGCCAGAGAAATGTGTATTCCACCAGTCATCAGTCAGTTTCCTGGGGTACATTGTTGCCAAGGGTCAACTTCAGCCAGACCCAGTTAAGATAAGAGCTGTGGCAGAGTGGCCTGCCCCCACCTCACGCAAACAACTGCAGCGCTTCCTGGGGTTTGCTAACTTCTATCGCAGGTTCATTCGGGACTATAGCAAAGTAGCTACCCCTCTTACCAGACTCACTTCCCCTAAGATTCCATTCTCTTGGTCAGCTGAGGCCGAGCATGCCTTTCAGAGACTGAAGTGCCTGTTTACCTGTGCTCCTGTGCTCCTCCACCCTGACTCTTCCAGACAGTTTGTGCTAGAGGTGGATGCATCTGAGTCGGGGGTGGGGGCTGTCCTCTCTCAGCGCCATCCAGAGACTAACAAGCTTCACCCCTGTGCCTTCTTCTCCAAGCGACTCTCTGCAGCAGAACAGAACTATGATGTTGGGAATCGCGAGCTGTTGGCTATAGTGTTAGCCTTACAGGAGTGGAGACACTGGTTGGAAGGATCCAAACACCCATTCCTCATCTGGACTGATCATAAAAATCTGGCTTATCTTCATTCTGCAAAACGCCTAAATTCTCGGCAGGCTCGATGGTCCCTGTTCCTTAGCCGCTTCAACTTCACGCTCTCATACCGCCCAGGCTCCCGAAACACCAAAGCTGATGCTCTCTCACGTCAGTTTTCCCCTGATTCAACTTCTTCTGAGCCTGTGCCCATCCTGCCGCCCTCCTGTTTTGTGGGAGCTGCACAGTGGGAGATTGAGTCTATAATTCGGGCAGCTCAACAAACCTCGCCTGATCCTGGCGGTGGCCCAGCTAATCGCTTGTTTGTCCCTGAAACGGCTCGTTCCCAAGTGTTGCAGTGGGGGCATGCCTCCACACTCACCTGCCATCCTGGTTTTCGACGTACCCTTCTGTTCCTCCAGCAAAGTTTCTGGTGGCCAGGCATGACTCGGGACACAAGAGAGTTTGTGGCTGCCTGTACCGTCTGCGCCCGAAGTAAGGCTTCTCACCTTCCACCTGCTGGTCTCCTACAGCCTCTCCCTGTACCTGGCCGCCCATGGTCACACATAGCTGTGGATTTCATCACTGGTCAACCACCTTCTAGAGGTAACACTGTCATCCTCACTATTGTTGACCGTTTCTCGAAGTCTGTTCATTTTGTCCCTCTCGCCAAGTTACCCACTGCCCTTGAGACGGCAGACCTCCTTGTGTCACATGTTTTTAGGATTCATGGGATTCCTGTGGATATAGTTTCTGACAGAGGCCCTCAGTTTTCCTCTCAAGTGTGGCGGTCCTTTTGCCAAGCCATTGGTGCTTCCTCAAGTTTGTCATCTGGGTACCACCCACAATCCAACGGCCAGACGGAGCGTGCTAATCAGAATATGCCCACAACTCCCTAGTCAGCTCTGCCACAGGTATGTCCCCATTCATGGCCGCTAATGGCTATCAGCCTCCTCTGTTCCCCACCCAGGAACGTAATGTTGCAGTGCCTTCTGTTCGAGCCCATCTTCGCAGAGTTCAAGCAGTATGGAAGGCCACCCGAGCAGCCCTCTCTCGTTCTGCCCAACGCAACAAGGTACTAGCAGATAGACATCGTTCCCCTGCCCCCCTGTACCAACCTGGTCAGAAGGTATGGTTGTCTACACGGGACCTCCCTCTACAGGTGGAGTCACGGAAGCTCGCCCCCCGTTACATCGGCCCATTTGAGGTGGAGAAAGTTATCAATCCATCTGCTGTTAGATTGAAATTGCCGGACTCTATAAGGGTTCACCCTACCTTCCATGTTTCTCTGCTAAAGCCTGTGTCCTTCAGTCCCCTTAGCCCTCCGGCCGAACCCCCGCCTCCCGCCCTGTCCATTGATGGCCATCCTTCCTTCATTGTGCGGAAGATCTTGGATGTGAGGCGTCGGGGACATGGTTTTCAGTACCTCGTGGACTGGGAGGGGTACGGTCTGGAGGAGCGATCTTGGATTTCCCGTCGGCTCATTCTCAGTCGGCAGTTGTTGGATGACTTCTACCGGGAGTTTCCTGACAAGCCTGGAAAGACGCCTGGAGGCGTCATTTAAGGGGGGGGTACTGTGGTGTCTGAGCCTGTTAATGTGCAGTTTAGGTAGTCCCCTCTCCCCCTCTCTCTCCCTCTCTAATAGGTGTGGCTTGGGAGTTGCTGGCTGCACACAGCTGAGACTAATCTTCTTCTGGAGCAGTATTTGAAGCCTGGCCACCTGTGTGCTCACTGCCTGATGGTCACCGTTTGTTGGTAGATGTGCCAACTTCTCTCCCTTGTGGAAATTATCTCTTCTGATTTTTTGAAATAGGAAGAATTAATCTTACCTGTGCTCTGTCTACCCAGGATCCAGCTCCTGATCTGTCTCCAGCTACCAAGCCACACCACCCACCTCCCTCAACTCTAACTGCTGCTGAGAGCTTGCCTGCCACCTCCAACTGCCACTGCTTCCAGAGACACCTTCCTTCACTGTCAGCCTGTGAACCAAAGAATAAACTTTGCACCTTTCTCCTAGCCTGGCTGTCTGCATTTTGGGTCCAGCACCTAGCCTTCACACAAAACAGATACTAAATTGAAATCTGTCATAATAATGAACATTTCTGAGAGTAACTTCATCAGATCTCATACATCATGGTGAACTAATATCACTGCTCCAACCAAATCTATCAGCATGTATATCTTTAAAGTTATTACAGTCTCTTTACATGTGTAAATAGTCAGTTTCCTTTTTTATGCATAAATATACACAGGCATTTTGAACAGTTCTTTAAGTCACCCTGCTTATTTACCCATTCATATGTTATCCTTTATTATACTCATTTGGATACAACATCTTTTAATGTTACAAAATTGGTCTTACCGCACAATATCCTATTCTTCTATTGTGTTATCTTTATTGACCATGGTGTGAATCTCAATGCTCCATTTCCGTTTCATTTGCAGGGTCACATTAAAAGGTGTCTATCATATTCTATTGTAGCTAGTAAGCACTTGTTTAATTGCTACACAACCTAATAGCTTACTGGTAATATCTAGGGACATAATTTATGTTAATTCTCATCAGTATTCCTGCTTGAAGTTTTTTGTTTTGTTTTGTTTTTTAACAATATGGTATAAAGAAATATCACAGGTTGCATTTTATAAATACAGCTTTAAATGTCAAGCATTTCTTATGAGTCACAGGGGACCCTAGACCCCGGCTTTGGAACCACTGTCTAAGACTGATGACCCACTTTTTATAAAAACGATTAATTTCCTTGCATTACAGTAAATTCCCTTGTCAGAACTGTCTCTTTTAAGAAAATCAATCACAGCTGTCATTGTTATTGTTTAGTGGTTTCAAGGAATTTGTTGGCAAATCTAAAAATCAAGTTCACAGAACAGAATGTGAACAAAATTCACAGCAGTGACCCTACCAAGCCAAAATATGATCCAAGTATCCAAAGTGATGTTTTTTAATATGGTTTCATTCTCTTAGTAAAATGCAGCTTGAAGGGAAGGTTGAAATTGCAATCTGTGATTTGAAATGATGACACAAATTGTGTCATTGTAGTAAAGATGACTAAATGTTCAGTTAAACCACATCTGAGGGGCTGCCAAAAACAAAAGAGACAATATTAGGATGAATGCATTACCCTTTAAAACATCGTGCAACTGTCAGTGTAACACACAGAAGCGTGACTCTCAAGCATCCAGCCTCCTACTCCCCCTTCGCTTGCAGTATGAATAGATAATTACACTGGGTCATTCTTCTCCTAGCAGGTTTATTATGCATTTCAATTCATCCCACGTCCCTAACAGTTTGCTAGTCCACCTGGTACAACACTGTGTTATCCAATCTGCTTTACTTTTGTTTTTCGTCCTAAATATTTACCATCTTGAACACAAACATGAAATGCACTAAATGATCTTTTTGCCATGTCCCTCACAGCATAACTGCATATATATTGGCATGGAACCACGGCAAAGTAAGAATTTGCTAGGAAGGGTCATCGTGGAGTGCTTTCAGATAAACCAATTTATGAAAATAATTAATCCTCGGGGAGATATTCTCTGTGTTGTTTTGGTTGGAATAGAATTCCCTCTTCAGTCTTGTGATAAAGAAAAACATATTCTAACATGAAGAGGAAACATCTTAATTTGAGGATAGATAAGAGCAGTAAATTAGTCCAAGTAAGAACTGTTTAAACAGCAGGGTACTTGCATTGTAAACTAGAAGTTAGAGAATCAGAAATTTGTCCCCCGTTGTGAATGTGCTCTATTGAAAAGAAAATTATTTTCACCTTCTGACATTAAAACAAACATATCCTAACAGAAGCATAACAATCAGAAAGAAAACAGATCTCGTCCAGTCTGGCTCCTCTATAGTAACAATTTCCAGAATGGCTGAAAGTTTCATGTTTATGTGGACACCATGGGAATGTTCAACCATCCTTGAAAGGAGAGGGAAAAAAATAACATGTATTGCGAAGATGCAAGAATAAAAAAGAAAAAAATCTTCACAGCTCTTATTAAGGGGAACTACAAAAAAAGTTGGTAATTTGAGATCATCAGGTATCAGTCACCGTCACTATCAATAGATAATATCTGGAATCCCAATTGGTTGTTTAAGAGGCATCTATAAAGAAGCCACACCTACACAAATAAAAGAAACTAGCCCCTTTCCCATTTTCAATCAAAAGACTGGCCCAGGTAACATTTCCACCTTATTAAATTTACTTTCCAGAAGCTGTGGTTCCTCTAGAGACTCAGTACTTTCTCAGCTCTTGAGGTATGGTTTGTGTACAGCTGCAGTAGCCAATGAAGATGAATGTACAAATGTTGTTTACGATACCCAGTAGTCTAGTTGCCTAAAAAAAGGGATTGTGGAATTTTTTATTATTTTTTTAAGGATACATGGCCTAATCAATACAGTCTGTTAACCTAAAGCAATATGCATGGTAGAGTTGTCAAATGTCAGGTATGCCAGTCATTGACTGTGATCAACGCACCTTACAGTAGAACTGCAATCAGTCCCTGGACTGGAATGGCTATCACTACCCCTACGTAGTTAAGGACAAATACAGAGGAAACATATACCACTGGGATCAGCTTCATTGTCATGGTGGGCCATTTCTTTGATCTTATTTATTTTGCTCTGGCTACTCATAAGCCCACAGCCTGCCAAATGCTGAAAGGGCAATATTGTTGCTATTACAATTAATATAGTATATAGTAGAACTTTTCACATTCAGTAATAAAATGTCACCGGGGATGGTATGGGGGGATGGTCATTTAAGAAGGGGGATGTTTTTGTTTATTTTTTAAAGAAGGGGGATGCCATCCTCCCCCATCCCCACTCAACTCAAGTACTGGTGATACCTTATGCTTGACATGAAATACATTTTAAGAGGTTTTTAAACGAGAAAATACTCCCTCAACCTAGTATCTGTACTTTGAAGTCTGTGTCAAAGCAGCAGAGCCTCGGGTCATTAGGGCAGGCTGGTGTGTGCTGCTTACTAAGTCAGTATGAGGAGTGGGAGCTCTGGCTAAACACAACTGCAACATCCGTCAGTCAGATGGTCATTACCCAGAAATTATTTTAACACAAAACACCATTTTGAGATGTTTTTTTAAAAGAGAAAATAGACCTCAAAACTTCATCATTGTAGTCATTTTTTTAAGAAAAAAAAAAAACTTTTAATTTGTAGTAAAGGGGTTAGTGCCCGAGCAGAGTGGGTCATGTCTATGAATGTACAATGCCTGGGTACGGAGTGTGACCGGCTAACGGCAGCTTTAATATCAGTCAGAGAATCCGTCATTGATGGTCAATTAAAAAGTTATTTGAACATGTTTTTAAAAGGAAAAGGGCACCTCAAAACTTCATCTGTGTAGTCTGTTGATGAAGATCATGATTGTAACTTCAAATATGTTTATAGAATGGCAGAGTCCCTTTGACAGACCAGTCTGGCCACTGAGCTAGTTAAACTAATCTGGCAGTAGTAGCTTAGGGAATCTCAAGAGAGAGCTGTCAAAAATAGACAGGGACTTGGCGATTTCCCGTTGCCTATATTCCTCTGCATTGACTAAAAATGAATTTAAGCATTTCACGAGGTATGCGGTTAAAAACTGTCAGTGCAGAAGATAAAAGGTAATGTTTTGCCAGAAAGTTTTGACATATAGGTTAATGTATGTATTAATTCTAAAATAGTTTGGCACAGTTTCAATAAAAATATTTGAAGTAACCATCTGACAGAGCATTATTTTTCTTTAGAAGGCAACCAAAAGAGATAGGATGCTTGCGTAGCTCTGACTGAAATAGACTTTGCAGACTTTGCAGCAATTCAGTGAGTTTCATGGGTCTGACAGGAAGAGTGACACGGTTACAAAGTAAAACATATCCCATTTGAGTGAAAATACAAAATAAAATTTGTCATTAGGAAGGGTTTGGAGTCGCAAAGTGCATATAAATCAGGCAGGGAAGACTGGGAGTAAACAATCAATAAAACATTTTTTTTAAAAGAGAATGGTAATGAACATTGCAACTCCCAAAAAGTTAATTATTATTAAATTAACACAAAATTATTATATATTAAAAACATTAACTTTTTCCCACAGCCCTTTTAATCCACAGACACTTATCACATGCATAAGGCGGAACCTAGGAGTCAGAATGACGGGGAGATTTTTTAAAAGAGTTTAAAAGATGTAAAGAAAATAAAATAAATCTTCAAAGCTTAATACTAGAGAATTGAAAGAATGCAATGGCTATTTTGGGCTAACCTATAGCAGCTATTGGCCTTTATCTTAGCACGTGATCAGAGGCAGGTGTGGAGATTGTTGTGGTATTTTACTTTTTTAAGTATTGATCTGTTTCTCTTTTAAAGGTTCAGGAACTCTGCCAGGAATAATGGGAATTAAATGCTGGGACAGGTTCATTCTAATCTACAAGCCTCACAAATCTACATAAAAAATTACCCTTGCCAATCAGTGAGGCTTATAGCTGGCTAATAATCCAAAAATATACGGCCATCTAAGGTATACAAAGCAGTAGTGGCTCCTGCTGTCTAAAACAGGGGAGATTCAACGGTGTTAATTAAGTCCAAACATCACATTTTGCATTAACGAATTTTGAAACACATAGTAAAACATGGCTACAACGCTAAAAATAGCTGTTGTGAAGCACTTTGAAATAAAAAAAAAACACAGGAATTCTCTGTTTTCTGTCTCGACTTATAATGAACATCTCTCCGCTTTCTGGCCACTGTCAGTCAAAAAATCCTTAAGTATTTTTACATATCAGCATCGAGCAGCCAGCTTCATGACCCTCCCCTGCTCCATAGACCCCCTAAGAGGTTTAGCCTCACTGAAAGTGACGTATTTTGGCATGTTATCCATTTAGGGCTCTATTTTCTTGCTGCTTAACTCAATAGATGAAGGCTCAAACCTCAACAAAGATTTCTCATAGAGCGTCCTGCTACTCAAGAGTGAAGGGGGGATCGCGTCTGAGAACGGAATAAACAGCTGATTATAATGCGCAACACGCTCATGAAATCAGAAAGATTTTAGTGCATATTTAATGCAGTTTAATGACTACATTAATGATGTGTTTAAATGCATATTTTACTAAAAGTTTTAGGAAATTTACAGGAATGTTTTGCCTCCCTAGTGTTCCATGAGAAATTGCCAGTGGTACACAGATAAATATCAGACTCAGAGCCAAAACATCTTCTTTTGGGAGATATGGCCTTTAAGAACATCCCTGCTCTATTTTCTGTATCAGAATTTCAGTTATTTAGTATTATAAAATTACACATATTTTTAGTTGAGCTTTTCAGAAAAGTCTTGAGACCAATTTCTTTTTCTATGTTACCCTTTTGCTTGATTATTAAAAGGCAAAAACACAATTTCGGTTTTAAGACTTGTTTGCTACAAGTATGTGATGAGTGCAAAAAACTTTGAGGTCCAAAGTTATTGTGTTAGACAAGCTGTATACACAATCCCTTTGGCTTACATACATGTTAGTAGTTGAGCTGCTGAACTTCCTATTTTAAACAGTAGATTTAAAGGAAAAGCATTTCAACAACAACTCTAACTACAGAGTTTGTATGTATTGTATGTATTCATTTTAAGCTGTTTTTTCAAAACCATCCATAATTCTCCCAAACTTTTACCTCTACTTTACTATAAAAACACATAATCATGAATTCCATGTGCTTTCAGATGCTTTTATGATTTTGTTTCTGTTAATGAGACAGCTGATTAATGAACTGAACATCTGGCATAAAATCAGTGTCCATGAATGTGCCTCTAATGTGAGAACATGAATAATGAGTTTAAACTAAGTGTTGATCCCAAGACCTAAATCCTATCGACTTTTTTCCTCGTAAGGCGGCGATAGCATTGATTATGTCTACAACTTAAAACAGCCTGAGCAAAGCTGGTTGTTTTGGTATATACTGAGCTGTAATGGTTTGCACTTTGGCTAGGCTTCTTTTTTCAGTTATGATAATCGCACACCTATGTACATGTCATTGTGGAGCTCTGAGATGTCCAAATATGCCTACGTATTGCAAATCACGTGGGTTCTTGGTTATTTATCTTCTATGTAGAGCTGCAAATGTCCTTGTTGTCAGGAAGATTTTTCAGAAAACTTAAATGAGATTGATATATAATCTTTTTAAATGGGCTTGTGCATAACGTTTTTTTTATTAATGTTAGACTAAAGCTCAGGTGAGAGAAAAATAGAACTGTAAACATTTGCTTGCCATAACAGAATGGAGATGCATAATTGAAATGAGAACTTTGAAATCTGGGAAGGATTTATTATTTCTATCATAAATTCCTATTCATTAATTCTCCTTCCTACATGAAAAATGACCTTTGCAGCTTTTATTGCTATCATAAAGCCTTTTTTTCCCCCAAAAGAAATACTTTGCATTGTCAGGAATATAATGATAAAGACAATTTTATACATGCGCACCAGCAGAGTTTATATAGTGCCAGATCTTTCAGAAAACATTTTTTATACTCTTTACAGATTAACAAATATTATATCAAACGCAACATATTTTTATCTGATTTGTTCTTGCAAAACATCTCTTTTAGAACCTCATAATTGCCATGTGCTCCGCTGAAGGCAGGCATGCAGATCAGACACAACTCACAAAAGCTTCTATGAGTGTGCGCATCACGTGAAACTGTCTGCCAAACTGCCAGCAGGAGCCGGTGAGGGAGAGGATTATTTCAAACGTGGAAGCAGTGTGTAGAGACTGCGTGTGGCCATTCATCTCCTCACTGCAAAGCAGTGCAGGTACAGAGGTATGACGGCCTTACAAGGTCAATATTTTACTTTGGCTAGAGCTGATTTAATTACAGGCAGAGCGCCACAGAAAGAGCACGCAGAGACAAACAGATGCTGCAAAAATCAAGCTCCTATGGTTCAACAAGCCATACAATTTGTATCATGGAGGAAGATGCTGGCGTATTTGGTCCCAACTCAGAGCCTAGCAGAGTAGGCATTTTAGGCATGGAGATTAAAAAGTTAAATTGTAGAAATAGCAAAATTAATCATTTGTACTGGAAAATTGTTTCCTGATATGGAAGATACTATCAAGGTTAATATTTAAATCATTTAAAATTTTCATATATTAACAATTTATTGACAACAAAAAGCACTGTGTTTAACAATATGCTAACAATATAGATGATAAGTACAGAATTCCTGCTCTTTTCAGAGCTAGATTTTGTGTTTTATTGGGTAAAGGGAGAATAATGTGTCTCTGCAAGTAATTTAGAAGTCTTCAGTGAAATCATAGATAAATAACTATTTTATTAGCTTATTCATTATATTACTTAAACTTATTAAGTAATCAATTTATGTAGATATTAGTGCTTTTAAATATCAATTTTATGCAGAAGGATTATTAATAAAAGTAGGTAAGTAATGAAAATAGAAAAGATGTCTGCCCCACAAGTCAAACCTGAAAGAATTTTACTCACTATATATTTTTATCCAGAAACCGCAGCTGTTTAAATATATGCATCTATTAATATGCACCCAATTGGTGTTTTCGCCTGTGACCTGGAAGCAAAACAACATGGCCACCGATGGAAAAATCTCCACAGCCTGTGGCCGCAAAAACAAAAAGGTGAGGAGATTCCTTACAAAATATCTACAGTGTTTTTAATGTTAAAACTCTTTGGCTGTGTTGTGATTTCCTGAAGTGAGCTGAAGCTTTTTATGGATCTAAGGACAGAGAAATTGCTCAGAGTGATTTTGTTTTTAGTGGTTTTTTTTCCTTGTGGACATGTACACCAGAAAATAAGAAAAAAGACAAAAAAAAAGGTATAATATGGATGTTGAGTTTTTTAATTTTCCTTTTGGAGAAGGGTAGATTGTCCCTGAGGTTCTGGCACCTTTCCACTTTCAGCCACCCCTCAGTGTAAATAGTTTTTCGCCTTGCCACCATTATAAAAACTTTCTGGCTACGCCTCTGGTGGTAGGGGTGGCCAGAGATTTGGCCCCCCATCTAGCTCCGCCCCTGATATCCTCTAATTCAGAAGATATGTGATGGGCGTTTAAAATCCACATGATCTGTTTCATTTGAACAAGCGAGGCAATTGGCTGACCGCACCAGGAAGTAAAACTGTGCTGTCATCTGACTGTGACGCAGGCGCATCTGCTTTCCGAAAGTCAACATCGACAGATAAAGAAAGTGATCAACATGGTTCCTAGAGTTAGAACTCCCGGCGGTGCAGTGATGGTGTTACTGCTGGTGTTTTCTTCCTTGATCCCCGCAGCGGAGGCTTACGACGCGGGCGACGCACTGGCCCTGCTGCTCTGCACCATCCTGACGGTGGTCGGGTTCTGCGCCTGCCTGGGTTGGTACGCGCGGAAGCGCAACGGGCCGCTCTGAGGATCAAACAGCCTGAACTAATCACACTATGCTGCGTCAAACTTCCCAATAGGTAGATGCGCCCCCTGCTTAAACCACGGATCATTTCCTGCAAGTTCTGCTCTGAAATGTGCCTTATTTGATGTATATTTCCAAAGATGAGGAGCTGGGAGAACCACGTGAAACCGAGGAGGGGAGGAGAGAAACAACCAGGAAGTGTGCAGACTGCAAAATTGGGATTATGGCCCAGACTGTTTTATACAAAAAGACTGCTGCCTGCTTTCCTTAAAACAAAGGACTGTTTGACGGATTCCACTTACGTTGTCTAAAATGATCATTTTTCTTACATTTTGTGCTTTTACGTTGAACATTTCATTTGAAAGATTTGATTTACACCTTTTGTAAAGAATAAACTTCCCTAATCAAACTTCCATGAATGCTAATTGTATGTGTTCATTCAATCATTTCTATACAAAATCCCCAACTTTCCCATTTCCTGGAGAAAGGCTATGTTTTTTGAGTGTTTAAGTTTTATTTACATGTTTTAATGTCGATGCAAATGGCATTTTATTGGGGCAAGATACATATTTTTGGGTTGAGGTTTTTCCCCAATATTGCTAGAAAAACATGATTTTATTTTTTACTTGATATTTGAAGCATATTTAATCAAAAAATACAAACAGAGCATTTTTGTTGTATGTTTGAAGAGCTCCGGCAGAGCATTACAAAATGGCGTTCCACGGTAGAGGTCAACAAATCGCTCTTAAGTATTAAAAATGATTGAGCTACTATTGTTTACTATGCTGGAGTGGTTTATTTTTAGTTATGTAATCCAAAATGTTGGTCTTAATGAGTTTGTAAAAGCCTGTTAGAGGAAAACCAACACTGGTCATTATTTTGATCCCATAACATAGAGATAGCAGCTTCATGTTGTAGAAATGTTATTCCTTAATAGGAATAGGGATGGAGTTAAAAATTAAATTGGGATTTTGCCAAGCATCAGTATTTGATGATTTGGGAGTAGAATTGTAAAACTTAATGTCTACTTTGCCTATTCACACTATTATTACCTAACCTTAAAGTGACATGCAAAAATATGTGGTTTTAAAAGGAATTTAACGGACACTTTAAGGTTTTTGAATTTGGAATTTGATGAAACAAGGCTGACAAAAAAAGTCAGGTGGGTTTTTTAAAATGTACCAACAATAATGAAAAAAGTTTTGTGCAGGATGGAAGTTATAGTTACAAGTTGACATTTCCCTTATGTGTGATAAAAGCTAATTCCTGTTCATTACAGTACTCCATCCAAAGTCGTTTTCCTTGCATTCTCCCCAGCATGTATTGAGTGTGAGTGCATATGGCTGATTGAGTCATTGTTCCCCCACGGTTATGATGCTTGTGACATCACAGGTCTGCCGTACATGGTTGAGAAATCAGATCCTATGAATTTCTTATGCTGACCAGGCAGAATGAACTGTGCAAGTGCAAAGTGCTTCTGAATTATGCATATGTCCCACGTACATAGGAACCCATGCAACACCAAAGCTAGCCAGGCAACGAGATTTAACCCTTGCAGTAGCATGAAATGACAGCGTCTTGTACATTATGTCATGTTGGAACCAAATTCCTAAAAGGATGAAATAATAATTCTACAAATAATGGCCTGGTTTGTGTTAATTCCTCGCTGGAATCAAACGTCTCTAAATTAATTTTTAAGTCCTGTGATGCCTCGGCTTCTCACTTAGATTAATGTTTATACTTTGATAGGGCCTAATGTCTTAACATGATTTAATGAAAACAATATTGTTGAAGTTGTTTGTTTCACGCACTCATGACAATGCCACAACCAGGTTTCACCTCGAAAATGATGTGCTTATGGTGATGATTAGGGAGTTTTCTGTGTTACTGGATTGCTGGAAATTCTCATATGTAAGCAAAGCTAATTTGATTGAGGAACAACCATAATAATATATATCTTATCAGAGTCTGAAGTAGAAATAATATAAAAATGGGATATTAATAATAATAAGAGGAAGGCAAAGAGAAAGGTGGAAGGCAAGGCAATCATATTGATATAGTATAATTCAGTGCAAAGACATTTCAAAGTGATTTACATGAATTAAACAACACAATAGAATGAGAAAAAGATGAATAAAAGCAAGTAAAGAAAAAAATGTGATAAAAGCAGATGGTAAAGCAAAAAAAAAAAAAAACAGCTGGACTACAAAATGAAACAAAAGAAAGTTGTTTGCAGAATGGAAAATGGCTCCAGAAGTGTAGACAATAGGAGATATTAATGATATGTTCTAAAGAGGGAACACTGCAGGCATATAAACCTGAAAATCAACATAAGAATGGCTAAAACTATCCAACTAGAGCTGGAAAAACAAAATAAAAAATAATAGCTATGGGAAATATTTAAAAAGGAAATAAAGTGTTAAGTCTATTTTATTGGGTAGAAGATATGCCTTACAGAGAAAAGGTCATCTTAAGATTGAATTGTAACCCCAGTAACTTGAACCCCAGGTGTCCTAGGCAGATGGCCGATCACACTGAGCCTGGTTCTGCTGGAGTTTTTTTTCCTGTTAAGAGGGAGTTTTTCCTCTCCACTGTCGCTACAAGCATGCTTGGTGTGAGGGATTGCATTCGAGTCAATGAGTCGATGCAATCAACTGGTTTTCCTTAGACAGAAAACTTTGAATCAATTTGACTGTATGATCTGGTGAACTGTAAAGTGCTCTCCGATGACATGTGTTGTGAACTGGCCCTATATAAATAAACTGAATTGAATCAACCAATATTTAAAACTCTAAAACATAAAGTCATGACAATACCACATTATATAGCAGTTTTATGAAAAATATATATATTTTTTTCTTTTCTATCCCCCCCCCTTTGATTGAAAGGATTTGTGGAGTTGAATAATTATTATCCAATCACATTCTTCCACCTTGGCTGTGGATCTGCTTCTTCTCCCTCCACAGCTGTAATTATACTGAGAATAACCTACATGACACACAGGTGGACTATATTTATGTGGCTACTAAAGCCAGATGGTTGCAATAACATTGTGTAATAAAAAAAAAAAAAAAAAGGCAGAGAATAAATACTTTCCTGCACCCATCTGTATTTTATTCATCCATAGACCCGAATGTTGAAAAATCAAGGGGATAAGAATACTTTTGCAAAACACTATCCTGTTTGGGGAAAAGTGTAAAAAAAATAAAGATCTTTTAAATAAAAAAAAATTCACAGGGTCTAAAAAAACTAGTTTAAACTTCTAAAGTAATGATCACTTCTCGTTTTATCTGCTCATTGTATCAAATCCAGGCAATAATCCTTTCCCTCCATACTGTAGTAACGCGTTACCGTCCAGCAGTGGCCCTGTTGAGCAGATGTTACCGTCAGAGAGACAGAGTTGCTGCTGCTGCAACAAGAGACAAGACGCGTCTTGGATCACAAATAGGAGGGATGCAGGGCGCATGCGCATTGCGCTCCGTTTACTGTAGGATATTCGCCGTGGAGGGAAAAAAGGGGGGGCCAGGCACTAAATGAAAAAAAAGAAGAAAAAAAAAACTGCTAAAAAAAACCCGACCGTGCGCAATGTAAATAACCAAGCAGAGGAACACGATTTGGGATTATCAACAGGTAGGAGTTTGATTGATCGTTTGATCGGATGTCTGTCTTCTCATCTTTTTTTTTTTTTTTTTCCTGTGGCCCATGTCTTCTAATCTGGTGGCTGCAATTCTGGCCAATTCATAGCGGAGCCTTGGAAATGATTGTAGTCTAATGGAGGCGCGGATCCGCTCACAGTGGGATGCACAGACTATTATTCCGTTCCTTTGATTGTTATTTATATTAATAATAAAACAATAGATGGAAATCTATCGGCTGCGGGTGCCTAAAGATTACGAGGACGCAGATGAAACGCGTAAGTAGAATCAAATGCCTTTTATAACCGAAAAAAGCTGTAAACAATGCGAAAGTATGTCATATTATTAATAAAAGGCAGCTTATTGTTTTCATTTTTTTCGATCCGTTTCGATCCGTTTGAAGAGGAACCATCAGAGAGAAAAATTATAAGACAAAATAAAACACAGATTCTGAGGAAAATGGTGGTTTGGCTCAGTAGATGCGTTAATGCGCGTAGTGTTTACCGTATAATCCCTTTAACCTCTGATAATGATAGAGAAATAGAGGCACTTTAACGTTTATGTTGCATTGTGCGTAAATGTATATTTTATATAAAGAGATCCTTTCCTCTGTTCCGAAGAGGAAATGTTGGGTGTGAGCAAGAGCTGCTTATTTTTGTCTGCATTTGTCTTTATGTTTCACAGTTGCGCCGAAAACGCACCCCCCTCCTTCCTCTCACTCATAAAGCGGAGGGGTTGGAGGGCGGACTGGAAATGCAACATAAACCTTTGCAAATGTAAAACTCTGCTTTCCGACGCGTAAAGATGCGTCGTTTCTCAGGAAAGGCTGGACTGCGCTGTTGCCATCTTTTGTTCTGGAAATTCCGAGGCGTCATGAAAGGGAATTTATGTCACTTTCATCGAGCATCAGCCGCTGCATGTCTCTGATTCTCATCCCATCTTGTATTCAGGTTAATTCTCCATCATGTTTAATGTAAAACAAATTATTAGCCTATTGTTAGGAGGAAAACTGGTGCCTTTTTATTGACTATGAATGTGCAGTTGTTTGGGACTCAGTGCTGATGGGTGGATGATGTTTTTCAGGGATCCTTTCCAGGTGTGATGAGACAAAGAAACAAAGGATGCCTTAGAGAGGAGGTTGCCTGTACGCCTGGAAACCTCTTCAAAGCACACCACCAAATGGATCAAACACCTCCCCCTGCCACCTCTAGATCATGATACTTGGCTGAAGCTATCCCAGTACATTTATGATCCCTCCTCCATCTATGGCGAACTATAGCCATGCAGGGGACCACACCATCTTGCAGAATGTCTCTCCTCTTGCAACATTCCTCAAATTGACCTCCCTGGGTTTCATCATTGGAGTTGGTGTGGTAGGGAATCTCCTGATCTCCATCCTGCTGGTTAAGGACAAAAGTCTGCACCGGGCACCCTACTATTTCCTGCTGGACCTGTGTGCCTCGGATATCCTGCGCTCCGCTATCTGCTTCCCCTTTGTCTTTACCTCTGTAAAGAATGGATCTGCCTGGACCTATGGCACGCTGACCTGCAAAGTGATTGCCTTCCTTGGGGTGCTATCCTGTTTCCACACGGCATTTATGCTCTTCTGTGTAAGTGTCACCCGCTACCTGGCGATTGCCCATCATCGCTTCTACACCAAGAGGCTAACGTTCTGGACGTGCTTAGCTGTCATTTGCATGGTGTGGACGTTGTCAGTGGCTATGGCTTTTCCTCCGGTGCTAGATGTCGGGACGTACTCCTTCATCCGGGAGGAGGATCAGTGCACGTTTCAGCACCGGTCCTTCAGGGCGAACGATTCGCTGGGCTTCATGCTACTGTTGGCGCTCATCCTCCTGGCCACACAGCTGGTTTACCTCAAACTCATCTTTTTCGTCCACGACCGCCGAAAGATGAAGCCCGTCCAGTTTGTGCCTGCCGTTAGCCAGAACTGGACCTTTCACGGGCCAGGTGCCAGTGGGCAGGCAGCAGCCAACTGGCTGGCCGGGTTTGGCCGGGGACCCACCCCCCCTACTTTGCTGGGAATCCGACAGAACAGCAACGCCGCCGGTCGCAGACGTCTTCTAGTACTGGACGAGTTCAAAACGGAGAAGAGGATTAGTAGGATGTTCTACATAATGACGTTTTTCTTCCTGGCTCTGTGGGGGCCCTACCTGGTTGCCTGCTATTGGCGTGTGTTTGCAAGGGGCCCTGCGGTCCCCGGAGGCTACCTTACAGCAGCTGTGTGGATGAGCTTTGCCCAGGCTGGGGTCAATCCTTTTATCTGCATCTTCTCCAACAGGGAGCTTCGGCGTTGCTTTAGCACCACCCTCCTCTACTGTAGAAAATCCAGGTTACCAAGGGAACCCTACTGCGTTATATGATGGTTTTTCTGGGGTTTTTAGTCATTACCCTGATTTATCTTGATGTGGGCTTGTCCCAATTGTACAGCTCTTGTTCTACATCCTTCCCCTTCAACCTCCAATTTTCTCTTGCTCCTCCTATTCACGACCCTTCATGGAGGGTAGAGGGCGAACTGCCGTTTATGCGGCTCTGCCTGGGTGATCAAGTCAAAAAGTCCAACTGAACGTGGAAACCGAATGGAATGGGAATATAGAGAAGGTATGGATCTTATCCCGTGTTTATGTTCTAGTAAACAAACATTGTGGAAGGCCATGCCAATGCAGAAAAGCAAAAAGTTTAAGATTTTTCCTTTGACAAAATGAATACAAAACCTCCTTTGTTGGAAATTTTGAAGATGAGTTACTCTGTGATGTGTGAAATACAAAAAAAGAAAAAAAATGAACACAAAACGAAGAAACAATACCTCTCAAGGAATCATTGGAAATGTTTTACAGTAAGAGTTGCACTAATAAGAAGATGTAAAGTTGCTTTTTCTTTGGTCGATGGTTGACAGCTGCATTGCAAGGACAACTTTTTCCTCTCTCTTTGTTTTATTTCTTCCCTCAACGTGAACAATGAATGCTTTAATTTTCAACAGACAACACAACTGTCTTTACCTTAAGTAAAGCAAAACATGGTGACTGTTGGGATATACCATCACAAGAGGATAAGATGGTTTTAATGTAAGTGATTACTTTTTTTCATTTACCAGGTGGGTGGGCATAAGGGGGATAGGGGTTTGCGATTTTGTGCTTTTTGAAGTTGCAACTTAAAACTAGAAATGATTTCTTGTAGTTTTACAATCCATATGTCCATAGTGTCTCGCATTGTTACTTTCTTAACTGATTTTACGGAGAAAAAGATGGAGCAATGTATGGGTTTGAATTACAAAGTGATTGATTTTTAAAAAAGAACTTGTGCTTAAAAAAAGACATTGAAGATGTAGTTTAATGTTTCATCATATTCATGTACCTAAACACTATCATGTTGTGACAGTATTGCCAATGCCACTCCGGGTGTTCTTGCCTTAATGGTGATGATATTGTCATGGTTTCTTTTTATATTTCCATTCAGTCCTAAAAGAAAAAGAAAAGTTTTTTTTTTTGTAAATGCAATGGGAGTTTTTTCCCCCTTTTTTTGTCACATCAGCGTTTAATGCATGTCCATTTTTTTAAAAGCTGGTCCACTCCCATGAGCATCACAGGCCATACACTGAGTAGCCCATTTTTTATTCTGCAATGGTTTGCTACACCCCACAGAGTGCGGCGAGCACAGGGAGAGAGAGTGTGTGTATGGAAGAGAGGATGTGTGTGTTGCAGTGGATGTGTACTGTGTGTGAGGTAGACAACCTTCACTTCAAGACCAGAGCCTTAGTATGAAATCTTGCACAATTTGTAAAAAACATAAAAGGGAAAAAAAGACATTTAAGGCATACTGTCTTGTTTCTACTTTCCCAACATTTGATCTTTACTGATTGTTTTAAATGACTTACTTTCTTTTTCTCTTGTGGCCATTTTAATATTTATTATGTATTCATTTTTGTATATTATAGATAGTGTGTAAGTATGTGAGTCTTTCATTTTGAAGTCCCGACTGTGAGTAACGGTTTCAGTTAGGATTGCATTTGCTGAAAGTTAACTGTGTAATCTGTTGCTTTTTGAAAATAAAAGAAAGTATCAATTTTGAAAAGAAAAGGAAACTGTTTTTTTAAAACATACATATGACTGGGAGGGGATAATACAGAATGGTAATATTAATGTTTTTTCTGTTTATGCTATGTTTGATATGCCTATGAAGATGTAACATGGATCTTACTATATTTGCATTTTAAATGACTCATGAGATTTGTGAATTGTGCTGATAACATGAAACAGGAGATCCCTCCTTTATTCACTTTGGTTTGGATTAGGAGAGAGAAATTTTGTCATGCTACCTCTTAATTGATTATATTACTTGCAACTCTTGGTAACTGCTTTATGTTGCTTTTAGCTGTTAAAGCTGGTAAAGTAAATTCCAAAAGTAAAACTAAAATTTTAAAACCAAGTCCACTATAAACATGTGTAAAACATTTAATAATTTTTTCAACTTTGGTTTAAAATCTAATTGATAATAATTATCCTTGTTGCTTGTGGATCACAAAAGTATCTTGTTTTGCTAAAATTCTTCAGAGAAATAGAGCAAGGAAATGTTTAGTAAGCCTAAGTCAGGGTGGGTAATTAAAGTACTATTTATTTCTATTATGGAAACATAGTTGTGTCAAGAATTCTATTGTACCTTGATATGGGAAATCTCAAATTAGTTAAAGGTATAGGTAAGGAGTTTTTTTCCGGGTGGATCATCTAACTAAGTGGTTCTCCTAACTGTCAATCATTCTGGTACTATGTTTGCCTAAGGCTCATCCCCTTAGGTAGTTATCTTTTTATGTGCATGCGAATCTTCAGGTTTATATGTATGGTGAGCTACGGTTTCAGCTAGTCATTAAAGCTCGCCTTTCTCACCGCGGTTCTTTAAAAATGGCAAAGGATCATAAGAGAAAATAGTGGAAAAATCGCAAATCTTCTTTTGGAGAGTAAATTTGTATGAGCGATCCAAACAGCAACTTGTAAACAGAGCATTCACGACAAGAAATGGGCTTGAACATGCTCTCAAACACATTTAATAGGCGTTCCCTCTCTGGAGCAGGTACAGGGTTGTGGATAAGAATTAATTAATTCTGAATAACCCAAAAAGTGACAGTTTTGCTATTAATAGTGTTGTCTTAACTATCTTTATTTTCCAAAACTTGCTCCATAAAAGCATGACTGAAGTCAACACATAAAAAAGAAATTATAAACAATTAATTCAGTAGCTGTGACTTTGTAATGATTTTTTAATAGCCCTCATTTCTATGTTGTTTTTATTTTTATCCCAAAAATGATGATAATGAAATATTAAGTCTATATCATCCATTACGAAGCCTGGAAGTAAAACAGTTTCATTTATGATGATCCCGTCTTAAAAACTTGTAGCCTGCTCAGCTATTCTTCAAAGCCCAGCTCCCAGAAACTTTTTGATGTGTTCCTGGTCCAACACGTATAAGAAAATATAATCACCATATTTCCTCCTAGTCATGAAGTTGTTGAGCATCACAGTAATGAGCTGAATATTTTTTTGGGTGTATTGAATCAAAACCCTTAATAGCTAGATGTTAGGCAATGTGCTTGAAACATTTTCACCTCTGACACCTTTACATTAGATGGAAATGAAAAGTGGTATTGGTTGCAATAATCTTTAATTTTAAACAAATGAAAAAAACAGAAAAAAAATCAAATCAAGTATATATTATTCTAAATCAATTTATTTTATTGTATTGAAAAAACAGCTCATAAATAAAATATTAACTTTGAAAAACTAAATGAGCAGTGCTTGTTTAAAGCTTGTAGGTATTTGAGTGATTTTAAGTTGGCAAATGATCTGCTCTGCCCTTACTAGACATTAGGCCACTTGTAATGCCTATACCCATTTGTCTTTGTCTAAATTAATACCATCGTCAGCTGTAAGATGATTATTACTTATATCCCCATCAAAGAACCCTACATTGGAAAAACTGCTCTCTCCCTTGCAGAAATTTTTTTTAAAACATCAAAAACTGGTGTAAAAGCATCACTTTAAAGTGTGTTTTTAAGTGACTATTGCTGGTTGGCATTTCTTGAATGTTTTATATGCATAATTCATTTAAGAGCTTTTTACATATGAAAATAGTTTTTCGCTCCAATGTTTTTTTGGAGCAGCTTTTCACTACAGTATTCAAGTTGAACATTGTAACTAAATGTAAATCAGCTTCGACAATTAATGGAAATAATCTGTTTGAATTGATCTCTGGGTCGTCTAACCCTAGCAGGTTGTCATTCTGTGTTAAAGAGAAATATCACTGGATCTCACATGACATGTATACAGCCACCCTATTGAACAATGGTGCCCGATAACAGCTTGCTGGGCCCTGGAGGAGCGAATGACATAGCAGCTTGTTCTAGTCTTTCATTTTTAAGGTCACATTGACATGCATCTGCACGGAAGATGAGCTGTGAAATATGAAAATGAGAGTAAATTTACATTTTCTTTAGAATGGATATGTCTGAGAGTATGTATGTGTGTGTGTGTGTGTGTGTGTGTGTGTGTGTATATTTGTGCGGAGGTGGGAGGGTCATCGCTGGTTTTATCAGAAAAAAAACAAAACTGAATCCTGAAATAAGCTTTTTTATGATACCTGAACCTGGAATTATAATTTCCTCCATTAATAATTACATTTTACAAGGTCGAATAACAAACAAAACCTTTACAAGATGTATATGGTTATTAACTGAGGGTTTTTGTTTTTTAAGAAAGAGTCTTCCTCAAGAAACATTAAACTGATGTAAACAAAACAAAAAACTCATAATGAATTTTGCCAAGACTAAGGATAATACTAAATACGGTGATGAAATGGTGTTCACAGACTTAAGGGAAATGCAGTTTTGTTAATATACTTAAACTGCAGAAACAATTTAAGTATATTTATTGAGGTAATTGTCACTTATTTCAGTCTAATATGAATGCATCTAAACCATTCTTTTTTACAGGTTGCTGTTATTGGAAAGGACACAACCCCTGTATAATTTAATTTCAGAAACAAGAATTTGGAGTACAAATCTGTGCAAACAGTAGAACATGTGGCCCTAAACAAGGCTGTGCGAGCAGACTGTGTCATATTTTAGTTGTTTCCTGATGAAGAACACTTGATTTAAGTAAATAAATGATGACGAGGGCTGTACTGCAATTGATGGCATGCTGAGTATAATGAGTAATTGAAATCAGGTGTGCAGGACAAAGACAGCTCTAGAACATGATGATCCATTTTCCTAGAGGACTATGGCATGAAATGTACTGCTTTAAGCTGTAAAAAGTATGCCTATAGAATCAAAAACATCTATCTATAGATATATATCCATACATATACACATACACCATTTATTTATTTTTTGTTAAATGTCCCTTTGAAGCATGCTGAGAATTTATACACTAATCTGGCTCAATATTTGTACTCTCTTTTTGGCAGATCTGCTGACCTTATTTAGATTGCTTGATTTCCTGGCGTAAACCCAGGATGTCAGCATACATTTTTGAGAGGATTGATATTTAAGCATTTGACTGGTTATCTTAGAAGCACTGTTAGTCTACTTAATATATCCTAAAACCTGTTTCTGTGTAGGTAGAAGACTCCTCTTGGTGCAAACCCATAAAAAGCAAAGCAGTCCCACAGCATTATCCTGCCACCAACTTACTTGATGCCTGCCTGTTGTTCTTTGGTTTGAAAGGAACACTAGCTCAGTTTTTGTTTTATCTAATCAAACAATTTTCTCCAGGGAGCATTTGGCTTAATAAAACAGAGAGTTACAAATGTTAGGTGAGATTTACGGTTTAAATATTAAAACAGCCACCACTTCCTTGGTCAGTCCATGTGGATGTTAAATTCACTACCTACAGGTGCTGGTCATAAAATTAGAATATCATGAAAAAGTAGATTGATTTCAGTAATTCCATTTAAAAAGTGAAACTTGTATATTATATTCATACATTACATACAAACTCATATATTTCAGATGTTTATTTTGTTTAATTTTGATGATTACAAATGACAACAAATGAAAATCTCAAATTCATCATATCAGAAAATTAGAATATTACTGAAGACCAATAAAAACAAAGGATTTATAGAAATGTTGGCCAACTGAAAAGTATGAACATGAAAAGTATGAGCATGTACAGCACTCAGTATTTAGTTGGGCCTCCTTTGGCCTGTATTACTGCAGCAATGCGGCGTGGCATGGAGTCGATCAGTCTGTGGCACTGCTCAGGTGTTATGATAGCCCAGGTTGCTCTAATAGTGGCTTTTAGCTCTTCTGAATTGTTGGGTCTGGTGTATTGCATCTTCTTCTTCACAATACCCCATAGATTTTCTATGGGGTTAAGGTCAGGAGAGTTTGCTGGCCAATTAAGAACAGGGATACCATGGTCCTTCAACCAGGTACTGGTAGCTTTGGCACTGTGTGCAGGTGCCAAGTCCTGTTGGAAAATGAAATCTGCATCTCCAAAAAGTTGGTCAGCTGCAGGAAGCATGAAGTGCTCTAAAACTTCCTGGTATGTGGCTGCGTTGACCCTGGACCTCAGAAAACACAATGGACCAACACCAGCAGATGACATGGCACCCCAAACCATCACTGACTGTGGAAACTTTACACTGGACTTCAAGCAACGTGGATGAAGTGCCTCTCTTCTTTTCCTCCAGACTCTGGGACCTTGATTTCCAAAGGAAATGCAAAATTTACTTTCATCAGAGAACATGACTTTGGACCACTCACCAGCAGTCCAGTCCTGTTTCTCTTTAGCCCAGGCAAGACGCTTCTGACGCTGTCTGTGGTTCAAGAGTGGCTTGACACAAGGAATGCGACAGCAGAAACCCATGTCTTTCATACGTCTGTGTGTGGTGGTTCTTGAAGCACTCACTCCAGCTGCAGTCCACTCTTTGTGAATCTCCTCCACATTTTTGAATGGGTTTTGTTTCACAATCCTCTCCAGGGTCCGGTTATCTCTCTTGCTTGTACACTTTTTTCGACCACATCTTTTCCTTCCCTTCGCCTCTCTATTAATGTGCTTGGACACTGAGCTCTGTGAACAGCCAGCCTCTTTAGCGATGACCTTTTGTGTCTTGCCCTCCTTGTGCAAGGTGTCGATGGTCGTCTTTTGGACAACTGTCAAGTCAGCAGTCTTCCCCATGATTGTGTAGCCTATAGAACTAGACTGAAAGACCATTTAAAGGCTTTTGCAGGTGGTTTGAGTTAATTAGCTGATTAGAGTGTGGCACCAGGGGCCATCAATTTTGAACCTTTTCACAATATTCTAATTTTCTGATATGATGAATTTGAGATTTTCATTTGTTGTCATTTGTAATCATCAAAATTAAACAAAATAAACATCTGAAATATATGAGTTTGTATGTAATGTATGAATATAATATACAAGTTTCACTTTTTAAATGGAATTACTGAAATCAATCTACTTTTTCATGATATTCTAATTTTATGACCAGCACCTGTAGAGACAGTAGCACTGATGCATTAGGATCTTCCAGTGCATGATAGCCTTTACATGTGATTGTTGCTGTTTTTTTTGTGGCAAATGATTATTAGCAACATTTCTTCAACTGGACCATTCTTTATCACTGTTCCCTTCATTTGAGGTCAATTTTGGGTAACATTATGACTATTTTCCCCTTTGAAGTTAAAAATGGCCAACACCATAGAACAAATTTAAAATTTACAGTCATATTTCAATTCAGGGGATTTAATTGATGTAAACCAATGAACAACAAATGGAATATATATATATATATATATATATATATATATATATATATATATATATGGAAACTGAGCTTTAGGAACATACACTGTATGGAGTTGTTAGCTAACAATTGTTAAATATCCAATGAACATTTCTGGATGGTGTTGCTGATGAAAACAAAAGTGTTTGGTTTCCCTGCCCCTTGTTAATGAGGGTGTATGGATATATCTTTCCCTGTTTGTACAATTTTGGCATTGCTTGATATGAAAAAAAAAAAATGAGGTTGATACATCACCTGTTGTATCATCATAATACAAAAACTCGTGACCAGTTCTGCCTGTATTGTTTGTCTCTATTTAAATAACAATCCCCTCCAAAAACAGATTCTACCTTTGAGGATCCAAAGAGGTTAAATCAAACTGTTAGCTAACAGTCTACAAATGTTAATCTGTTTTTGCTATGCCATACCTTCAGAATATTTTGTGAGATTTCCCTGGGAGATAAAAGCTGATCTATGGCCATTTGTTCAATTTATTCAAAGTGAGAATCAGATTTTGCTACTTAAGGCTGTTTCACGAGTTTAACATCCCTCTGATGCATATTTCATTCTCAGTGAGCACATGCAAATTAACAAAGTGTGTCACTTCTAAGCACTGGCCCCTTTTCTGGCATGTTGATTCAAGTGCCCCGGTAATTCTCTTTCTCTACTTCTCTCTCTCTTTGCATCTACGGAAAATTTGACAAGCAGAAATGACGCCATGGCTTGAAAATTGTCAGGCAGATGAGCAGCTGAAGGCTTTTTTCCTCTGAGCTGCCTTTTTTTTTTTAAACCCACACAGGTACATATTGTTCCTCATCAAACCAATTACAAACTGACTGTTGATTGATTTGGGTACACGTGTAGAGTATGGTGACAGAAAACATAATAATTACACTGCAGATAACTTTGAAAGACTATGCAATGAGATTTTGGCTGCTTAGAATTACCAAGCATGGTGTTCTTCAGTTCCCTCTGCTTGATGATGAAGATGATGATACTTTTTTTTATTTCAGACAGACATCTCACCAACAAAACGTAATATCAACAAATAAAAAAATAATTACAATTTAAATACTCAAATACACGTTAATGCACAACTTATTCGGTGACTGAGTCTGAAAAGGAGTATGATGAAGTTTAACTTATCTAATCATACCCCTTTTTCCATTCATTCATTTATAGGATAAATAGATCTGCAAATACATTTTTATTCTACTAATAAGTTAAGTAAATAATAAAACAGACCTTTTGTTTGCATTATGATTATTATCAAAGTCATCTTTAGAATGGAAAACACCGCTTTCATTCAAAAATACAGAAAAAGCCTCATTAAGTTTCTCCACACACTTGAGCTTATTCTATTTGTTTAATCGCTTGAAACCCAAATTAATGAGCATTAAGTGTCCATGACAACAAGCTTTCAAAAATGGGAATGAAATGAAGTGAATAACTTAATCTTCTATAAAGCTACTTTAATACTTTAATTAAAGACATGCTTTCTGTATTTTTTTTTCTTTATTTTTTATTTTTTACTTATAACTTTAACCATTAAAGCTTTAAATGTAGACTGGATGAAACGTTTTGTACAATATTCTAAATGTTTATAAGAAACTGCTTGTGCAGTTTTGGGTGTTAGATTTTTCTGAAAAAATATTTATTTTTCACCTCCCACTGATCTTTAAGCAGGGATTGCAGAGTAAAAATAGTCAATCAGATGTATCTTCAAGAAGGGAAATGTTCACAGTATGAAGCTAAAGTGATTCTCTTGCCTAAAAGTGTCTGCCTTTTCCAGTTGTCTTTAATAAGGTTAAATTACTGAGAGATTAAAGATGATAAAAAAATTACTAAAGAATCTGGGACAAAATCAAGCCAGTATTAAAAGTAAATTCTTATCATTAATTTATTGGTATGGTATGACAGACAACAAAAACAGCCCCTGACTGTGTAATTGAAACATAGACACAGATACAGTAAAGATCAGTGTGTTTAAAAACATGTGCAAACTTGATAGCTCAAACAAACTAATATATTTTGCATGCTTTTATGAGCATGCAAAACATATGCTTATCATCAAAATGTGTAACATACTGGGAGGGAGATATGCAAATTAAATAATCTTCTGTTCACAATGATGTTTTTTAAACAAGACTGTGGGTGCAATTTCTAAATCTATGTTTAACACAATTGAAAGTAAATTGCAAACAGAAGCAAAAACAAAAGGACAAAACAGACGTCAGATCACTTTTTTGTGTGAAGTGCACAGCTCTAACACGAATATTGTAAATCAGTGTTGCAAATTATCTTTACATTGAAAAGTAGTGAAGTTTGTTGACATGAAGAGTTTTTTTTGAAGGCACTGCTGGGGTATTGGAGCAATGTATGCAAAGGAATTCAAATTGACAGATTCCCTTACACCAAACTGGCTTCCAGTGGGATTTTGATCATCTTAAAAGGTTTTTATTTTTAAATATTTTTTAAAGTTTGACATTTTTGGAAAACATTAGATTCTTTTCTTATAGGATCTGTAATAACTCAAACGACAAATGCCATGTTGGGGGGAAACTGCACTTTTTTGGATCTTGTTAGCATCACAGTTAGCAAATATGTATTGCTTGCAAAAGAAAGGTAATTTATCAGGTATCTTATTGGATCACGGGATAAGTTAGTCTGATAAGACTCAGACTCTCCATTCTTTAATTAAGCAGATCAATGACAGTGTGGGAGGTGGGTGTTTATGCTTTCACCAAAATTACTCATAATGCAAGAGCGCTCTTCTGTTACCCCAATAGTCAAGATTGCAGCCATAATCAAGTAATGTTTCAATTATGCCCTTTATTTTGTCTCAAAAACCTGTATATATCTTCAAACTTTTAGCATCTGGCTGCTATAACAGCCTTTCTTTCAAAAACAACTTTCCCATGTCACATTTTTAGTTATGCGATTGGTTATAACTTATTTCTTCTGACTATTTTATTCACACCCTGTTGCCTTTGAAACGGGCCTCTACTAAGTACTTTCTGGACTGATTTGCCGTGAATACAGTGTAAGTCAATATGGCTGGCCAAGCTATGGGCTTCAAATTGGCCATTTTAACTGTTGCATTCATTGTTTGATACAATTTCATTGTGGCTCTTCTTGAATGTGTATGTCTTCTTGAATGTCTCTTTTTCAGAATTGTGCTGAGAAGCATGTACAAATACAACCTGAACACAACTAGAATGACACATAATGGAAATGAAATCAGTTAATTACAACACTGAATCACATGAAACAAAATGTAATGGAAAACTCAAAAAGAAAGTTTAAACAGAACCAAAAAGTGCAGAATCATGAAAAAATGAATAACAGCATAACCAGATTAAAAAAGAGAAGGTATTTAACAGTCCTTGAAAGAAGCAATATGTTGTTGAAAGAGACCCCTGCATATTTGGAACGTACAAACATGAAGCCAATTTAAATGATGCCATGTGATATTTGCAGCTCAAATTGCTTGTCCTCCTGTATGAAATACAACTGGACAAAATAAGGACAGATTGTAACTATGAAGGGTTAAAAATATTCTTCTTTTTTTGTTAAAGTCATAACTTTAGCTACAGGTAGTTGTTTGTTTACTGCTGTATGTCTAATTTTCACTGTGAATTTCTTTTATTTTATGATTTTTTTTATGTTTATATATTTTTCTTTTTTATTTCTATCAAAAGCACCAATTAAATTAAATATGACTTTAACCAAAAGTAACAAAAGTAGCACCAGTTCTACTTGATAAACAACTGGAAGAATTTTTTTCTTAGTGAAAAGCTTTCCTCCAGTGAGCAGAAGGTTGCTGCCCTTAAAATGCCAAAGACATTATTTGGACCAAGTTTGTGGGCAGGTTTAGGTTTTTAATAGAAAAAATAAAAAAATTGAATGAAAGGAGAAAAAAAGACTCTTTAGAATAGAAAAGAAAAAAGAGGAAAACCTTTCCATCCTGTAAGTTCCAATCTACGAGTCCTGCTGAAATCCACTTAGTTGAGAACATTTTCTTAATGCTCCCATAAAGTAGTATAGTGTAGCCAAACTGTAACTAGTTTAATATAGATTGCAAATACAGCTAACAGCCTTTCATTGGAAGCTTTTACACAGAGGGATTAGATACCTATAATTTACGCTGATACAGCTCTGCAGTGTGTAAGGCAAATAAAATAATACCAATGATAATAATGCCAAGACTGAGCTGCTTATTGTATAACAAACATGCTAGAAGAACGTTACCAATCTGTAAATGAAAGGTTTAAGCAAGAAAAAGTCTACGGAAGCTTTTTTTTTTACACAGAAGTGCAGCTCAGGATGTAATCTTACACAGGTTCAGCTTCTTTATTACTAAATCTCTTCGGTTTGGTGGGAGTTCAAAAGTAAACACGTCTCCTCTGTTGCTAATACTCCGG
Source organism: Cyprinodon tularosa (assembly GCF_016077235.1). Lineage (NCBI taxonomy): Eukaryota > Metazoa > Chordata > Actinopteri > Cyprinodontiformes > Cyprinodontidae > Cyprinodon > Cyprinodon tularosa. Next base: position 829,995 of record NW_024038846.1, on the reverse strand, counting down.
ATGAGTGATGAAGCCTTGAGTCAAACACGATTGGTGGGTTACTGCTTAAGCACCGAAGCTCACTGAAGTCAGAATATGCAGAGAGAGAATACTGGTCGGTGGTAATCCCCCTGACGAGGATTACCCATGTCTTTCATGGTAGATTAAAGGGTCCCATGATACCCTGCTGTAGCCTACTGTCTGGATCCTGATGTGGAATCAATGTGCAGGATGATAAATTATCAGCAACATCTTTGTCGTTTTCTTATTTTTAGTGCTGAGTTTAGCATTTGCTATTCTTTCTTAATTCTCGTGATTTTTTTCCCTCTCAGCTATCAAAAACCTACTAAACGAATTAATTACTTCTACACGTTTTAGCATCTTATAAATTTAATTTATATCAATGTGGTTTTATGTGAGATAAAAAAACAGGTAGTAAAAAACTTTATTACAGAAGGAAAATTATAGTTTTAATATCTTTTAAACATATTCTATAAAGTCATAAAGCATTTTGTAGCTTTAATGCACGTTGTATTCATCTGCATCAGGGGATTTTTTTCCCCCAGCAGCTTTGCAAATCTTTTAGCTGAAGTTATTTTTCATTAAAATTTGTGAAATACCTCAAGATTTTCAAATCTAGTGATATGTTTTCAGTTGTATTAAAGCTGAAGTCTGTAAGTTTTTAAAAATCACTTTTTTGTCATATTGGCTAAAACTGTCCCTATGCCCAGACAGCAGTACATGTGATATGTAACCTGTGAAAAAAACTGCTTCAATTGGTCCCGCATACTGCCTGTATTTCAATCCAGGAAGAATAATTCGGGACGAGTCAAAACAACCAATCACAGCCAGAGGAGCGTCTGATGGAGTGTCAATCACAGCTCACGCACGCTGAATCCCGCCCCCCCCCCCCCTTCTGGTCGCATGCGGTAGCCGCGCAGATGCTGTGAGAGGGGTGGAGCTTGGAGGTGGGGCATGAGTGAAGCAGAGAGGGTGGGGGAGTGGCGTGAAACCTGTTTTTCTTAAAATTTTCAGTCGAAGTCTGCTCTCTCCTTAATGTTACAGACTGCAGCTTTAAGGTCTGAAATTAAATTAAATCCTTTTTTATACAAGTTTGCCCAAAACCAAATTACTGAAATAAATCTGTATGATTCAAGTTGCGGTACTGGTGGATATCTGTTCTGGTCTAAGGTCCTATAAACCCTCCTAAATGTGTTTTCAGGGCTGCCCTGTCATTTTCATTAGCAAAATTGGCATTACTGTATTTTCACTTGCTGAGAGTGTGTTAAGGTTTATATCTCATAAAGGGTTTTGCATATGGGAGAAAAATCTTAACTTTGGTCTACTTTAATAACAGCACCCCTATTCATATATTTGCTTTCATCCCTGCATGGCCTCTAGAAAACAATAGCTGAACATTTATGGCTTTCTTTCAAATATTGCTGGCCAATAAAACTATATTTGTTGCCTCATTGTTGTGCCATTTTTAAATGATGAATTGATCTGCGCTTTCTTCAGATGTGTTTGTTTTATAACTTAATGCTGCGGTAAACATCCTTGCTTCTCTGATAGGGTTTTTGATCTTAGGCTGTATGTTTTCTAAGACCTTGAGAGAACAGAGGTACGTGCATTAAGGTTAAATTCCAAACAAGGGAATCCATTTAGCTAGGTACTGTATACTACTGGCAATTTGTTCCACTTTATGGGTATACGGTTGCACTCACACTTTTTAAATGTAAAAAAAAAAAAAAAAATGGTTGAAAAATATAGTTGTGTTGAGGAACCACTTAAAACATTTTCAAAAGGTATTAAAACTGCAATGCACTGAATTTTACAATAATAATTTAACTTTATTGATCTCACATTGGAGACATTTACCTCTAAATTTAACTTAATTCTTTGGGGAGCAGTGTGGGGTTAAGGGTCCTGCTCAGAGAGCTAGAGTGGGAGTCTGTGGGAATGGGGCTCGAACTCAGAACCTCAGGATTCCAAGCCCTCTGCCGTAACCACTAGGCCGCCACTCAATTTTTGCCATCTACTTCCCCAATATTTTGTTGGAATACCTCTGTTCGACTCTTCGCATCTGGATTTATAAACATGGTTAACTTCAAGCATCAACAAAAAGATTTTAAAAGATTTTATTTCCCCAACTACACGATAATTATTTGATATATGTCTTTTAAGCAACTTTAAAATAAGATTCTAAAATTATCCTTAAAAAAAAATGAATTAAGAAGGTAGCAAACCTCTTTATTACACAGATGCATCAAGCCTAAGCATTCTCACTGAAGTACATCTCCAGAGGGCAATCTGTTTTGATGAAAAGCCACCATGTACTCTATGGTGTCTATTTAAAACATCCAACCAACTGCTCACATCTGCTCGCACCGAGGTACATGTGCCCAAGGAGGAATAAAAAATAAAAAAACAGGCACATTAAGGAGACTAGATTTGACAGAGATTTCATTTAAAAGTTGGAATATTTTTAATAATCTGTTTATTATTTCATTTCTTTCTACATCACTGCATCTGGGGAAAGCGTTTAGGGATGTTTATCTAGGCAATTTGTTCCTGCTAATTCGGCATGTTTTTGTGATGTTTCCAAGGGCTCGGAAAAAAAAAAAACGTTGGGGGTGGGTCTGCAGTAGTCTGTGCAGTCTGCTGAGAAGGAGAGGGTAGGGGTTGTTGTGGGAGTTAATCCACTCGTTTTCTTGTGTTCCTGCCTCTTCAGCACATTCTCTCCTTCTCCTCTCTTCATCTTTCTCTCCTCCTTTCCTTGATATTTTTGGAAACATCTCATTCTCTTGAGTCAGGCCTGGCGTGCTCACGAAGGCTCAGTCTAGCAAGCTCTCGCCTCCTCTTCGTCCTCCTCCTCCTCATCATTCCTCCCTTTGCTGTTTATGATATTAAAACATCAAGAGAGCAAAGTAAGAGAACCAAAAAAAAACAAACACTTCTTTTACACATATTGGCACATTGCCTTTTAAATACCTGACAGGTAACGGATGTGTCTGCACCTGTGCCCTAAAACTTGATCAAAGAAGGTCTCAGAAGGTAATGAGTAAAAATTGTTGACCCTGAAAGAAGATTAAAAGTCAACATTTTGGAGGCAAAATCAATGGAATACTAATGATGTGGTCATGTTTATGGCATTCATCTTAATTTAGCAAATGATGTTGATGGCAGAACTGATTGATGATACCGAACTTGACTGATAGTTGTGTCACTGTTTCTTTTTCTTCGTACACAGCTGCTTTTGTATGTCAGCCTGTTTTTATTATTTTTCTCAAGTAGTCAGCTAATTAGCATGTGGGTAATGCTGTGCCTGTTTATTCTTTTTTGCAAAGAAGGCCGACAACTTTCAGTAAAATCCGCTAAATGAAGTTCCCTCGGAAACTATGCAGTCAATTTACAGCATCCTACTGGTTGTGAGAATAAATGGCTTCTATATAACAATAGATTTGCTTGTTTTAGAAATCATTAATGTTTTGTTTGAGAGCATGTTTCTGACCTTCATTGAGCACTAAAGTTTCATGCAAGTGGTGTGAAACTAGAGTCAGCTCCTTAAAGTTAAAATATAGGAAAATAAGGAAAAAATATATAGTTTGCATTTCTCCAGATCATGGGTAAATTTCAAGTGATTTGTTGGGTTTTTTTGTCAGCGATTGTCAGAAGATTTGGGACCTTGTGTGAAGTAATGCAAGCCCTGCTCCGGTTAGAATGGTGAAGAAAGAGTAAAGGTACAGTGGAGGATTTGCGAGTACCCGCTCCCAAGATGGAACTCCTCTCAAATGCATGCGAGAGCGTGCATCAGCCCATATCTCCTTGAGGATGTGCGGGGATGCAATAATAAGACAGTTGTTTGGATGGATCTCATCTAACCTATATTTATAAAGAAAAATTTTTCCCGCAAATTAGACTACTGGTACATTAAAAAATCATGACATGCTTGTATGCGTTTGTGTGCTGCAGTGGAGATTTGGACAGTAGTATGACTACTAACAATGCAAATTATAAAATAAACATATCTTTCCTGCAAAGTTACAATATAGAGGTACATAACTTTTACTAGCAGTGATGCGAAAAGGATTTCTCCAAATAGCACGTCAAACATTACCTGTCAAGTAGAAACTTCGCAACGAAGGCATGACTGGGAAGCCCGACCTCTGCTTTCAGTGTACCCCATTACATCTCAGGCATTTTTCTTCTTCTCATACACTTTGACACTTTTCTTACGACCCTCTGCCATTTTCAAAGAACCGTGGTGAGAAAGGCGAGCTTCAATGACTGGCTGAAACCGTAGCACAACACATAAAAGTACGCATGCACGTCTTACTAAATGAGGACGAGCAGCCTTACATAAACATATCAGAATTATTGACAATTAGGGGAGCCAATTATTTTGATGATCCACCTGGAAGATGAACATCTTCCACTACACCTTTAATAAAATATAGAGCACTAGATTCACTGGATCAATGAAATTTTGATATGTGATTATATCTGCGTGAACAAGACTGTATGAATAGCGTTTAGAGTTAACGCATCTGCAGGCTATGGACAGAAATTCTTTAATCTGAAGAGAGCTGGTTGTAGAGCTACTGCTTCTACGCATTGACTTGGAATTGTCATTAAAATGGGAAATAGGGACCCAGTATTCAAGGTGAGACAGTCAGCAGGAAATTTCAAAATGTTTATTAAAACAAAACAGAACTGAAACAGAACAGAAACGGGCTGCTGTGGATCTGTGGACCAGCAGCGACTGCGGGGAAAGGGGGGCGGGACACTGCCCAATAGCTGACACTCTCTGGAGGGAAAAACACAGGTAAGTGACCCCGATCACTGACAGGAAATGATTATTAGAGTGAGTCACTTACCTGCTTTGACAGTTGAGTCCAAAAAAGGAAAAGACTGAAACTCTCACCACTGGCTAGGGAATAAACTCGCCTGAAGACACTGGCTCCAGAATAATCTCCTCTCTGGGAAGGGGACATGAACTTTGGACTAACTAAAACTTATGAAAACAGAACCTAAAGACATCTAACAGGGAAAAAACAAACGGCAAACAATGATCTGGCCCAGATCGCTCAGGCTGAACCGAACATAAAGCACAGACGCAGGTGGAAAAGATGAGTGAAAATTAGGAACCGGGCAGAACTAGGCAGGTGAGTGAAATTAACAATTAAGGTGAAGCTATCAGGCCAGATCATGACACGAGTGGTTTGGGCAATGTACTGCTGTGTCTTTTTCTGGAAATGTTTGTGACATGCAACTTTAGAAAAGAAAAACCCTTTATTGTCCAACAATGGGGAAATTCTGGAGGACAAATACAGAGGCAGAGAGGCTGAGGAGGTTTCTTGGAGTTTAATTGGGAAAAAAACAGTAAACAAAAGCAGGAATCCAACTAATAAATAAAAGCAAACCAGAACTATGGAGAAATCTGGGGGAACCAAACACGAGGAGCCAGGGAGAGACGAGGTAGATAGACAACAGCATGGGAGGACAGCAAAGACAAGGAACCAACAAAGAGTGACAGTGACAGAGGGGGAGTGTATGTAGCTGATTGAGACAAAGGCAGGGCTAACGAGCTGACAAGGAGCAGGTGTGAGAGGAGACAACGAGGGAGCCAAGGGGAAAGGAACACACAAGAGGGCAACAAAGGAAAACCACAGAAAAACCTGAGAACAGAAATCTAGAAGCTACAACAACATAGGAATTAACTCAATCAAAACTAGAAAACACGTAGCAAAGTAAAGCACAACAGAACCAAGACTATGACACTACCTGGTCAGAGTTTTGTCTCTGTTTAAATTATAGACCTGTTGCCTAAATGACCCTAATCTAAAATATTGCTCCATCAAAAAAATAATACTCATACTGTTCAACACTCTATTGGTTTTGTTAAAAAGACAGACATACACAAAAAAAAAACATATGGAGACTATATATGGAGAATTTAAATGTAAGCACAAAAGCCAATCGGCATCCTACAATCAAAATAATAAAAAAAGAAAAGCAGCAGGTCAGAATATCACAATGAAGTATACACTGTAACAAACAAAATCCTGAAAAAAAGCATTTTACAGCAGATGGGAGGCTAAAAAAAATACCTTGAAATAACAGAAAATGGCCTCATAAGAAAATGATTTCTTTTTATGAGAAAGGGGCTAAAATTAGTTATGATTGAATGAGCCTAAGCTGAAGAAGAACATCTACAATTCCCATTATCTGTATTTTTATTCAACTAAAAGGTAACCATTACTACAGCAATTTTCAAAAAAATCACTTCAATTAAAATGAGTGGTTCTGATTCACAAAAAAATAAATAAAATTCTACTGAATTGGATTAGAAAAAGAAAAAAAGAGTAAAGTTGAGTTCCGATTTACAGTATATTTTTGTTAATCTAACATATTCATAATTTGGCCATGTCCATACATTCACAACATTGATTACAGAGCTACTTAGCTTTCATGAAACGTGGTTTCATGAAAGGTGCTTTATGGGGCTGATATATATATATATATATAATAGAATTCTATCATTTTTTGATAGATTTCTTAGTTTTACTAATATTGTTTGAAGGTTTTTCAGTTATCTCCAGTCCATTCCCCTGTCCTCTTGTTTTCCATTTGGTCATTCTTTATTTAATGGAAATTGGTTTTCTTTCCTCTCAGCTGCTTTTATCCACAGCTGCTCCCAATTAGCTAATCACTCCATTCATTGTTGTTTCACATATATACTCCTCCTCTGCAGTTCCTCAGCGCTGGACCAACTTTACTCCTCATGTATGTTTCTCCCTGCTATCTCCTACTTTTGGTTCCCTGTCTGTTATTTTTGGATTTGTGCTTCTGTTACCATCTACCTCTAATTCCAAAAATAGTTAAAAACAAACCACTGGACTTTGTTTTCCAAGTTTGATGACATTTTTCTGGTCATCCCATCCTTCAAAAGGACCGAAGTAGCGTTGAGTTCCAGGCTTTATAGCCTACCAAAAGCCTCGTTTTCCTTAGAAAACTTGGAAAACAAAGTCCAGTGGTTTGTTTTCAACTTTTTTTTGGAATGACTATGACCTGTATGACTGAGAATCTTCGCCAGCGCGTCTACCTCCAAATGAAATCTGCAAGAAATTATCTCTACTCTTCCTCTCTTCTTTTGGGTCCTCAAATAAAATCACCTAAACTTGACATTATTTTTTTTTTTTTTTATATCTAGAGAAGATTCTTGACATATTTCTATTTTAAAGAATTACTTATTTTCACTTTTCGTTGGACATGAACAAAAACATCTGCACAACACATTGAAGCAAGGTGGCCAAGCAGATCACCTAAAAATAGTTTCTTTCTACTGTATTACATGGTCATTGCAGTGAAAAAAAAAAAAGTAATTTTCTGCTTTCTATGTTTTACCAAGGATTCAATTTTCCTCTTGAGAAATTGTATCTGGGACATGGATGTAATAACTTTCCAACAGACTGATTACATTGTTGTTATTTTTGAAATTTATACACCTATAGAAAGGTTACGTTCATTACATTTTTCATTGCTGTGTTTAAAAGTCAGCTCTTAATGATTTGCCTTCAATATCATTAACATCCCATTATTTGTTGCATAACACTTATTACTTTTCCCTCTCATGGACTTTGTTATTTTATGGTTATATAGCTTGCTCAAATAAATCTCCTGTGAAAAAAAGGTCTGCTGCTGAGTTTTTGGACATGCTAAAGGGGACATAAGTATACACCTTAAAAATCAAATATTTATGATACAAATTCTTGATTTCAACCTATTCTTTTTCTTAGTAAGTTGATGGTTCATAGAAAAGTGTTTAATTGTATTCATTTTTTTTTCTGTATGAACACACAATGTTCAAAATGTGACAGCATTATAAAGGAGTGACTTCATATTTACTTTTATTTTTTGTTTTCAGACACATGTAAGTCATATATTTACAAACAACATCATAGATATTATGAAAGAATACTGTATTTGAACTGGCTGTCATGAATAAGATGCTTATAAACTTAGCTTACTCTTTATCTGACCTATAGCTATCTGATCAGACTTATGTCCAAATAGTTAAATTGACTTATTAACTGCTCTGATTGATAATATCTATTTTTACAAAAAAGTACAAACATTTTCTTTTCTTAATCAAATTTTTTTTTCAATTTTATTAAAATTTTTTAAAAAATGCAGTTTCGCAAACATCATTTAATTATTTCCTGGCATTTAACAGAGTTCCATTGTATTTATTAAACTTACCTATTTGTGGTCATTTTAACCTATTTAACATAAACCCCTTGAAAATTTAAGTAATAGGTATTATGGGGAATTTAAAGATTTTTCATAAATTCTAAACCATGTAATAAGTTTCTTTAAAAAAAATTGTTTTTCTTACATTTTGTTTCAATTTTTCTTTTTGTTCCGATAGAAAAATAGAGTTTAGGAGGCTGATATCTGCAACTGACTCACAATTAGCTAATAAACTAGTGCATTAAGAATTTAATCCTAGTAATTTCTAGACTGGAATATTTCTAATGATTAAATCTGATACTTGCTATTCTGATTGTCTCAAAAAAAAATACTCTTCCACTACATTAATACTTGCCTGTCCTTGCTATGCCTCACCATTTAAGAATAATTTAATATTAGTGAGAACATAATACAAAGATATGTTTTTGCTTTCTGTGTCTGCAAGAGCAACCTTAACAGTTTAAATTGTTGCTTTATTTTAAACCACCACTAAATCTACTCCTCAGATATTGAGTTTCTAGTTGCTGACTGAGCCGTCCTGTATCTCGTGGGTGGAAAACACCACCACAGCCCCACAGCTTCAGGGTCAAGAGCTATTCATGACTAAATTAGATCAGATATTCTGATCACTCGCTGCAATTAATTTCAATTAACATTGGCTCTCTTAAGTGCTGGCAGTCTGCAGATGGTCTAAATCCCATTTGAGGGGGTAGCACCAAAGGGACAGCCAAGAACAGATGACTGGCAAGGTGATACTAGTTTAAACTGACAAGCTAGCTTAAGCCCAAAAAGAATTAGATGAGTCAGAGTTTTTTAAACAAAATCATAACTGCTGTATCTTCATACTTGCACAAACCAAAATAAGCATTGTTTCAATTGATTCTAGGGCTTTGCATACCAAGACTGGAGTTCATCACCAAGATTTTTACATATCCTCAACATTCCACTAGTTCTTAGTTATCCAGGGTTGCAAGATCAACTTACAGAAAATTTGGAGTGAAAAAAAAGTACATAAACACTCTTGAAAGGCACTGCACCAACAGGCCATTAGCAATGCAAGAACCATGTGTGGTTCTTTGCACTTTATTTAGAATGTAAAATGTCTTTTTAGATTATCATATCCACATCACTTTTTTTCATTGATTAAAAAGCTCAGAAACTTTTGGGCAGATGCATCTTAGCAAAGAAGTTTTATTTTCTTAGTGAAGAAATTCAGCGAAAAATCCTCAGTGACTATGGACCTTTTGCCCTGACATCCCACATCATGAACGTCCTAGATAAACTTGTGTTGATTTACCTCAGCAAACAAACAAGCTGGACTCAGGAGGCCCTGCAGTCTGCTTATCGACATGGTGTTGGAGTTGAAAATGCCATCATACACCTGCTTTAACAAATCTACTGTGATTTAGACAAAGCAGACAGTACAAGGATCATGTCATTTGATTTCACCAGTGCATTTAAATGATTTCTTTCCTATTTCTTTGGGAGAAACTTTAGAAGACTCAGGTGGAGGCATTACTCAGGTGGATAAGACTACCTGACAAACAGACCAAAGATTGTTAGAGTGAAAGGTCAGCTGTCTAATCAAGTAGTCAGCAGCAAAGGAGCACAACAGGGGACAGTACTCTCACCATTTGTTTTTACTACAGTATGATTGACTTCCTGTACAAGACAGAATCCTGTCTTCTGCAGTAATACTCGGATGACTCTGCAATCATATGAACAAGAATCTGAGTATAGAGAGCTAGTGAACCGCTTTGTAAACGTGTGAAAATATTTATCTGAACGCGAATGTCAACTAAGCAGACTGTACTTCCTCATGCAGCTGAGGTCCTTCAGCTTTCACAGCAAGATGCTGTATAACTTCTATAAGTCTGTTGTAGAGAGTGTCATCTCTCCTGCTGAAGTAACAACATCAGAATTAATGGCTCCAGAAAAATCAACAAGCTGATAAAGAAGAACGGCTGTGTTTTAGGAACAAAAAACTTTGGAGATCATTTTACAAAGAAGAATTCCTTAAAAAAATAAGAAGATAATTAATAATAGTTAATAATGTATTGGGCCACACAGTGTAGCAGTGGGTAGGACTGCTGCCTTGCAGCAAGAAGGTGTCATGGTCTTTGTTCTGTTGTACTTTACTTTGCTCCTTGTTTTCTAATTTTATTGGTTTAATTCTTATTTTGTTGTAGTTTCTAGATTTATGTTAGTTCTCAGGTTTTTCTGTTGTTGTCCTCTGTTGCCCTCTTGTGTGCTCCTTTCCCCTTGGCTTCCTCGTTGTCTCCTCTCACACCTGCTCCTTATTCGCTCGTTAACCCTGCCTTTGTCTCAGTCAGCTATTTATACTCTTCCTCTGCTGTCAGTCTTTGTTGGTTACTTGTCTTTGCTGTCTTCTCATGCAGTTGTCTACCTACCTTGTCTCTCCCTGGCTCCTCGTGTTCGGTTTCCCCAGATGTCTCCATAGTTCTGGTTTGATTTACTTTACTAGTTGGATTTTTTGGATTCCTGCCTTTTGTTGCTGTTTCTCATCATTAAAATGCAAGAAGTCTCCTCAGCCTCTCTGCCTCTGCATTTGGGTCCTCAAACCTCAACCAAACCCTGACAGAAGGTTCCGGGTTCGATTCCAGATCTGGGTTTTTCTGCATGGAGTTTGCATATTCTCCCTATGCATGCACCGATTCTCTCCAAGTGCTTCCTCCCACAGTCCAAAAACATGACTGTTAGGTTAAATGGCTCCTTAGTTGTGAGTGTGTGCATGAATGGTTGTTTGTCCTGTGTGTCTCTGTGTTGCCCTGCGATAAACTGGCAACCTGTCCAGGTTGTACCCCGCCTCTCGCCTATTGACAGCGAGAGATATGCAACAGCACCCCTCGAAACCCCAGCCAGGATAAGCGTGACAGAAAATGGATGGATAATAAAGTATTTTTTTATTGAATTGACCCTGCTTCAAAACTTCAAAAACATGTGATTTGTTTTATAGCAACATATTGTAGTAGCAGTTTTATTGTCTTATATCAGAAATCAGAATCAGAATATATCCTACAACATGGACCTATACTTACTTAGCAACAAAACAGTACATCTTGAAGTTCAAGTATGAGTCTTAGTAATAATAAAGTCTCTAATACTGGCTGGTTTGCCAAACAAGGACACAGTTGTACTGCGTTATGTAGTCCTGTTTCTGACCTTATGCTCACTTAGCAACACAGAGATTGCAACATGTAAACAGGGAGTCTGCAAGCTGGGAGTCACGTACGAATCTTGGCAAAAACAGGCTTCTTACTGGCTGACTCGCACGCAATCGGGTCACAGGCCAAGAACTTCCAGGAAGTTTCTTCAGAGCGTCCAGTCGTGCGCGTGCATCCACACAGTGCGTTGTGGAGCCTATAAAAGGCCGCCCTCAATGGATTGAAGGTGGGGGAAAACTACAGATGTGAGGACATAGCGCTGAATGTATGAAGTGTTTAAGACAGCTGTATGAATTCGGTTTTGTAAATAAATGTTTACCCCCTCCGGAGACAATGGAGTGAATCGTCAGCCTTCTTCCTATCATAAGAGAATTCTACCAATGAGCTTCCACAATTGGTGCATTTTGGCCGCATTGAATTGAATCAGGACCTCCCGGGTGAAAACAAGGAAAAACTAAGGAAAAGGAGAGGTGAGTTAAATTTACCCTCCTATTTATTAATTAGTATAGGCAGAAGGCTCTTACTGGCTACTGAATTAATTTAAGCGATTCACCTTTCTGTCACTGGATGTGCTGCAGCATAAATTGGCATCTTGAGATAAATAGTAGCTGTCGAGAACTGGCTCGGATTTTTGTTTTTGGATGATTAATAGTAATCTGCTGAAGCGAGATTGCACCATAACTTTATAGAAATTGGTGGAAACTGGCGGTCACGGATTATAAGTGATGTATCATTATGAATGATGCAACTAATATGTATATCTCATTCTAGTGAGGAATTCTATTTCCTAGAACCTGTCGCCGAGTTGCAGTTCGACCGAGCCTGAAGGGCTGTTGTGTTGAGAAATAGTCCAGAGGGACTGTATTGAGATCTCGTATGTTGCTGTTGTTTATCTCCGGAGAAAGAAGCAACAGAGAGCAGTTTAGCTCTGTGTTGATGATGTTAGACCAAAAGTTGTTAAAAAGAGTTAAAAGTGCATGCAAATTAGTTTATATTGGCTGCTTGGGTCTATGAAGTTAAAGAATAATGTGCACAAATAATTAATTGCCATGGCATTTAATGGTATGAATGTCTAAAGAGCTCTGTGTGACTCTGTATTAACGTGTGACTCTGTGTGATTCTGTATGTGTGTTTGAAATCTAAGTGTACACTAAAAAACATCTGTTTAAATTCAAACCTCCTTCCAGAATCTGTAATCAGATCTGCTTAATCACTGTAATTTAATCACACTGAAAACAATGTAAAGTAAGATCTAGTCCCTACAAAATGTAGAGATCTTTAATAACCTCTCCTAAGTGTCCTATAGGACATAAGAGGTCAAAGTAAAAGGAGGTAATAAAAGTCATTAAATAAGGAAACAAAACATAAAAAGTGAAAATAATTGCATAAATAAGTCTAAAAACATAAAAGACTAAACAAAAGAAAGAAAGTGATCACTTTATATCTGTAAAAGACGTCTGCTTTCACTTCAATTGTAACTGCGTCACATTTTCTAATAGCTGACCTGCATGAAAAATAGGTGTCCAGTTGTTTGTTCTAACAGAAAAGGCTTAACTGTGCCCAATGTTTAAACATACTTGGCCGAAAAGTTGTTAATTATTACAGAACAATTTGTTACGTAAACAGTGGATATAAGAGAAGTTTCAAAATTTGTAAGACAACATCTAAAAGTTTCAAAACAAGTTTTTCTTAGCAAAAGCCCCCTCCCTTTTCCTCTCTCCTCCTATGAGCCTGTCTGTGTGTGCGCTGACACACACACACACACGCTGGAAGCTTAAAAAAATGCCACGACATTCTGTATCTGTTAAATAGGACTATATATTAATATAAACAAAACTATGTTAGAAGCCGGCATGTGTCTGTCTGTCTTTATGTTCTTTGTCTGTCTGTCTGTCTGTTCTATGTTGTTTGTTCAATGTCAACATGTCTGTCTGGGGTATAAAATATTTGTTCTATTATGTTTCAGTATAAACAGATCAATAGGATAATTAAACAGCAGATAATTAGATTACAGTTATGTTAAAACATAGATTAATATGGCAATAAGCATAAAATCCCATGAAGAGCTGGATTCTCTCTATGCATCCACGTCCGGACATATGATAAGAAAGGTATGCAGGAAACCTGTTGCTGAAAAAGTCGAATTTCTGCACGTTCTATTTGGATGCATTTTGAGTAATTCAGTAATGAGTGGGACCAAAGTCATCAGAAAATACTACAATACAAACAATGACAAAACTTTCTAAAAAGAAAATACAAATACTGAGCACAAGAAATAGGATCTGGTCTAGACATTTTCTATTATAAAGTGTTTGGTTTTAGTTACAGGTGCTGGTCATAAAATTAGAATATCATGAAAAAGTAGATTGATTTCAGTAATTCCATTTAAAAAGTGAAACTTGTATATTATATTCATACATTACATACAAACTCATATATTTCAGATGTTTATTTTGTTTAATTTTGATGATTACAAATGACAACAAATGAAAATCTCAAATTCATCATATCAGAAAATTAGAATATTGTGAAAAGGTTCAAAATTGATGGCCCCTGGTGCCACACTCTAATCAGCTAATTAACTCAAACCACCTGCAAAAGCCTTTAAATGGTCTTTCAGTCTAGTTCTATAGGCTACACAATCATGGGGAAGACTGCTGACTTGACAGTTGTCCAAAAGACGACCATCGACACCTTGCACAAGGAGGGCAAGACACAAAAGGTCATCGCTAAAGAGGCTGGCTGTTCACAGAGCTCAGTGTCCAAGCACATTAATAGAGAGGCGAAGGGAAGGAAAAGATGTGGTCGAAAAAAGTGTACAAGCAAGAGAGATAACCGCACCCTGGAGAGGATTGTGAAACAAAACCCATTCAAAAATGTGGGGGAGATTCACAAAGAGTGGACTGCAGCTGGAGTGAGTGCTTCAAGAACCACCACACACAGACGTATGAAAGACATGGGTTTCTGCTGTCGCATTCCTTGTGTCAAGCCACTCTTGAACCACAGACAGCGTCAGAAGCGTCTTGCCTGGGCTAAAGAGAAACAGGACTGGACTGCTGGTGAGTGGTCCAAAGTCATGTTCTCTGATGAAAGTAAATTTTGCATTTCCTTTGGAAATCAAGGTCCCAGAGTCTGGAGGAAAAGAAGAGAGGCACTTCATCCACGTTGCTTGAAGTCCAGTGTAAAGTTTCCACAGTCAGTGATGGTTTGGGGTGCCATGTCATCTGCTGGTGTTGGTCCATTGTGTTTTCTGAGGTCCAGGGTCAACGCAGCCACATACCAGGAAGTTTTAGAGCACTTCATGCTTCCTGCAGCTGACCAACTTTTTGGAGATGCAGATTTCATTTTCCAACAGGACTTGGCACCTGCACACAGTGCCAAAGCTACCAGTACCTGGTTGAAGGACCATGGTATCCCTGTTCTTAATTGGCCAGCAAACTCTCCTGACCTTAACCCCATAGAAAATCTATGGGGTATTGTGAAGAAGAAGATGCAATACACCAGACCCAACAATTCAGAAGAGCTAAAAGCCACTATTAGAGCAACCTGGGCTATCATAACACCTGAGCAGTGCCACAGACTGATCGACTCCATGCCACGCCGCATTGCTGCAGTAATACAGGCCAAAGGAGGCCCAACTAAATACTGAGTGCTGTACATGCTCATACTTTTCATGTTCATACTTTTCAGTTGGCCAACATTTCTATAAATCCTTTGTTTTTATTGGTCTTCAGTAATATTCTAATTTTCTGATATGATGAATTTGAGATTTTCATTTGTTGTCATTTGTAATCATCAAATTAAACAAAATAAACATCTGAAATATATGAGTTTGTATGTAATGTATGAATATAATATACAAGTTTCACTTTTTAAATGGAATTACTGAAATCAATCTACTTTTTCATGATATTCTAATTTTATGACCAGCACCTGTATATTTTGTTTATGTTGGTTTGCAAATGCTATCAATGTTGCTGTGATTTTTGGAGTTGAACCTTTAGAGGAGCTGAAATTTATGCAAAGTGTTGATCCTTTTTTTTCCAAATGTTTATAAAAAGTGAAAAACTATGGTCGATTTTATAAGAAATATATTGATTAATATATTTACATCTTACTATGTCTTGAAATTAACATGTTAAAGGTTAGAACATCGATTTGTACTAAAAGTTCTGTAAACCCCCCCTCCCACCTCCCGCCCAACAGTAAGGTCCAAAATGGTTCTGAGTTTTGTCCCGAGGCAAACGGAAACTCAACACACACACATTATGCCTGACACACACACAGCTGCTTGTTTTCGCTGAGAGGGAGAAGGAGAAGCACAGTTTCCAGAGTGCACACAGGGGCGATCAAAATAGAATTAGGGCCCGAGGGTTTAGAAGCATTTTTAACTGAAAACAATGTACTGATTGTTACACTAGAATGATATTGTGTATGGCATGTAAAGGGACTGATTTTGCAGCTTATTTTTGAATATGATAAACCCCACAGATTAGACAAATCCTTTCTTTGCACATAGATTACAGAATTAGATTACTTCTGAGTTAAGTTGGTCTTACTGTAGCAGTGTGAATAAGTGAAACACTAATTATTCAGAATACTTAAAGGTCAATTTTCAAAAAGAGCAAGTTACATTTATGCTAAGGATTTCTTAATGTAATTAACTTTTCATGAAACTGATAAACAAAATACAACTCAACAATTATTAGGGGTAAGAGATAAATAAAATGAAGTCCTTTTAACACCTTGAAGCAAAAGCTGAAAAGTGGTTTTGCTATGGGAAAATTATGATTTATAAATTGTTTTTTCATAAAACAATTAACAAGGCAAATTATTTTCCATGAATTTAATTAAACTAAAAACAGTATTGTGGTTGTCTTAAACATGGGGTGTTGTGGAAGACGTGCATTATTATTTACAGAGTAATGAAAAATGGTATGTAGACACAGGAGTTGTTTAGTTTGGCTGAAAGGTTAAGATACGGTGCCCTGAGCCCAGGGGGGCTCGGAGCGGCACGAGAGTCGTCCAGACTTGTGACCAGCTGATTACTAAACGCCGAGGTGAGCCTGTTGAACTGAAGCCGTGCAGCCGAGACCGAATGAGGCGGAGACTGGAGGAATCACGGTCATCCAGCCGAAGCGGCTCGAGCAAAGAACACTGGCAGAACTAGAAAGTGCTGCAGCTGACATGAAATGCTTGGAGGGAAGTGCTGGCCTTGTGGTTAGGGCATAGAGCTTGGAATCCTGAGGTTGCGAGTTCGAAACCCTCTTCCACAGACTGCCACTCTGGGTCTCTGAGCAAGACCCTTAACCCTGATTGCTCTCTGGTGCCTAACGATGGCAGCCACTGCTGAGATCAATAAAAACTTCAATTAATTATTAAGCTCGGCCAAAATAGGAGATGGTTTCTGTCGCTGGTTGCTGGACGTGAAGAAACAACTGAAAAAAGCCAAACACATCAGATACTCAAATTAACACAGCTTTACGGTCAGAGTAAGTGAATTATGGTTTATTTATGTACAACAGCAGAGATCAGCAAAACATTTACATTTACATGGTGTCTAAAATAATTTCTATTCTGTCTTACAAAACAACCTATAGGTTTTACTGTACGTCTAATTCTAAAGCATCTATTGCAAACTAAATACAATCAAAATTTGTAATCAACGTCTTAGAGCAGTTGTGATTATCTTAATATAAAATTACATTCCAAACCTTGTCATGATTTTCTTTATAGCAAAACTATTTTGTAACATTATAATGCATTACGTTCCGGTTCAGATACTTTCTAAAACAAACGCTTAACAAGATATGGTCAGCATTTAATATAGAGTGATGTGAAGTTTGCTAAGCACATTATGAGACTTAGAACCAGCATGAGGAAGAATATCTCATATCACATTTAGCAGAGACAGTTTAGGACTTAGAGAAAACATGCTGATCAGTTCATGCAATTAGAATTAAGTAACACTGACATTTAGATAAGTTAATAACATTAGAGTAAGATTTTGTCTTTTCTTTTCTTTTCTTTTCTTTTTTCTGTTCATCTTAGAAAAGCTTGTTTCCAGTTTTGGGGGACAGAACTCACACTGACATTCTGTGTAAACCTGCTGATGTTTACTTTACAAAGACTGAATTAATATTGGGAAAACTATAAGCAGTAATTAATAAGCTTCAAAATGTTCAGAATATGTTACTAATTGCCACTATGTAAATCATTACAACGGTTACATCCTGAATCCTATGGGATGTTGTTTGAACCTTTATTTTACTTTTAGTTTGTTTTTTTTAACAGTTAAGTTGAAAAACTACCAGCTATGATTTGTAAAGATTCAGCCAACAGTGAATCTACAGATGTTATTTCAAATATTAGAAATCAGTTTTCTTCATTATGACTATATTCTCTGTTAAGGTTGATAAATATGATGTATTAATTAATCAAAGGTTTGAATGGAAAAGATCAAACATTTCCAGACCAGTTTTATTTAAAGTACAAAGGCTCAGCCTCCTTAATGCAGGACACAATGTGGACCAGGTTTTAATTGCACATTCTGCATTAACAACGTACTAATTATTTTGCTTTAAGTTTCTCTTCACAGACGCTGCTAAACCTGAAACCTTTTCTGAAGGAAGACTCACGGTTTGTGCCAAATGTCATAGTAAGGTAGGAAAACTATTCATGGATATTACATAGAGCTCAGCTGCTGATACTTTAGATTTGCTCCCAAATTCAGTGATTTAAAACAAACAGTCTATAGTATTAAGAACTAAATCAGAAGATGGAGACACGTGAAAATTATGTGACTATGTTAGAATAGGTCATGATTCAAATTAATTAAATAGAAACATTTAACAAGAACCTCCTAGTGATTATCAAGGCACAAAGTAGAATGTAAAATTAACATGTGTACCTGTAAACTATATGGAATATAAATATTAGAGAATGCAAAAGAAGCTGCTAAAAGTAAATAAATCGGGGAAAATGTAAATTAAGACTGTCTACAACATAAAAAGAAAATCAATGGAAGCCTATGCAGTATTTAATGACAATAAATTTCCATAAATTAAAGATTCTATGAATCCTTAAATAATGCACTAGATGTACCTCTGTAAAAACTTTAAGTAAAACTAAGAAATCAACATTCAGACTAGTTTTACAATAATAAACCAGGATGTTTATTGAAGTGAGATTTTCTCTCCCCAGCATCAGGACTAGCTGTTTACTCAATAAGATACAGAAATAGAGAATAATGTTTGAAATGTTTTTGTACAAAATGTTATTTGGATTTTTAATAAAAACTCTTACATCCTAAAGGTAAAAGCAACATGTATTTACTTCAATATATGAGGAAGTTATCCTTTTGAGGAAACTAATAATGCTTGAAACAGAACAAAGAAGCAGATCTGGTTCAAGAAGTGAAGAACTGATTATATTAATAGATGTAAGAGATTAGTTATGCTTTAGATTACATTAGATGATTCTACATGAAGCGTGGAATGAAAACTGTTTACGTCACTAAAGATTAATATAGAAACAAATCAGAATCCTAAATGCAGATGACAAAAGACTTAAAACGTATTATAGGCTAAAACAGACTAAAGACAGTTCGAGCTCAAAGACAAATAAAGTATGTTAATACTTACTCAAATATCTTTGTGTTTCGAAAGACATTTTTTCTGTCCGCCTCTCTCTTGGTTGTTTCATGGAGAGAGGAAAAAGTCACTCTGCATTCCAGTCTGATTAAGCAACTTCCGTCCACACGAAAACAACCTTTTATTTTTTGTAGCTTGGCAGAGAACTACAAGAGTGATTAAGGTTAAAGTGGACACACTAACTTGTTTACGAATATCCAAGACGAAACGTACAATCTTAAAAAGGTTACATTCCTGGTTATCTGCACCGAACCAACTAATACTTAACAAAATAAACATTATAATTATAGCTCAGATGTATCTATGCAGGGTTTGCAAGATCAAGGATTAGTTTAATTCAGAAATCAGACTTTACACAAATAACTTAAAAAAAAAAGTTAATCATAATTTCTGTCTCCAATACGTAACGCAGATTGTCACACATGTTCTTAATACATTTCTAACAGTAAAACACTGAATAAAAACAGGCTTTACAACTGGAAAAGCACCTTAAGATTTGAATTCAGGAATATTATGTAAGTGTGAGATTATGTGATCCAAGCGTATAAACTGTCTAATAAATCCTAGATCTAGATGTCTTTACAAATGTTGTTATAAAGCACAGAAAGCCAGAATGCAGATTGTATTTAAAAATAATGTAGGATGGCACTCAACTTGCTTCCAGAGGAAAAAGGATTTTTGCTTTTATTCTCATTATTACTATGCTGCTAAAATCTTTAGTACTTCTTACTACTCTTGTGCATGAAAACCCTGGTTAACAAAATTGGAACAGAAGGCTAAGATAATAAGGAACAATATTTTCAGTGTTTAAATTTTTTTAGAGCAAGGGTCACCAAATTGCCCCGAGATGATGCCTCTACCTTGTGACAAAATGGCTGAGCCTAGGTACGCTATGGAGCCTGAGAAGAACACCTGAGAGCTGAGAGCGGTTTAACTATATTATTTCTTGTTTTTTCTTTCATAATCTAATTCCCATGTAAGAGGAACCTGTTTAAGGGCCGCATTGTAAATTCAAATTATTATTTTACTCATGTTTTTTTTCTTTCCTTGTGTCATTAACATATAATTAGGGATTGATGCATTTCGAGGAAAAGGACCCAGGAACTCTGTGATGATAAGGACCTTACAGAGGAATAGAAAAGGTGATGAAGTTTCATTGTATTTATCTCACACTTAGCTGTGTTAAAAGTATTTAAGTTACAAGATTCCTAAAATTATTGTGGAGCATTTTTAAGCTGTAACACCGATTGCACAGTAGGATTGGACTGCCATTTTCTTTGAGTAAAGTTTTCTCCTGTTTTTGTTATCTTAGGAAGGTAAGATGATTGTAATTTATTTCATGTTTCTTTAAACAGGTAAGATGATTCAACAAAAGATAGACTTTTTGTTTGTTGTTTTGGCCTGAGGTCCAATCTGAAGTCCTACAATCGTGTTACATGATTTATTTCATTATTATCAGAAAGGTTAATTCTCTGAGATTTAAATTTTACAGTTTATTGGAGGATATTTGGAAATATTAATAATTGCAGATAAGAGAGAAGATACACCAAGAGACAATGGGACATTACTGCAACTATCAAAAGTTCTCTTATTTTAATTTGAACATTAATTACAGAAAATGGACTCATGAAAACAGGATTGGGTACATCTCTAGATTTAGTTTCAAGATACTGGTCAGTTTTTTTTTCTTTCCTCTCAGGGTAACATCTGATAGTGAGATTTAAGGACACTGGGACAAGGACTGCCCTCACTCTGGATCCACATAAGCCATGGACACATGAACGATATGCGAGGCCCAGGGGGCCACGACAACCAAGGAGCAGACTGACTTAACTGAAATATTAAGGGAGGTACATCAAAGAGTAATGAAAGGACAAGAGGACCAGCGAACTCTAGCTACTCGTCGAAAGAATGCAACACCAAGGAGCGACCAGCAGATGGACGACCGAGAGGACCAGTTGTGATGAAAGCATCACAGGGGGGAATGGGATCCCTCTCCAATTGAATTAGATAAGTCAAACACTATGTACTACAATAGGATTGGAATAATATGAATAATATTTTCTATGATTAGTTGATATTTGCTGATAAGAACACTTAATTGTGGTTTTTCTGTCTCACTCATTTTGAGGGGATGGATTGTAAAGACCGGTGACCCCAGGCATAAGACTGCAAACCTTCGACTTCCGCCTGCAAAATACTAAAGGCGGGAACCACTGATCAACCACTGATGATTTCGATCAACTTCCGGGTTAAGGCAGCAGCTTCCGGATGGAATCAAAGTGCTCTGAAGGGAGCTTATTTCATGGCCTTAAATGAGAATATTAAAGACGAACTGGCAACTCTCGACGAGCCAGCCTCCCTTGAGGATCTAATCAAACTGACAATTAGATTGGACAACAGAATTAGAGCCAGAAGCAGCTCCAAGTTAAGAAATTCTGGGTCTCATGCCTCTACATCTGCTTCAAATATTATGACTGTTTCTTCTCCTCCCACAGAGCGACCAAAAGCCCAGTCCCTCCCTCTGCCTGTTCAGGCTTCACATTCTGATGGTATGGAGGTCGAACCTATGCAGGTGGGACACACTCGGCTTACTCCTGAGGAGAGACAAAGACGTTTTTTGAGCAGACTTTGCATCTATTGTGGTGAAAGTGGACATTTCATTGCTTCCTGCCCGGCTAAATCAAAAGGCAGGGCCCGCCAGAGGATCTGAGGAGTCTGGCGGGCCAAACCAACTCTAAGAAATCTCCTCGATTGATGCTGCCTGCCACCTTGTTTTGTAATAATCAGAACCTCTCTTTTTCTGCCTTTATTGACTCAGGCTGTGAACGGAACCTCATAGACTCTAACCTCGTTCAACAATTGATGATTGAAACTGTTCCTCTTTCTCAACCCCTCCGTGTCTCTGCCATTGATGGGAAAAATCTCCACCAAGTTACTCATCAAACCCAACCCCTCGAGCTCCTCCTCTCAGGTAACCATCGTGAAACTATCACATTTTTTGTTATTCCCTCCGCATGTTCCCCGTTGGTGCTTGGATTCGAATGGCTGGAGAAACACAATCCACGCATTAATTGGACTGAACGTCACGTGGAAGCATGGTCTACGTCATGTCATGAGACTTGTCTTCGGTCGGCAGCCCCCGTGGTGGGGCCTCCTAGGGGTGGGGGAGAGATGGACTCTCCTGACCTATCTTCAGTTCCCTTTGAGTACCATGACTTGGCCCCGGTTTTCAGTAAGGTCAGTGCTACGTCCCTTCCACCACATAGACCATATGACTGTGCTATTGAGTTGTTACCTGGAGCACCGTTACCCAGCAGCCGTTTATATAACATCTCCAAGCCAGAACGAGAGACAATGGAGAAGTATATTAACGAGTCTTTAGCTGCTGGAATTATTCGCCCGTCCTCTTCTCCTTTGGGTGCTGGTTTCTTTTTTGTTGGCAAGAAGGATGGTTCATTAAGACCATGCATTGACTACAGAGGGTTGAACCAAATCACCATAAAGAATAAGTACCCTCTAGCTCTCCTAGCCTCTGCTTTTGAACCTGTTCAGGGGGCAACAGTCTTCACCAAACTGGATCTGAGAAACGCATATCATCTCCTCAGAATCAGAGAAGGAGATGAATGGAAGACTGCTTTCAAGACACCATTAGGTCAGTTCGAGTACCTGGTAATGCCTTTTGGTTTAACAAACGCCCCCGCCTGCTTTCAAGCACTAGTGAATGATGTTCTCAGAGACTTTTTAAATGTGTTTGTCTTTGTCTATATAGACGACATACTCATTTATTCACGGAACTTAACTGATCACAAGAAACATGTCCGCCTGGTGTTACAGAGGCTACTGGAGAACAAGTTATTCGTCAAGGCAGAAAAGTGTGAGTTCCACCAACCATCAGTGACCTTTTTGGGGTTTGTGCTCGAGGGCGGGCAGGTTAAGCCTGCTGAGGACAAGATAAAGGCGGTTTTGGACTGGCCGATTCCTGAAAATCGAAAACAGCTTCAAAGGTTTTTGGGGTTCGCCAATTTTTACCGTCGTTTCATTAAAAAATTATAGCCAGACGGCTCAACCTCTGACCTCTTAACTTCAGTTAAGAGGAATTTTCAATGGACTCCCGAAGCTCAGTCTGCTTTTGACAAACTGAAATCTTTGTTTTCCAGAGCACCGGTGTTAATTCAGCCTGACCCTTCTAAACAGTTCATCCTGGAGGTCGATGCTTCGGATTCTGGCGTTGGAGCCGTCCTTTCCCAGAGACTCGACTCAGATCAAAAGATTCATCCATGTGCTTTTTTCTCTCGCAGACTCTCATCAGCAGAACAGAACTACGGCGTTGGAGATCGAGAACTATTAGCCATCAAATTGGCGTTGGAAGAGTGGAGACACTGGTTAGAGGGAGCTGAGCACCCGGTTCTAGTCTGGACTGATCACAAGAACCTTGCTAGCATCCAGTCTGCCAAACAGGCCAACCCTCGTCAATCCAGGTGGTCCATTTTCTTCTCCAGATTTAATCTCGTTATCTCCTACAGACCCGGATCAAAGAATGTGAAACCAGACTCCCTCTCGCGCCTATACTCCGTCGATCAACCCGAGACACCAGAGCCAGTCCTCCCGGCCTCTTGTACTGTGGGAGTCGTGAACTGGGAGATCTCCGATCTTATTAACTCCGCCCTGGCCACGGAACCCGACCCAGGTAACGGTCCGGCTAACAGAACTTATGTTCCGTCTTCCGTCAGGTCCAGGCTCATTCAATGGATGCACACTGCCAAATTCTCGGCCCACCCTGGAATCAGTAGAACCATCGCTCTCATCACCAGACGCTTCTGGTGGCCCACTCTCCACAGGGACGTAAAGGAATATGTGCTGGCCTGCCCCATTTGTGCTAGAAACAAGGCCTCGCATCAGCCACCCTCTGGTCTGTTACAACCTCTTCCGATTCCTTCACGTCCATGGTCCCACATTGCCATAGATTTCGTCACTGGTCTCCCCATCTCTCGAGGTATGTCCACTATACTCACCATCGTTGACCGTTTTTCCAAATCCTGTCATTTAGTCCCTTTCAGGAAGCTCCCCTCAGTGTTCCAGACTGCTCAGCTTCTCGTGAAACACGTCTTCAGATTACATGGCATTCCCCAGGAAATCCTATCAGACCGTGGTCCTCAATTCGTTTCACAAGTTTGGAAAGCCTTCTGTTCAGCTCTGGGCTGTAAGTCTGCCTTGACTTCAGGTTATCATCCACAATCCAACGGTCAGACCGAGCGCATGAATCAGCACCTAGAATCCACCCTCCGCTGCCTAACTTCCAACAACCCCACCGACTGGAGCCAGTATCTACCTTGGATCGAGTACGCCCATAACTCCCAGAGATCAGCTTCCACCGGCCAGTCACCATTTCAGGTCAGTCATGGATACCAACCACCACTTTTCCCCGCAGACGAAAAGGAGATAGCAGTCAAGACCATCAACCAACACATCCGTCGCTGTCAAAGGATTTGGAAAGAAACCATCACCACCCTCAACAAATCATCAGAGACCACCAAACTTTTTGCCGACTCCAGGAGACGTCCCGCTCCCGAGTACGCCATCGGACAGGAGGTATGGCTGTCCACCCGAGACATTCCCTTGAGGGGAA
Organism: Cyprinodon tularosa; assembly: GCF_016077235.1. Classification (NCBI taxonomy): domain Eukaryota; kingdom Metazoa; phylum Chordata; class Actinopteri; order Cyprinodontiformes; family Cyprinodontidae; genus Cyprinodon; species Cyprinodon tularosa. The sequence goes on along the minus strand of NW_024038846.1, from coordinate 805,297 downwards.
TGTCTCGGAAACTGTCTCCCAGATTCATCGGTCCATTTAAGGTTTCCCAGGTCATCAGTCCCTCCGCAGTCCGTCTCCAGTTACCTCCGAGTCTTCGCATCCACCCCACCTTTCATGTTTCTCAGGTCAAGCCCGTAGTCTCTAGCCCTCTGTGCCCGCCATCCGACTCCCCACCACCCGCCCTGGAAGTCGATGGCCACCCGGCTTTTACCGTCCGTCGCATCGTGGACTCCCGTCGGCGAGGTCGCGGCTGGCAGTACCTCGTCGACTGGGAGGGCTACGGACCTGAAGACCGTCAGTGGGTTCCCGGCTCTTACATCCTCGATCCTTCCCTGATCGAGGAGTATGAGCGTTCCTGCCCATCTACTTCCTCCGGACCGCCAAGGGGCGGTCGTTGAGGGGGGGGTACTGTTGGAAGCTGGAGAAGTACCTCTCTTCTCCAGCAGAGTCCGCCGTGGATCCTCCTGAGCAGAGCCCTCTGCACAGCTGCTGCTCGTTACCATCATCAGGAGGACCCTCTACTTAAGCTGTCTTCAGACCTTGCCTCAACGCCGCAGTGTTGAGCCAGTTGGTTAGCACCTAAGCCCAGAACCTCTGAGAACTTTGCTTGCTCCGAGAACCTGACAGGATCCTAATCTTGTCTCTGTCTTTCCAGGAAAACCTGATCATTCTTCGTGAAGCTCTGGAGGAGCTTAACCCACCGAGCCTGCCCTCAGAGCCAAACCTGAAGACTTCCCCTGGATTCTCTTGCAGCTCTGGACCAAGAGCTGGAAATCCAAGTCAAGGTCTGCTACCTTTCTAGAAGCAAGACGCTGAAGCAGCTAACGGACTCAGCTAATCAGACTCTCTCCAGTTCCAACAACCTTCCTCTCCAAGATCCATTCAAGGACCCACAAGGTACAAACCTGAGACTATCAAAGGACAAACCGCTAAGAGCCCTGCTAACTAACTGTCTTCCTCACAGACTCCGGTGAACCTGTTTGCCCTGGACCAGAACCAGAACATACTATCATTGGATTGTATTCAATAAACTCTGTTAACTTTTCATCTGTTTCCTGTGTCGTGGTGTTCTGCATAATTGGGTCACATTCGTGTACCGATCATGACAGATCCTGTGTTCATGCCTTTAAAAGCCAAGGACAGAGCCCTGAAGTGAAAGAACTATATTTTTGATTTTTTCAACAGGAAAGAAGACAACACAATTATTGATTATTCTTGTATTCTGTAAATATAAACCTGATGATTGTAACATGCCATTGCTTTGCATTATAACCTGTATTACTGTTTTATTATTTCACATTGTGAACCATCCATAGCAGGCTGTTTAGAGGAGTACTGACTGACTGACTTCTGACTGACTTTTATTATTAATTATGATATTTAGTAATGGTTAGTTAATGGTTTCATTTAAAGGTTTGTATCCCCCAACTTCCATCCATATCAGGCTGTGTCCGTAACGTTAATATTTCGTTTTTTTCACTTAAACTTCACACACATGTAAGTGCACTTATTCGCTTAGTATTCACACCATCATGTAACATCACAAAATATTTCATCTGCAATGAACTACAGGGGGGAATGTAGTAGCAGTTTTATTGTCTTATATCAGAAATCAGAATCAGAATATATCCTACAACATGGACCTATACTTACTTAGCAACAAAACAGTACATCTTGAAGTTCAAGTATGAGTCTTAGTAATAATAAAGTCTCTAATACTGGCTGGTTTGCCAAACAAGGACACAGATGTACTGCGTTATGTAGTCCTGTTTCTGACCTTATGCTAACTTAGCAACACAGAGATTGCAACATGTAAACAGGGAGTCTGCAAGCTGGGAGTCACGTACGAATCTTGGCAAAAACAGGCTTCTTACTGGCTGACTCGCACGCAATCGGGTCACAGGCCAAGAACTTCCAGGAAGTTTCTTCAGAGCGTCCAGTCGTGCGCGTGCATCCACACAGTGCGTTGTGGAGCCTATAAAAGGCCGCCCTCAATGGATTGAAGGTGGGGGAAAACTACAGATGTGAGGACATAGCGCTGAATGTATGAAGTGTTTAAGACAGCTGTATGAATTCGGTTTTGTAAATAAATGTTTCCCCCCTCCGGAGACAATGGAGTGAATCATCAGCCTTCTTCCTATCATAAGAGAATTCTACCAATGAGCTTCCACAATATGTGTGAGGGAACATTGCAGGATTTTTTTTTTTTTTGGGGGGGGGGTAAAGCAAATGCCATGTGAAAGCAATGTCATCTACACTATATTGCCAAAAGTATTTGCTCACCCATCCAAATTATTGGAATCAGGTGTTCCAATCACTTCCATGGCCACAGGTGTATAAATTCAAACACCTAGGCATGCAGACTGTTTTTACAAACATTTGTGAAAGAATGGGTCGCTCTCAGGAGCTCAGTGAATTCCAGCGTGGAACTGTGATAGGATGCCACCTGTGCAACAAATCCAGTCGTGAAATTTCCTCGCTCCTAAATATTCCACAGTCAACTGTCAGCTGTATTATAAGAAAATGGAAGTGTTTGGGAACGACAGCAACTCAGCCACGAAGTGGTAGGCCACGTAAACTGACGGAGCGGGGTCAGCGGATGCTGACGCGCATAGTGCGAAGAGGTCGCCAACTTTCTGCAGAGTCAATCACTACAGACCTCCAAACTTCATGTGGCCTTCAGATTAGCTCAAGAACAGTGCGCAGAGAGCTTCATGGAATGGGTTTCCATGGTCGAGCAGCTGCATCCAAGCCATACATCACCAAGTGCAATGCAAAGCGTCGGATGCGGTGGTGTAAAGCACGCCGCCACTGGACTCTAGAGCAGTGGAGACGCGTTCTCTGGAGTGACGAATCGCGCTTCTCCATCTGGCAATCTGATGGACGGGTCTGGGTTTGGCGGTTGCCAGGAGAACGGTACTTGTCTGACTGCATTGTGCCAAGTGTAAAGTTTGGTGGAGGGGGGATTATGGTGTGAGGTTGTTTTTCAGGAGCTGGGCTTGGCCCCTTAGTTCCAGTGAAAGGAACTCTGAATGCTTCAGCATACCAAGACATTTTGGACAATTCCATGCTCCCAACTTTGTGGGAACAGTTTGGAGCTGGCCCCTTCCTCTTCCAACATGACTGTGCACCAGTGCACAAAGCAAGGTCCATAAAGACATGGATGACAGAGTCTGGTGTGGATGAACTTGACTGGCCTGCACAGAGTCCTGACCTCAACCCGATAGAACACCTTTGGGATGAATTAGAGCGGAGACTGAGAGCCAGGCCTTCTCGTCCAACATCAGTGTGCGACCTCACAAATGCGCTTCTGGAAGAATGGTCAAAAATTCCCATAAACACACTCCTAAACCTTGTGGACAGCCTTCCCAGAAGAGTTGAAGCTGTTCTAGCTGCAAAGGGTGGACCGACGTCATATTGAACCCTATGGATTAGGAACGGGATGTCACTTAAGCTCATATGTGAGTCAAGGCAGGTGAGCAAATACTTTTGGCAATATAGTGTATATTTGGGAGATTAATCAGAAAATATAACATAAAATACTAGAGGGAATATAGTGTTAATACAATCAGCTCCATCAGCAGCTTGCATAGCAGCTGAGGGCTGTGGTGTGTCACTGATATGATTACCTACTCATCCAGGCCTCTGATCTCATTGTTCCCTGACACAGAAGATAATACATGCATACTAATGTGGGGCTGTATTTGAAATAAAGATTTGCTTGACGTAGTAGAAATGTTGCAGTTATGATTATATAGTTATATTTCTTTTCGCTTTTTAAATAATTTATTTTCAATATGCAACACAAATAGTCAATTAAAAATATATTTAAAACAAGGTATCACCTGTTTAATTGATATAATTGCACTAATTGAGATCATGGATAATATAGGTTTTAGTAATATGAGAGCTGAAAACTAAATATCACATTTCTTAGATTAAAATTCTGGTATGATTATAAAAACAACATTAACATGTTAAAACTTATAACATGCTGTAGGAAGTCCAGGTAAAGTTTTTGTCAGGCTACATATTTTGAATTTCTTGAAGCTAATCTAACAAATAGCCCTTTTTGTATTGCATGGAGCTTGGGCTGTGGTGGTGTCACAGGGATAGAGCACACTGGAGTAAGAATGTTGGTTTAGTGTGACAAGTGCTCTCTTTCCTTCTGAGGATCTCTGCTGGATCAGCTGGAGGCAGCAGACTTGAGAGCAATCACCTATCTGCTGCAGCCTTCTGAAGGAGCTGTTAGAGGATCAATCATTGCCTGATATTCATGTTTGTTGGTAAAGTCAAGCCCTCCAAATTTCAAGTAGTTCTCCTTCTTATTTTTCTCCTAAGAAACCTTAAGGATTATTGGTACAAGTTTTTAGTTTATCCTCCTGTTCTCCAGGTTGAAGAAGTTCCTAGATGCCTGGATTACCACTGCTATTTCAAGCTTAACGGTATGCCTCTGAAAACACCTTGTCCACAGTCTCCACTGCAGCTCATTAGGTCACAATCTGCCTACCCGCTCTCCAGCTCTGTGACTCTACAATACCAGCCTGGCCTCCCACTCCACTGTATAACGAGAGACTCACCACCAAGATCTCATCACCTCCTACAGCTGCTCTTTTTGATCCAAAACAGTAAGTCTCAAATTAAGATTTCTCTATTCATATCCTGCCTCACTAAGACATGTAATAATAGCCATCTCCTCTGCAGAAGCTGCTGGACCTCCTGAGCTCTGAACAAGGTCCATTCCCATGTCTCTGGTCAAAATGTCTACCACCTGCTTGTGATTCTGCATCAGGGTGAGGAAGTTACCTCAGAATATGACACAACTCTGAATCTGTCAGTATGCTGCCTTTCATTTGAGTACGTGAAATGCTTTCACACAAATTATATTAAACTATGATTTATTAAGTTATATCAGCAATTTAAAGAAGTCTGCATAATGAGACTGTCAATTCCTCAGGGCAAATCAAAATCTACTTCTCTAACTTCTAAATAACAGTGTTGAACTTAAAGGGAGTGTTAAGCTCCAAAGCATTTGTCTTAGCAGCTTACACAGTGTTTCCCATTCATTCTTTAGATACCATCTTATGCTGTGTTTCCAAATATAATATGAATTTTCAGCTAACTTTTAAAAAGTTGAAAAGAAAAAAAAGTGAATTTGATGTTTTCATCCACTGGAGCAAATTCATGAGTTCATGCAACGCATAATGTCTTAATAAACTGACGGTACCCTTGGCTATAGTAAACAGAAAGTACAGTTAACAAGCAACCTTGGACTTAAAATCAGGGATGGACCAAGGTGTTAATGAATGTGTTGCAACCAGGGAAGTTGTGCTTGCTTTATCTTGGAAGCTAGCATTGGCAATAGTTCATGCCATTGGGAGACATCAAGGCTGTGTTCAATTTCAGCAGCTACGTCCTCCTTGTGATATTGGAGCTGAAGTTGTTGGTCTAAAAGAGCTTTCCTAAGTGTTCTTTCCTAAGAGCTTATTTTATGAAGATTGAGGAGGAAAAGGTTAATAGCAATCTTGCTTACTAGATTTGAGGCAGAATTGTGGCCAGGAGGGATGAATGGCATCCTTAGAGGAGAAGCTGAGATGATGGTTAATGGATTCCAGCATGGAATTTGCTGGAGTTTCTTCTCCATGGGGATGTTTGAGTCTCTGGGTTTCCGATGCAGGGTGTAACTGATGATGAAGGCAGTAGAGGGTGAGCAGGGATTTTAACTAATGTTTTTATTTTCTTTTAGTTCCTCACTAGAGGCTAGGAGAGCATACCTACTGAAATTAAAATGATTGTCTGAGGAGAGAAAAAGTGTTTAATAAGTGTACACTTTTGCTCCCCTACCAGATTTAATATTTAATTTACCAGTTTTTCTTATCTTTGGCAATAAGAAATGGATTCTAGTCTGAAACAAGGAATCCCAGAAACAACCGGTAAATACAAGCCTTCTCTGTAGATGGCTGGGATCAGTCCTAGAGAAAGAGTGAGAAGTGATCAGGAAGGAGATCTAAATAGAGCAGCTGGTTCCTGCAGAAAAATAGTCAGTAGAGATAGTTAAGTTGTCTGATCAAGTTTCCTGCTCTTATTTTTGTTTGTATTATTATTTTTTTGATTGATGAAGGAAGTATGTATGTCTTGAATCCTTTGAAATCCATTGATTGAGGTGTAGAGTGTCACTGGTAAAGGTAAACAGTTGGTTGCCCTCCTGAACCCATGAAGGCCGACCCAATCTCAAGTAAGACAATGAATTGGTTAATGGGTTACCTTCCAAATGACTACTAATTAGCTAAGACTTTGTTGTTCCCAAGACCCTTGCTTTTCAGCTAACGGCTTTAGAAAAACAAAGGGCAAGTCTTGGTTCCTGGTGTTGCTTAGCAACAACTGGAACCCATTTATAGCATTTATTTTTTTATCTTCTAACACCATGTATTATTAGAGCTGCACATCAGTATGCCATTTTTATAGCAAACGGAGAGGTCACAATTGGAAAGGCACATTTGTCATTGACATGTAATTTAATAAGGCCAGTGGTGTGGTGAGGTGCTTTATATGACATTACTAAAGCTTAACTGGAAAGCTTCTAATTATAAATATGCATAAGCGTGGCCTATGGCAGCTTAAATTTAGTCTCATGTCCTTGGTAATCTGATGTCAACAGAATACACGATTGCACAATATACTTTCCTTTCTTGGTGTGATGTAAATATTATTGTTGGTAAAACAATGTGTTGATAGTATACAGAGAAAGGAAATAAGACAATGATTATATGTTTTATGTTGACAAAAATTGCAAACAATGACTAACCTCCAGCAAAATCACAGGCCTCTACTGATGTTAGAGCTAAGTTTAATTGTGACTCTCAAAAGGTTTTGTAAAAATCTTGTAAAAAGTATTATTTTTAAATAAAAGGGAACATAACATTTAAGAATAGCTGAAATTGGTATATAGAGTAATCTTTCTATAAATGACTTTATAATGGAATTTATAATGTCATGTTAGTTAATGTAACATGACATGATGACTAAATGTTGCAGATTTTATTTTTAAAGTTGAATTCTGTTTGATGCATCTTTGGCAAAACGGGGATGATTTAATAAGGCCCTAGTACTGTCACTTCAATGTGTACTCTTGATTGTAAGCAGTCTGTCCTTACTTGCACCCAAAGTGCAAACACTGAAAATAAAGCGTATGCATAATTGAGTCATCTGGACCAGAATAACACTGCCATGTCAGTGCAAAAACATTCTCTGAGGTATTGTGATTTTAATCATAGAGCATGAACAAAAGAGAATGTTGTATCATTGTGCGTAGTGGAAGCCCAGGCTTTCTGAAAAATGGTGTGAAGCAGAGCTGAATTAAGTTGGTGACAGTTTAGTCACAGGACAGGATAAAAGAAAAGAAAGAACGCTGCATTTAGATAAATATGTAAAATTTGAGGGAAAGTATAGTATTCCATTTTCAGTGGTGACAGGATTTCATTAAAACAGACATTTCAACGTCAAACTGCCTGTGGCTGATGAAGCGTATAGGAACATTGGGACTTTACTATTTTGGAAGCCAAATGAAGGCTGAAGACGTTGGTCACTGGCAGAATCATTAAGAGCTTCTTTTTTGGATTGAACTCACTGTTATCTGCTTAATAGCTTAAGCTTATTTTAATAGAATTCACAAATCTAAACATTTTATTTCTCATTCTTTCATATAGGTTTGGATGTTTATGGGGTCCTCTTATTGCTTTGAAATGAAATGATTTTTACATAGAAGCCAACATTATTGACCCATTAAACTAGAGCACTTGTATTACTGATTGCTTTGTCTGATTCATGGCTTGTGGCAAACTACAGTGTACAGACCTTTGTAGACTGTGAAGTGTATCATTGATAGGTCATCAGCATAGAGATAATAGATAATCATAATAGAGTCAAACATGCTTTTCTATTTGAACTCATGCATAGATTGCCCCGTGGTCATTGGAGCCCTCGGGGCAGTGACCCCCAAACTGGAGAAGTGGTTACATTAGATCCCTGGAAATACATCAGACATCTCGGTCCAGAAGAGTGCAATTCTACGAACAGCAAAGATACTGTGTAGAACTCTCAAGCTCCCAGGCCTCTGGTAGAAGACCCGGGCTTGGAGGAAAAAGGGGGGAAGACCATCCGCAATGGGTGAGGAAGTTTTTTTTTTCTCTATACACCGTATATTTTTCTAAACTGGAACTTTCTGGATTTTTCGCATCTGTCAACATGTGCATTACAATCCAAACAGATTTATGTAAAGTTTTCACAAATTTTCTTGAGGTTTATTTGTTTTTAATGTTTTTTAGGTTTAGTTTTTTATTATTACTTTTTTAGGTCTACTTATATGTAAAGACAGGGACTTTTTTCATATGCGGTCAAAAGAAAACCACAAGTTAAACAGGTTTGGGGATGTCCTTAAATGTCATAGCTATAAATTAAAATAAATAAATATATAAAATAAAAAAAAAGGAAGGAAATGTCATAGCTAGGGCTTTTTCCTCAAAATGTTAAATTTTTCTAAGATACTACATCAACAGAGTGTCTAAAATAGTACAGAATAAAAATTTATTTTTTAATTTAAATAATTGTTTAATACATTTTTAAGGGTCCAATATATTTACCGTATTTTCACGACCATAAGGCGCACCGGACTAAAAGGCGTACTCTCAGTTATGTGTCCCATTTCTTTATTTAACACACACATAAGGCGCACCGGACTATAGGGCACGTTTTTTATATACAGGTACATGTCCTCTACTACCTTTAAATACCTCTACTGCGTATTTAAAAATACAGCGGGGGCAAAACTGAGTATGACTGTGCTTTATTCATGTATTTATTACAAAGTATTAATCAAACCTGGCAGCTGGCCGTGAGACAGACACATCGCAGATGACACAGCGCTGTGATCACTCCTAAATTAACTTAAAATCCTGAAACCTGCCGACGGAATATGTTCGCTTTTATTACCGGTATCCTGGTGCCTGCAGCTAAAATTATTTAGATGAAAAACACCTGCCAGCCGCCGCGGTGAGGCTGCTGTTGAATGGATTTCTGCTGTCGGTGTACCGCTGGTATGTGGGGGTCTGAGCGGCTCCGACAGAAATAGATAATCTGGATGAACTGACTGCAATTATTAAGTTTTCAGGTGGCCTTTCTCACTTAAAAACATATTAAAACTACTTTATTCCAACTGATCACAGCAAATATAGCTGCAAGATTTAGATTATTTAGATGAAAAAACACCTGCCAGCCACCGCGGTGAAGAGGAGGAGACCCGCCCAGAGGCTGCTGTTGAATTAAGTTTTCAGGAAAAAAAATGGAGCGGGAGCAAAACTGAGTATGATTGTGCTTTATTCATGTATTTATTACAAAGTATTAATCAAACCCATCAAAGTCATCATCCTCTGTTATCCTCAGCATTCCTCTGAATAAAACAGCTGCGCTAAATCAGACATGCCAGTTTCCCCTTCTTCGCTGTCAGAGTCACTTTCCGTGCAGCGCGGCTCCTCAGAAATAATGCCGGCTTTTGCGAAAGCTTGAACAACAGAGCCAGCAGACACAGTCCATCTACAATCCATCCGCAAACGGTGGCGTAACTTGCACGGCGCTGCCTTCCACTTATCCTGAAACTGTGGTCTCAGTCTGTCATCCATCGCTCCCACGCCGCTCGCAGCCTTACTGTGAACGGCCGCTCCACACCGATGTCGAGCGGTGGAAGTTCCTTTGTCAGACCCCCCGGGATAACGGCGAGCACAGCGTTCATTTGATTCATCTTTTTTTCACATCGGCTGTGAGATGGGCACGCAGCAATGGTGATGCGTGGAAAAAACCACCTAGTCTTCTCACATACACCTGTCTCAGCCACGCATCCACCCAGCCTTTTCATTTGCGATAATATCATATGTCATCAGAGCGCTGTGTCTGTCTCGCTGTCAGCTCCCAGATCAGCTTCTCTGATTGGTTGATGCGGCGCGTCCAGCAGCAAAACTTCAATTTTTCCATCTGAGCAGCAGCAGCGCGTTGGCGGTGCGTCAGATGCTTAAAGGCTCCCGACGTGCTGCACCAAAACGCGCTGCGGGACCTTTTGCTGCACCTATATGCGCGTCAACCATTGACTTTGCATGTAAACTCGCTGCTTCTGCTGCACCTGCTGGGTCCGGTTCACACCGATGTCGAGTGGTTGAACAGCGAGCACAGGGTTAATTTGTTTCCCCATGTTTTTCACATCAGCTGTGAGATGGGCACGCATGGAGTTACATATTAACAGCGATGGTGAGGGGTGGAAAAAAAACACCTGGTCTCCTTACATTCAGCCACTCTTTCATCATCTCCTCAATGAGGTGGCCTCAAAAGTCGCAGTTACAACACACATAGGGCGCACCGCACCATAGGGCGCACCGCACATTTTGAGGGAAAAAAAAGACGTTTAAGTGCGCCTTATAGTCGGGAAAATACGGTACTTCTGGTTACGCTGTTACCATTGATATGAAAGGATTCTGCACCAGTAGAATCGATAGGCTTGAAGTCATGTGAGACCAACCTCATGAGTGGCCAGATCCCTGTAGCTCCTTAAAAGAGCTGAGGAATGGCTTCTTCTGTGTTACATTTATTAGATTCAAGCCCCCACCAAAAATCAGAAAAAGAAGAAAAACGAGGGACAACATAAGGCAAGTTTTGTTTGCCAACTCAAGGAAGTTTGGGGGCTTTGATGCCACTCAGAAGTAATTGGAATCTCTATTACAGATGTAGATTTTGTGCATTGAAATTTAAAAATATCTATGAGTATTCTTAAATTCGTACTGTAGAGATTTTGATATACACTTGCTCCAATATGGATCAGTTCTGGAAAGTTTCCAAATCAGTGAGCATTAATTAACTAAATTTTGAAAGTTGCTGTCCTTTGTAGCAAAGCCAGTATTGATATCTGTGCAGGTTTTTTTTAAAGTATTAAGTATTATAAGTGTTGTAGCAGACCGTACCTACAGATACAAAAAAAGCTTCACCTTTTCGGCAATCTGCTGCTTTACAGAGAAATTGTAAGTCTGCTTCTACAGCTGAGTGATCCCAAGCCAATTCATTGACTGAGAGAAGGAAGCCGTTAGATTGGAGCGCAGGTACCATCCATTCCCACCCTGACCGCAGACATGCAGGTTACAGTGTCCCTGTCTGCCTTATCTCGTGGAGCACCAGCTCGTCTTCAGACCCAAGGCTCATGCCGGCTCTTGCTCAAGATAAAGCCTGAAATAGACCACTCTCACTGACAGCAAGGCAGCATTAGATAAGGCTGTTGTGTCCACAGCTTTGAGCTAGAAATGGAGAGGGAGTGCAGAGGAAAAAGGGTATGCATGAGCAAGTAAGCAGAATACAGTTGTGTGATTGCAGTGCTGTTGAAGGATTTTGCTGCATGTGTTCAACCTTCGACCCTCTTGTTTAAACACAGATAAAAGAAGGAAAAGTTATAGAACTGCATAAATCGTTTGCGCCCCTGCTTTTCTCACAGTTGAGACCATTGACTGTGACTATTGACCCATGTAGTTTAAGCCCCAGCCAATTTGGTCATCCTGGCTTACAGAGATAAGAAAATTACCTTGCACAACGTGCATGCATGTGTGTGAGCCTACTTCACTATGTGTGTACTGAGGTGAATGTCTATGCATGCTCAATGACAGTATTTCATTAAGACTCTGCCAGACACCAAGCAGCAAAACTGCATCTAAAATGGTTTTCCTCTGTTGGCATGTGGAAGCCAATCAATAATTGTGTGTCTTAGTAAATTAGATCCTGTAGACAAGAAGCAGTAGTCAGCAAAGCCATCCCAAAGTAACCCCTTGCCTGGTTAGTTCATTCTTCATTAGACAATAGCCTGAAGTAATTGAATTGGTCTGTACAAGCTAAGGGCTTGGCCTTCTGTTTTTCCCCTTTGACAGCATATATTCAGATGTGATGACTTTAGACCAGAGCCAAGATCCCATTTATGAAGAAAGCTAGAGATAAGACACCTAAAGGCACATCTGCAATCAAATCCCTTTAGCTTATTTTCCAAGTCAACTGAAATTCCTTGTAGGTCACAAGATTATTACTGAAAAGATTGCTTGACTGATGAAAATAAGAATGAATTTTACAGATTAAGCCAGATCAGTCTTAGCCTGACGTAGTCCGACTCAATTCTAGTCAGAATATGAGTCTGATACTGCTCCATAGAGCTGTGATTATGGGGCGTGTTTCGAACGAACCAGGAAAAAAAAAGCCTCGGCACTCAATTGGATAGACCTACAACCAATAAGAGCAACGGAGTGCATGACGTATGTTAAGCGAGGCATAGTTGTTGTCCACAAAAATCAAAGCGTGCAGTTGCACGCCTATAATAAGAAGATGAGACTTGATCGCGTTTCTCTGTTCCTCTTTTAAAATTAATTTGCTGTCGATATCTTCTAGAACAGACCTAATAGCAGAATCTACTCACCTAAACTCTCCGGCGGCAGCCATTATTGTTGTCACCCAAGCGTGCATTGGTCACGTGGTTGATTACGGTACTGTTGGTCATCTGTCCATCATCGTATAAAGCCTGCCCTGACAATTTGATTGGATCGCCTGACAGTGGGCGATAATACTCGCGCTACTATGGAGCAGAGCCAGACCGAACTTCCCGACCTCAAACTTTGTGGGCGGGACTAAGTTCGGAATGGCACCCAGGCTAGATCAGTCTGTCACAGAACTTAAAAAGAGAGGGTTCTAACAGCTTTTTATATCATACCTCCATAATTCACAAACTCATACTTTTTAATCCCAGTGAATAGACAAATATTGCACATTTTTAATGATGGATGAGTAGACAATGGCCCGGATCGATGGATAATGCCAAAATTTCATGTGACTGTGCAGGGGCTGCCCTTCACAAATATGTGACATGAAACTCCATCCATTTTCTGTCACGCTTATCCCTGCTGGGGTCGCGAGGAGTGCTGGTGCCTACCTCCGGCTGTCAATAGGTGAGAGGCAGGGTAAACCTTGGACAGGTCGCCATTCAATCGCAGGGCAACACAGAGACAAACAGAACAAACAAACATTCACACTCATACCTAAGGAGAATTTAGAAAAGCCAATCACAACAGTCATATGTTTTTTTGACTGCGGAGGAAGCCGGAGTACCCGGAGAGATTCCACGCATACATGGGAAGAAGATTCAAACTCCATGCAGAAAGACCCCAGGTCGGGAATTAAACCCGGAACCTTCTTGCTGCAAGGCAGTAGGGCTACCTACTGCTGCAGCCTGACATGAAACTCAGCCCACAAAAATTGAAACCAAATGGTTGTAGATGGCATTTTCTTTGCACAGTGCTATGGCCATATTCATGTTTTCATTTTCCGTTGCCATGAACGCATGTTTTTTGTGAAAAAATGAAAGTCGCAGGCACCCTCAGAAGGTTCCTGGACAATTTGTATGATGAAATTGCTCTAAGTAAAGACTTTCTCTTTTTATTTTGAATTCTTTTTGAAGAACCGGTCACAGACATTTGACTTCAAGTGTTGACCAAGGACTTGTTTTTTTCCTGAACAGAGAGAGCCATTGATGGATGACGTTTTTTTTCCCAACTTTTGTTCATGGACATCATATTTTTATTCAGATAGTTATTTTTCTTCTAAATAAGAGTGAATTGATCATTTATCTAAATAAAGATTATATGTTTTTCATCCCTCTCTTATCCTGGCAGGGTTGCTGGGAGGAATCTTTCTAAAGTATTTACAGTGTTTCAACCTTAAAAAAATGGTAAATCAAGGATAAGTAAATAAGCTTAAAATTTTGCCTTATTTAAAATAAGTTTCCTTAGTAAACATTGTTCTAATAAGGCAAAAGTTTCTTAAGTTTCATAATCCTAACCATAGCCATTAAGATGTCTTAATATGGTCAGCTGAACTGCTGTGTGATAAATTTGGCTGCTAAAGCTATAGTTTGAATGTGCAACTAAAGGGGTCCATTTGACTTGATCAGTTTCCAGTGACTGTTTGCTACAAAAACAACCAACGATGAATGTGGCCATAATCCCATGTGACATGGGCAGTCAAGGGAAAGGAATATGAGGGTTTAAAGGAACAATGAATGGGGATGAGGAATCAGAGAGAGATGGAGCACAGTGACGACTTTTCGTATTTACACCAGAATGACAGTTTTTTGGTATTCAAGAAAATACACCCAGTTTTATTGCTAGCAAAATGGTTGCCATGACTTACAAGAATAAAATGGATAGGAAACATTGAGCTCCAGAAGAAGCTGTTTAAAATTGTAACTTGATATAAAGTGTATTTATGTCATTTCATACTTTTGCTCTGTTTTTACTGGGCGTCAAGAGGGTAGTAGAGAAAGCTGGCTATACATTGAATCAGGTAACATTACTATGTGAATTTTGACATTTATTTTATTATTGGGTGTTTACAAAGCTGGCTTAGAAATCTAACTCTACTGTTAATTGCTCATTAATAGAGAGTAACTTCTAACATCAATATGATTAAACTAAAATTTGATCTGAAAGATTCTAAGCTTTCTGATTAAACAGAAGATGGTACATGCTAAAAATTGTTGCTCAATATTTTTCCATCTCAATAAATCCTAATCCTTATTCCTTTGTACCTCTGTTCCATGTGTCCTATATTTCTTCTAACCATCCTCTGGTCTCTTTTAGTGTCATCCACTCCTTTGTTTATCCCTTTATCTCTCCCTGTCCCTTTCAACCCCTATTTCTCTTTCATTGCAGCAGCGTGGGAATCTGCCACCATCCATCCCAAGCAGCAGGTAATGGATCAAGCGCGGGACCTGATGTGGCTACGGATGAGCCAGCCCGTAGGCGTGAGAGTAGGCGTTCAAATGGATTTGGAGAAGCTCGCCTAAAGTACTTACACCTGGAACTTTTTGTGTTTGCTTCTCAGCGCAAGCCCTTCACATCTCCTCATTTCTTCTTTCAAAGACAAAAAAACATGACAGCAGGGTGCCAGAGTCATGTTGGGTTGGTTGGGGGACATTTTGATGTTAGTGGGATGCTTTTTTTTCTTGGCACTCTTTAATCCCAGCAGTGTTGCAAAAGCACTCTGTTCTATTTCTCACTTTGATTGCTGAAGCACGGATCAAGAGCCTTGTAAAGGTAGCCCCCAATGTCACTTTACAACTGCAGGAAATCATAAATTGTTCAAGTGCGTCTTGCCACTGGTATATATTGTGTTTTCAGAGCAGTTGTGCAGTTTATGTGTAGTGAAGAGTAAATGGGTCCAAACTAAAGAAAAAAAATACAGGATCTTGCACTCTCCACAGATTTCTCACAGAACCCTGGAAACTAATATACACAAACATCTGTTTATGAATAATGGATGAAGATGAAATACTTGTACCGATCCACTCTAGAGCAGAGCAGATGTTATTTACAGTCTTATAGAAGTATGCTTGCCATCAGGGCTGATGCAATTTAATGTGAGTCTTTTTTTTATTGTATTGGAGATCAATGTTTATGGATAACTACTTTATTGTACTGTTTTTGTCACCTTTTAATCTGAAATTGTATATTTTTTATTTCTAATATACCAACACATAGTGACACATTCTTAAGTAGAATTTAAATTATATGTTTTTTTGAAAGTACAAATAAATAAAAATCTGGTGCAACCAATTGCCTTAAATATTGTTATAATATTTGTGTCTTTCTTTTTTTATTCACCTTTTTATTCACATTATGTTTTTTTTTTAGATAATTTTTTTCTTTTCTAATCTGTATTTATTTTCTACTTTACCTTATTATTTATTTTGTAACAACAAGATACTCGTTCAAGTTTTTTCCTCCGATTTTTTCCAGATTCCTGTGCAGATTTTTTCTTTCTCAAATCTACAGCTCAAGTTCCCATTTCGCTTCACCACATTCAAATTAACCTTGTTCCTGTTTTTCTAACCACCTGCCCAGTGGCTGTAAGCCAGGTGGCTGCCTTTATTTTCAGCCAATTTGCTGTTGCTTTTTATCGTTCGTCATCTGTGACGCCTGCTGTTTTACTTCATGCTGTGCTTCTGATGTATTTTTGCCATTTTTGATGATTTCTGATCATTTCATTATGTGCTGACTGGGGTCCTGTTCGCATGTCAGTCCTTCTTTTACATCTCAAAAATAGACAAATTTGATGCTAAATTAGGGATTGAATTCCAGCTGTGTACTTTCAGATGTCCTATTAAAAAAGTCATAATTACCACGTAGAAGACATCTAAAGCATCTGAATCATTTGCACCAGTCAGATAAGACTAAAACGTAACTTTTTATTCAACATAAAAAACAGTTGAAAGCATATCTGTGTAATTCCCACACCTTTCTATACTGACGTAAGGGGCATTAAAACAATACTTGCGATCTTTATCCAACTTCATTTAAGAGGTATTCTTCTGAAGCACACAATTTCATGTGTGTCAAAAATGTATCTAATTGTTGTGGTTACTTATTTTATTGGAAATTTCACTTTGTTTAAAGGACTACAAGGATGATTTAAGAAGCTTCTAACAATTGTGCTCTTTAAAGTTCCTTTTACTAACTTGCTAAGATGAGCATCAGGTGCAACGAAAACAAAAATACAATAAAATACAAATATTCTAAACAGGAGACATACTTATAGTCTATTGAAGTTCATCATACAGTATCTATCTATCTTGATTTTAATTGATTACATATTGGTTGGTCAATCAATTAATATACGTTTTCTGAAATACATTTTTGTTCAAATAACTGGTCTAAGCAGCCCTAAGTTAATAGATAACTTAAGCATAATCATACAAACAGGATGAAATCTGTCAGATTAATGATCAATTAATGATTTTGCACCGGTCCCTATTCTGTTGTCCTTTTTTTGTGTGTTTTTATATAACATGAAAAAAAAAATTCGAGTTTGTGATTTTAATACTTTTTACATGGCTGCACTCTGCAGATTCTCATAGATGCTTCCTGAAAGAATTGGATACCTGAAAAATACTGAAAAATTGAAAAAAAAAAAAATCTGAATTAGTTCTTCTTAGCATCAAAGGTTAATCTAGTGTAATTTCTGATGTTTTCCTAGCAAAATTAACCTTAATTAACCCAGAAATATGTGGCCTTGCACCAAGTTAAAATGCATCCTGGCACTGAAATTCTCAAATTTTTGGTTTATGAGTACACATGTTGCAGCAGCATGTGTTAGAGAAATATTGGCGGGCACTGTGTCTCTGCCTCTAGGCAGCAGCCATAGTAAGGCGCAAACACAAGGCCAGACACCTGTTTTACTCAAAATGAATAAAGCATGGACTATTCTCTGCACATCGGACCAGTAGGGACAGGGCCAGAGACCTGGAGAGAAACAAGATGAGGGTGCGTGTTGAAAAATGAAACATCCATAAGAAGAAATCAGGAAAGTTATAAATCCTTGTTAACTTTTATAGACTCTTGTAAAGCCAAATGTAATTCTAATAGATTTTTCTGCTGAATGTTTTGCTTTGTGCCTTATGCAACTAAATTAAAATAACTGCAGAGAGCCATTTAAATCTCATCAAATATTAACTGTTTGTAGGCAGCCAGTGGAGTGCTCATGAAGTAAATATCTCTTAAGTCATATGTGCTTTTTGCCACATTGTGCTTCGGTCTCCATCTTTCTCTGCTGCCCCTTTCTCAATGTATACAAAACCACATTTCAATGAAATCACTGATACAGCATGAGTGAATTTTTTAAACAACTTTGATCACTGCCTTTTGGCTTCAAGTTATGATTACATACATGGTTATTTATCCCCACCTTACTTTTTTTGCCACTGTTCAGATTTGAAGAGTATGTTTAAGACTACAGTAAAATATCAGTTCATTCAGTTTGACAGGATGTTGCTCCCTGATAAAAATAAAAATGCTTCCCATTTATAGAAAGAATAGGGAATTAAGAAAATGTTCAATTTTTGGAAACCTATCTTTAGATATGTTCAGTTTTGTCTGCTTGAATAGGTTAGTGTTACTCTCACTTGGTACTTGTTTTCCACCTCAGCCCTCTCTATGGGCCCTTTAAAATCATAATTATATGTCTGCTTATTTGTGTATTCTAGGTTCAAAAAGATATTAGAAAAAAGGCTGATCACATTTAGAACATGAGGATATAAGCAAAACGTTTGTTGTCACTGTTCAAAGGTACACTGGATTTTACATCCTATGAGGATCAGAAGAACTTGCATGATGAAAATATCTTGAGGAGCAATCCACAGGGAAATTAAGTGCAACAATGTAGTTTGAACACTTAAAGATGAATAACACAGTGGGTATACTTGTCAAGATGAATACATTACCAATCCATGATAGCGGTGCCTAAAGAAATTTGTATTTGTATAAATACATTCCCTTTCAAAAGCATTAAACCCTGTGAACTTTACAAACACAACACAGCCACAAAGTGTAAAGCATTTTATTGGGTTGTGATTTATTCTGCACAGTAATAAAGGGGAAAAAATGACCAATGGGTTTCCAACACATTTACAGTTATAAATATGCAAAGCCAGGGGTGCATTTGTATTTGGTTCTCCTAAAAAATGTAATTAAGAGCTTGCTGCAGGAGATGTCGGAAATATCTCTTCAATTTTGACTAAAATGTTTTGAAAAAATCATTTCAAAACAGCTCAAGGTCACTTAGATTGTTGGGAGACCAAACATTTAAGTCTTAACACTAATTATTAATAAAACGTTGGTATTGACAATAACATTGATGCTTGATCTCAGTTATTATCTACAACTTGGATTTGGTTTATGATTATTCCTTTGATGCAAGGTAAATCTTTGTCCTAGTCTTGATTCTTTTTAGGGCTTTAACCATTTTTTTCCACTGATTAACTTGTATTTCATCAGAGCCCCATCATATTGCTGTGTATCATAGATTTATATTGTCTTTCTTAACAGGAGTGGAAAGCTAAATGTACTATCAAAACACTTTCCCACCTAAGCCACATATCTTTGCAGCTCCTCCAGTGAGACCATGGAGCAATGCTGTTTTCTGAAAGCAAATAGAGTATGTTATTTTGCAAAGAGTTGTATCATATTTTGATCATTTATCTTATTTTTGGGTATCAGAGTAAAAGGTGCAGGATGGAAATATAGGATTACTATTTTATTTGCAACTAACCTTTTAAGCCTTGCATCCTTCTTCTCCCCACTTCATTGATGTAAATATTTGTCTTGGTATAAATAATAAGATATACAGTACTGAGCTTGTAAGACTTTTCTTCCAGGCAATTTATTTTAACAATCTACCAACCAACTAAAAACTGTTTCGATGCAATGACAAATATCAATGTATAATACCTTCTTTAAAGTTCTATGTTTTGCTCTGCCCAGCCTTAGGATATCTAAAGAAGTGACAGCAGCTCAGAGTACCATTAGTATTCTGTCAATGAATATATCAAACTAAAAGAAATGTCGATTGGCATAATGTGTCAGGCCAAGCCAGAGGAGAGCTGGGAGTGTGCTTGTCTTCATGTGTATTTGTCTAAAGACAGGAAGTGGTTGACAGACTCAGGAGGTGTGAATTCCCTGCTTGTGATTAATTTAGCCTTTCTTGTTGAGGCAGCCTGCCATGAACATTTTGGGCTTAGTTTAACTCTGATCAACATGTTCATAGCGAATGCCATCTGCTGGTTTGATTTTGACAAATTACCCCGCATGTTGTGCTTGATAATGCTATGTTTATTCTCACTTAGACTGTTTGTTACTGTGCAAGTGGGGTAAAAATATTGGCTTGGTGTCCCAACAAGCCAATGGTAAAGGGAAACTGGGCAGGCGACAAAGGTAAACAAGTCCTCTGCCTTCACCTTGAGGGAGTTGTATTGGATTTGTTTTGCTGACAGTGCTCAAAGTTGTTCTTGCGCCGTTGACCCTCAGCTCAAGATTTGCTCCTGCTGCACAAGTCAGGCTGGGTGGGAGATCTGCAGTAAACACTGGTGTGCAATCACATCCTCGAAGTGAACTTATATGTCTGTGTCAAGCAAGGCCCAGCCTCCAAGCCTTCAACTTCAGACTGCCTTCTGTCTTATGTAGTTAGGCTCTTGAAGAACTCAGAGATCTTTGCTTCACAGGAAAAAAAACAGCTCCGGGGAAACATATAAAGATGCGTGGGCATGAGTGAACTGATATGCTCAAACAGCACAGATAAACTCAAATATACTTGCATAGTTAACAGACTACAAAATAAATTCTTTCGACAAGACATTTCTTAAAAAATGTAGCATCTTAGCCTGATACCGTTCTTGCCATTAAGCTTACTTAATAGCGGAGACACTTTTACACGTTATCTGATTGAAAGAAGTAGTAGCATTCTGCATCTGAAAACTCTCTGTAAGCTGTGTGATGATAGGTTTGTTTTAATCCCTTAACCAATAAAGAGAAAGACCAAATAGACACATTGTAAGTTTCTTGAGCTTTTGCAAAAGGGGAGAGAACTTTGTGCACCTTAGTCTCTTAACTCTAATCCAACTGTATGTCCCCTTCAGTAGTCTAGTTGAAGTTTTTTTTTGGTGGCATACATAGCCTAATTAATATAATATATTACCCTAAAGAATATGCATGGTATGGTTGTTACATGTCAGCTATGCCAGTCATTGACCTTGACCAAAGCACCCTACAGTAGAACTGCAGTCAGTCCCTGGACTGGCATGGCTATCACTGCCCCTACACAATTACGGACAAATGCAGGACAAATTTCTCACTGGGATCCACTTCATAGTAATGGTAGGCCACTTATTTGATTTTCTTTATTTTTGCTTAGCCTACTTGTAAGCCCACAGCCTGCCAAACGTTGAACGGGCAAAATTAATGCCATTACTGTTAATATATAGTAAAAATTCTACACATTCAGTCATAAAATGCCACAGTGGTTGGTATGGGTGGATGGTCATTTAAGAAGGGGGATGATTTTTAAGATTTTTTTAAGAAGGGGGATGCCATCTCCCCTCAACTCAAGTACCGGTCCCCTTGTAGGGCTTTTTATTTCATGCATTCAGGGTTTGGTTAAATTGTCACAGGACAATCAGTTGTTACAGCACATTGCATGTGATACAGTCAACTGCTCATCAGGGCATTATTTCCATAGTATTCCAATCAAAATTAATCAAACCACTTCTAGTTAACACATGTTCCCCTTTGTGTATTCAACAGACATGAGTTATTTATTCCCCCCAAGGGTCAAAAGAGCACATTTCATCTACACACAAGTATGTCCGCAAGTAGAGAGTGACAAGATTTTAAGTATTTAATAGGTTTAATAAATCCAACATGTATCATGACAGAAAGTTGGGACTTCTCACAACCAGGGCAGGTCTCCCAAGGGAGTTTTGAATAAAAATTGAAAGTCATCCTCTGCAATATTTTTCAGACAGCAACAGACGGCAAACATCAATTGTTTGGGGGGGGATATTGATTGCAATCTTAAGCATGTATCAGTTAAATAAACAGTCTACACACAGCTTATCAGATCTCCAAGTTACTGCTCTCAGATAACATTTGAGTTTTTTTTTTGTACAACGGAATCTTTCTGCTATAAATTTGTATTCTACAGGGTTATTTTAAATGTGAAGATATTAGCTGTGGACACAACATGCTTCATCTATTTCTTCTACACATTTCTCCACTCCAGATACAGAAATCAACAGAAACCAATTTGGGTCATAAGCTCAACCACTACTAAAAGAGAAAAATTAAGTAACACAGTAAAATGGGTCTTGCACTGGGCTGATAGGATGGACAGTTGGTAACACTGTTGCCTTATAGTTGGAAGATCATAGATTTAAATCTTCTATTTGGGTCTTTCAGCATGGAGATGTGATGTTCTCGTTATGCATGCATGGGTGATCTCCATCTACCTCCCTCTTCCTCCTCTTGTTTAAAAAAGACTGTTGGTTAATGTGGTATTGTAAATTGACCTAAAGCATGAGTATTTGCATACATGGCTGTTTGTTTTTTTTTCCGCCTGTATTTTACAAATAATAATCTGTCCAGGTTTTCTCCAACCACTCTCATAGTGACAGGAGATGGGAATCAGCTCCCCCATGACCATACAAATATAAGTGGATGTAGACCATGCATGGACATGCATAACTAACACCCCATTTTGCAGGTATTTATTGTCTACCCTTATTTGGGTTCTCCACAACAATTCATAATCTTGTCCTAAAGTTCTCTTAATCTTTCTTTTAGCGCGGGCTTTTCGAACTCAACACATGAGATCCAAGAAACATTTTTAAATGCAGTATGATTGTAAATTATCCTCATAGACCTGATGGAGGCTACCTCTGCGTAAGTGACCACATGTTGCTGAGAAATGTAAATAGACATAATTACTGTACCACCCTGAGAAGGCCATCTAAAGGGCTGGTTATACTCCCCACAGCAGTGTGTCACAGTGAGCTTGACACAGATATTTTTGATTTATGCTCAATTTTGAGCGTAGTCTGCACTATTCGCTGTGGGTCTCGATACAACCGAGGCGGTGAAGAAGTGGGGGCAAGTTTGTCCGACAACGGAGAGACCTGAGGGTGAAAAAGAGTGGGGATCCAGGTGGAAAAAGGGTCCCAGCGTTCTCGCACACCCTGCTCTTTAAGTTGGTCCATCTTCACCAGTCGTTTTCTGCAATTGCGGTCATAAAAACAAAACAAGCCAGCCTCCTGTCTGTAGAGTGTCTGCGGAGTCAGGTGGGGACGTCTTTTTGTTCACTGCGACACCTACGCAAACGACCTAGTTACGGAGTATAAATCAGCCTTAAGGCTACATATAAGTGGGAGGGCTAATACTTGTCAGAAGGTTTTCATTCATTGAAATGGCATTAAAGAAGAAAAACTACTGGTTCATACTGGATATATATATGTGTATTTATATATGATATAATGATATATACAAATTGTTTGAATATTCAGATCAAAATGTTAAAATTATTAAAGGAAAGGATTAAAAGGAATTAAATGAAATTAAAATATGTTTGAGATAAGTAAATGAATACTAGATTGTAAAAAATTGTCACTGAATAATACTTTGAATATTTTAGATTTTGGGTTTAAATCTTTTGATATTTTGTTTCAGGGATAATTTTGCTATTTAAAAGTATGTTAATCATTGTTTCTCTGTGTTTATGTTTAAAGGTTTTTCACCTACTACTGCTACTATTGTTGACACAACTTAAAAAAAAAAAAAAAAAAGGAAAAAAGGAAAGATTCAACTTTGGTGTTCTCAGTGAAATCCTGTGAAATCTCCAACACAACAACATTCTGCAAAATCTTCTTTAGATATCCTCCACTGGCCAAGTCTGTTATTATTTTATCGCACTCTCCGTCTGTCTCATGTATAAATATGAAAATCTTAAAATTAAAACATCTTTCTTAATTCAGAAAGAACCAAACCCAAACATCCCAAATTTGGTACAGTAACAAACCCAACAAGCTTCCTTGGAGTGAAATGAATGCAAGTGTTACCATTCGAGGAGCTTTGCTGAACTTTCCATACATTTCCTGTACCAGATGTTATTTCAATAGCAGCTTGTTCTCCGACTGTTCATTCTTTTGATGGAATAAAAACAAATTTAACCAGTGTCCCCTGGATGCTAACATGCCTGCTGCTGGTGTAGTGAACGATATTTCATCTATTTATCAGCAATTTATCAGCAAATAAAAAATTTTGAATCGTGCAGTTGCATAATATATAATGATGTAGCCTAATAAAATGGACAATTGCTTTTAAGTTAAACAAATGTAGCCATTCAGTGTAAAACTAGGTTTGGACAGATTGGGCAATATTCATATGTCAAGTCTGGATCAATTGTAAAATTTGCTTGTAGCTGAGAAAAGATTAGAAATAGGAGAAAACGTGAATTCAGCACTTTATCCCAAATAACTCGTAAATTTTTTTTTTAAAAACTAATTTTTTTTGTACAAAAGGTTCTTGCATGAGGCCCATTCTTTTACCAAGGCAATGTTGCCTCTGTTGTGTTATGGATTTTATCTCAGCTGAATTATTAAACCGCACTTATCTGAAAAAATATCTATTGGTAATACTAATTACAGTTGAAAATCAAAAAGAGCTAACATTATTTCACATACGTAAGTTTGTGAGACAGTGAAAACGACTTCATTTGATGTTGCAATTTGTACTAAAGATTTTTTGTGCTATTTCTGCTGCCATTACGATATAATTTTCATGCCTGCTTTATTTTTGACTTTGAAGCTTTCAGAGTCATGGACTGAATTCCCTACATATTCATCTGTTTGAACTACAGATGAGCATTGTCAGCATTACAACATTAGTTGTAATTTATGAATACATGTGATTGGTTTTAATTTCAGATAGATTAACTAATAGATTAATAGATTAAGCTGTGGATTTTAGAATTCTTTTCTTTTTAGGGGGTATTGTGTGAGAAAATTGTACCAGCATATGCCTTGTTTTTTTTGTAATTTCCTGTATTACGGTAAAATATTGAAACCTGTTAGGGTTTGTTTATGTGTGTGGCCTTGGTGTTAATTTTTCAGCGCTAACACACCCACACTTTGAGCTTATGCATGACTGGCTTCCTGCCATCATTCACACAACTTAAAGCCTATGTTTAATTTCCATTTTCGTGCTGCAATGGCTGCCCCTTAAATTATTAATGTCCATCGGCGGCAGCGGGAGCTTTTTTTCCCCTCAAAGTGCAGTGTTTGTGTTGGATAAAAAAAGGCAACTGTGATAAGGAATATGAGGAGAGGGAGAGGAAAGACAACAGGAGCAAGAGAAGAAAAGAATGGAGGATGAGAAAGGCGGTACTGTAATAAAGAAAAGGGGAGGGGGGGGGTCGATTGTCATGTATGATAAACTAAAACATTTTTCAGGGATAGTAAAATAAACTTAGCTACACAAAGATGGGACCAGAAACACCAGAAAGACTGAGACCGAAAATAAAAAAGGCGGCCAAAAAACACTCTGAACCGCACTGGTGGCCGAGATAAGTTGCCGCTGGAAACACTAACGCCAATAACTCCCCTAATTTCCTCCACCTCATACAACTGCTTTGTCACAAAACTCTAAGCTTTAGGTCTACATGATGGTGTCATTTGCGCTGCCATCCATCTGTCAGTTACAGCCAAGACCAAAGCCATTCCCATCCCACCATCCTCCCTGCACAATCCCTGGTCAGCCAGACAGCCTCCATGAGAATGTGAGAGCTGGAAAACACATTTCTATTCAGTCTCACTAATTCAATACCACATGGAACAAATTTGCTCTGCAATACTAGTTTGCAAAGAAAGAAAAAATACTTTTCTTCTTTAACAAGGACATTGGTTACCCTCGCTCAAGTAGCATTATTTTATGATTCTTGCTAGGATGATAAAAACTACAGAGATCGACATGTCATAACCTAAAGAGTTGTGTGCATTTGCTCTAAAAAAAAAAACCTTTCCCCTAAAGGTCATAGGTACTTACATGAGATACAAAGGAGCATACTAAAATTGGACAATCACCTTGATAAAACAGAGTAAAGGTTTGTTTATTGGGTTGTAGCTATAAGCTAAGATAACCTTCTTAAGGTTTTTACATAATAAGACATAAAATATGTTCAAAAGATCCATAGGATTATAATAAGCTACGTTCAATCAGTCATGAGATGGAAGTAAAGCAAAGCAAAAACAGACATTTTACACAACATCAGTGCAGGTGCTTTGAGGTTTGTCTGTAGTTTTTATTTCCAGATGTCCCCTTTATTCTACTCCATATGCCTTTGCTACTAGTTTCACTGTAACAGGGGAAGAAAACCATACTCAGAACTTGTTTCTATGTTGCCACCATATTTCAAAGATGTGTTATGTCCAAGGATGCAGTATGTGCAATGTCAGTTTTTCTATTGAACACAGCAAGTTGGACAAAAATGTAGACATCTTCTAAAGAGGTTTTCCCAACTGACTGGTTGATCATATTCAATGATCCATAGGTTCCATGACCATCTTTAATGCTTCTCTGGTTGCCCTGGATTTTTTAGGGGTATCCATGAAAACTGGGTCAAATGCAATTGCAAGGAAAACTTTTTAGAATAAGGTGCAGTAAACTAAAGTATATGGCTGTAAAGCTGTTTTTAGAAACTCTTACTAAATAGTCTAAAAAACAAAGTTCACAGTGGACAAGTAAAATAAATCCTATCTTGTTTCTGCTTAACTGAAAATGGTTTAGTGTTTGCTCTTTATTTAAGTTTCTGATTCATCTCCTTGGCAGCCACAAAGCAATCATGCTGGGAGAGTGGGAGTCATCATTTGCAGATATCTAGAATTTATAAAAGAGTGTAAATATCTTATTGACCTATATTCTTAGCTACGCATATAGAAACCTTTTCTTTTGAACCAAATCCCTCCAGCATCAGCTCATCTATTTCATCTTAGTCTTTTTTTCCCCCACAGAGTCTGGTGGGGGATAATGCTGTTCTGTTTTTGTGTTTTGATAGGCGGAGCCTCAGTCTCATGAAACAACGATTGTCATTTTATTCCATCATTTTCCAAGTGTATCTCTTCCAAATTGTTGCCGCATGTGTATTTAGATGGTGTCTTCAATGTATAGATTCCTTGTGAGAGTCCATGAATGAAACATAAATCACCTACATTTTTTGTATATTCACAACAAACACTTCCTAACAACGCCCAATAACTTTAACTGATGTGATTCAATGTAAAACACAGAATGAAACCGCAAAGAGCAATTCTGATAGCCAGGTGATGAAAATTTAAAGTGCGTCAGGAGCAGCTTCAAATATCCAACTTTATAACTTCAAAGAATTTTTTGAAATACCTAAAGTCAGTGTTTTTTAAAGCCATATTAAAATGGGACATTCCATCAATATAAACAAAATACACTTGAAACTTCAATATGGCCCAAGAAGAGATTATTTCTACCCATGTTTGTATGACTTTAACATTGCCAGTTCTTCATAAAATTGACACGGATCAAGAACCCAATCTGAATGTTCATCCTTTTCATACATGTTGTCCTAGTCTAAGGTGTATAGGCTTGAAAGTCAACTACCAATTAAGTAAATCAGGTGGTGTGCATCTCTGTAATGAGAAGGGGTGCGGCCTAATGACATCAATTCCCTATATAAGGTGTACTTAAATATTAGATTATTTGGCAACTTCCTTTCCTTTGGCAAAATAGGTCAGAAAAGAGATTTCAAAGAATTTGAAAAGTCAAAAATTGTCAGATGTCTTTCAGAGGGGTGTAGCAATTTGGAGGGGTGTAGCAGATTGTGCAATGATCCTGCTTCAAAAGCAGGATCATTGCACAATCAAGTGGTTCATGGCAAATAGCCAAGGGGAGTGCAAGAAGCATGTTGGAAAAAGGAGAAGCATAATAACTCCTGATGAATTGAGAGGGATAGAGCGTGGAGCTGCCAGGAGCCATCAGCCACCAGTTGTGCCATATTTCAGAGCTGCAACATGTCTGGAGTACTAAGAAGCACAAGGTGCTCAATAGCAGGGACCTAGCCAAGGTAAGGAAAGCGGAAAATAGGCCACCTTTGAACAAAACAAACAAGACAAAAGGTCAAGGTTGGGCCAAGAAATATCTGAGGACTGATTTCTCCAAGGTATTTTGGTCTAATGAAATGAGAGTGAGTCTTGATATGCCAGATTGATGGGCACCAGGCTGGAACAGTAAAGGGTAGCAAGGTTCTTATCGACTCAAACTCCAGCAAGGTGGAGGTGGGGTACTGGTACTGTATGGGCTGGTATCATCAAAGATGAGCTTGTGGGACCTTTTCGGGTTGATGATGGAGTCAACATCTGCTCCAAGACCTACTGCCAGTTTCTGGAAGACACCTTCTTCAAACAGTGGTACAAGAAGAAGTCCCCATCATTCAAGAAAAACATGATATTCATGCAGGGCAATACTCTGTAACACGTATCAAAATACACCACACCATGACTGGCCGGAAAAAGTCTAAAAGAAGAAAAATAATGACATAGCCGCCTTGTTCGCCTGATTTGAACCTGTGGTCCTTCATGAAATGTGAGATCCACAGGGAGGGAAAACGATACACCTCTCTAAACAGTGTCTGGGAGGCTGTGGTGGCTGCTGCACGCAATGTGGATTGCAAAAAGATCAAGACACTGACAGAATCTATGGATGGAAGGCTTTTGAGCGTCACGGTGGAGAATGGTGGCTATATTGGTCACTGATTGGTGACTGGTTTTTTTGTTTTGTTTTTGAATGTTGCAAATGTTTATTTCTGGATTTTGAGTTGTTATATTGGTTTACCTGGTGAAAATAACAACAACACACAACCTATACAGTATATACCCATCTCAAAACTAGTGAGATGGGTATATATTTGTTTTTTATTACGTTGCCTAATAATTCTGCACAGTAATATTTTCTTGCACACACAGACATCCTCATAAAAGGGCCAAATCTAAAAAACACATAAACTTCCAAAAATATGAAACTTTGATATTAAGCAGTCTTTTTGGGTTGATTTAAAATACAATTGTGGCCCAATTATAAAAATAATCCTCAAAAATACAACTAATAATTCAGCACACAGTGTATCAGAGGAGGTCGGTAGTAGCAGATAACGGTGGTCAGTACAGATATAGGATAACGTTAGAGAGATTTAGATTAACATTTGAAAGAAACTAATAATAATAATAATAATAATAATAGCTGTAGCAAGATACTGTATAATACTTGTGGACCCAAGTGGAGCTGTGTGGTTTCAAAGAGTCAACATTTCTGAGGAATGTTGAGTTTGGAAAAGAGGTGATGAAACATCTCCAAATAGGTTGGAACGATTGGAAAAAAGGGTCAGGTGGGTTTTGTGATAAATGAGTTTCAGCAACATTGACAGAAAAGGTCATGTGAGACAGGTGATGTTATATACAGGTGCTGGTCATAAAATTAGAATATCATGAAAAAGTAGATTGATTTCAGTAATTCCATTTAAAAAGTGAAACTTGTATATTATATTCATACATTACATACAAACTCATATATTTCAGATGTTTATTTTGTTTAATTTTGATGATTACAAATGACAACAAATGAAAATCTCAAATTCATCATATCAGAAAATTAGAATATTGTGAAAAGGTTCAAAATTGATGGCCCCTGGTGCCACACTCTAATCAGCTAATTAACTCAAACCACCTGCAAAAGCCTTTAAATGGTCTTTCAGTCTAGTTCTATAGGCTACACAATCATGGGGAAGACTGCTGACTTGACAGTTGTCCAAAAGACGACCATCGACACCTTGCACAAGGAGGGCAAGACACAAAAGGTCATCGCTAAAGAGGCTGGCTGTTCACAGAGCTCAGTGTCCAAGCACATTAATAGAGAGGCGAAGGGAAGGAAAAGATGTGGTCGAAAAAAGTGTACAAGCAAGAGAGATAACCGCACCCTGGAGAGGATTGTGAAACAAAACCCATTCAAAAATGTGGGGGAGATTCACAAAGAGTGGACTGCAGCTGGAGTGAGTGCTTCAAGAACCACCACACACAGACGTATGAAAGACATGGGTTTCTGCTGTCGCATTCCTTGTGTCAAGCCACTCTTGAACCACAGACAGCGTCAGAAGCGTCTTGCCTGGGCTAAAGAGAAACAGGACTGGACTGCTGGTGAGTGGTCCAAAGTCATGTTCTCTGATGAAAGTAAATTTTGCATTTCCTTTGGAAATCAAGGTCCCAGAGTCTGGAGGAAAAGAAGAGAGGCACTTCATCCACGTTGCTTGAAGTCCAGTGTAAAGTTTCCACAGTCAGTGATGGTTTGGGGTGCCATGTCATCTGCTGGTGTTGGTCCATTGTGTTTTCTGAGGTCCAGGGTCAACGCAGCCACATAACAGGAAGTTTTAGAGCACTTCATGCTTCCTGCAGCTGACCAACTTTTTGGAGATGCAGATTTCATTTTCCAACAGGACTTGGCACCTGCACACAGTGCCAAAGCTACCAGTACCTGGTTGAAGGACCATGGTATCCCTGTTCTTAATTGGCCAGCAAACTCTCCTGACCTTAACCCCATAGAAAATCTATGGGGTATTGTGAAGAAGAAGATGCAATACACCAGACCCAACAATTCAGAAGAGCTAAAAGCCACTATTAGAGCAACCTGGGCTATCATAACACCTGAGCAGTGCCACAGACTGATCGACTCCATGCCACGCCGCATTGCTGCAGTAATACAGGCCAAAGGAGGCCCAACTAAATACTGAGTGCTGTACATGCTCATACTTTTCATGTTCATACTTTTCAGTTGGCCAACATTTCTATAAATCCTTTGTTTTTATTGGTCTTCAGTAATATTCTAATTTTCTGATATGATGAATTTGGGATTTTCATTTGTTGTCATTTGTAATCATCAAAATTAAACAAAATAAACATCTGAAATATGAGTTTGTATGTAATGTATGAATATAATATACAAGTTTCACTTTTTAAATGGAATTACTGAAATCAATCTACTTTTTCATGATATTCTAATTTTATGACCAGCACCTGTATGTCATTGAGGAAGAGACGAGTCCTGTTTTATTCTTAAACAATTCATGCAAACAATCTAATCATTTGAGCGAATGAACTGAACTGAATGACTTCATTTGCTCCTGCCTTGCTGGAAGTTGGAGCTTCCAGGTTCTTTAATTTAACCAAAGGCTACCATTCAAAGCTAATGGCTAATGTAAAGTCAGACATTCAAACACCCCGTCCCCATTATCATAACATACTTAGGTAAATTGAATGAATGAATCACATCCTTGCAGGTGCAATAAGCAGGTTAATGACTGTGTCACTTCCACCATAGCACTGGTAGTGAATCACTCCTCAGTGACAGACCTAGTGGACACACATGGAACTCCGTATGAGATGGGATTTGTAAAAGTATACTGCACTGAGACTGTAACTGATTCCCTCACACAAGTACAGAAAAAAAGGTTATTTGTTGATGGTGTCACTGAAGCATAATTTGCAGACTTGCCACACAGAGAACTGCTGCTAAAGAGTTATTAGCCAACTGGCGGAAGTGCCACTGATTTACTTATAAGCATAATGCATGTATGAGCTGAGATTAGGACTGTGATTTATGCAATAGATCTTTTTACTTAAAGAACTTTTGCATAGGAAAAAAATCAACTAAATGTTGTATTAAGTGTCATATATTTTCTTTTTTCCATTCTGATCTGACGAGGGTTGTCAAATAATCGTTTCTAACAACATAGAACCTTGATATGATCAATAATGACTGAATGAATGAATTAATTAATTATGAACTAATTAGCATCAAAATTAATATAAATTGACTATTTCAAATTATTATTAATTGTTGCACTACTTTGGCTACAGAACTACTAATAGAGGCAGCCCCTCTTTGCTTCTGGCAGCTTCAGTATATTAATGCTGGAAGTTTTAAAGTCGGCAAACATGTCAAGCTCTCTAAAAGAGGGGAGGCTCAATAGATTTAATTAAATCAAAACGTTACATATTGCATAAGCAAAATTGAAGCACATAAATATGTTCCTACAACGGGTGAAGGGCTCTACTTTCTCGCTGCTTACCCAAATAGACCAAGGCTGAAAGCTCAACAAGGATTTCTCATAGAGGCTAAAAGGCAGCGTCCTGCTGCTCCAGAGCGGAGGGGAGATCAGGTCAAAGAGCAGAATAAACAGCTGATAAGTGAACAACATGCTCTTGAAGACAAGTACATTTTCATGCATTTTCAATGCTGTTTAATGATTACATTTATGAAGTTTGTAAATTAATATTTTACCAATACTTTTACGGAATTTACAGTAGTTAATCACTAAAAGTGTGCAAAATGACCAGTAATGTTCGGGGCTGATGCTGAATTCCTTTGCATCGACCACATTCAAAGTTACAGTGCAAACAATATCAATGTTTGTGTTTTAGTATAAAAGTATTCTTTATTTGTACCTAAGCAGGAAAATGTATTATCGTCATCATTATCATTAGCATATTAATTGGCAAATGGAGACACACAGTGGAATATCAAATATAACAAAATAAAATAGGATCATTGTATGACGAAATGAAAGGTGTACACTTCCGGTTATACTGTTAGTGTTAGGTGACCTGTTTTTAAAAACAGTAAAGGGACACTTAAGTTATACATCCATATTATTGGAGGACTGAAATTAACAGAGTGAAAGATAAAAGCTGAAATACATAGGTTACCCAATATATAAATTACCCACTAATTATAAAAGATTACAGTTTAAACTTAACTAAAAGTTTATAACAATCAAAAAAACTTGATGTTACTGTGTCTTTGTTAAAAATATCACATTTAGCTGTTTATTTTTATTTTGTTTATCATTGTATCGAGTGTTATCATTCTTTTTTTTTTTTTACAGTGTCCTGTCTGGCAAGGTGGCAATAAGAATAATTGTCTTGATGCCAAAAGGAGCCCAACAGATTTTACTTTCACAAGTGTAGCGGTATGGCAATTGCCATACTGCTCCACTTGTTTCATGTATATAAATTGCTTTATTATAATTATGCAGGGAGTTTTACAGTTCATATGGACACAGCAATGTAAGTAGAGCAGAAAAACAGAGGAAGAAAAAGGAAAAAAAAAAAAAAGGACAAAAGATGAAAGAAAGAGGAGACAGGAAGGAGACAATGACAAAACATTTTCAGTCTGCTTCATCACCTGCAATGAGATGAAAAAAAAGAACAGCACAACCAAAATACATGGTATGAGATATACAATAAAGCAAACACCTTGAAACTATCGCTAAAGTAATATTATTAAGTCTGACATGTACTCTGTGTTACCTGAAGATATGAATGTGGGGTTTCTGTTTGGAAGTGAATCTCTAAATACCTGAAGCCTAGCACCTGTAGTTGTTTGTGAGGGTGAACTTGTGCATGTAAAGTTTTAACCATAGAAAAAATGCTCAATAGTGGTTGTGGAGAGCCGGAGAGGCACACCCCCCAGAGCACTGAGTCCAGCGCCGGGAGACCCAAAGCCCCAGGCGCCCAAAGGGACCCCAGAAGCGAAGGCACGGAAAGCGAAAAGGCCAGCCCCGGAAATCAGACCCCCACCAAGGGAGGAGGAGAGACAGCCACGAAGTAGCCCCCCAGCCACCGCCATGCTGGCGCCCCGGGGAGCCGCGGGGACGAGTCCGCTTGCCCCGCCGGCAGCCGGCCACCCTGAAGTAGGGCCGGGCACCAAACACCAGCCCCCCCACGGCACCGACCGAAACGCCCCAGCCCCACAGAGCACTGAAACACGCCCCGCCCCCCGGCACCAAGCCCCGGTGACCGGCCGCAACACCCACCGCGACCGCACCACCCAGGAAAAACACTCAGGCGGCCCCGCCCGCGGCAGGGGCCCATGCGCATCCGCCGCGAACCAGCCGCGAGCGTCGTGGGACCCCCCCAAAACGCCCCCCCCCGGCCAAAAGCGCAGCCCCACCCCACCAAGACCGATGCCAACAGCGCGCAACGCAACACACCGCGCACAGAATCAGCCCGAGAGCAGAAAAGCCGCCTGGCGCAAAACCGCAAGAAGAGTAGACCGCAGCCGGCGCAACCACCCCCCCCACCCCCAGCAGCCCGAGGGGCAGCACAAAGCCAGAGCGGAGCGAACCATGCCGCTCCCCCACCGGGGGGATTATTAATTAATAATTAATAATTATTAATTAATTAATATTAATAATTACAATTAAATTACAATTAAAATAAATATGCAAGAGGAGAAGTGCGAGCGGAAAAACCGGAGCCCAAAACAGGACCCAAGACCCGCACCCCACCATGCCGTGCAGCTCCCCCCCCCGAAACGATACCACAGAACCGGCATAGGAAAAAAAACACTGCCCAGGAAACGGCATCGCAGCGAAGGCACCGGCACCGACAGCCACACCCCGAAGCGGATCCAGTCCCAGGCCCCAGGGATCCGAGGCCCCAAGGGCACCCGATCCCCAGACAGGAGCCCCAGCAAAGCGCCGGCCGGGGCCAGTGGAGAGGCCGCCAGGAATGAGCCAGCAGCCCCCCGGGCATCCACCCAGCGGAGGGAGAGCAGGACGGGGGGAATGGGCTCCGCACTTAGCGGAGACTTGAGATGTATTTGGGAGAGGGTGCGGTTGAGACCCCAACCTGGGAGAAAAAAAAAACAAAAAAAAAACACACCATCTCAATCATGCCTTCCCTCCCTAGTGCCCCCACTCGTACCACAGAGAAAAAAAAAAAAAAACATTGAATAAAATAATAATAATAATAATAATAAAGAAAGAAAATAACAACGCGGACACACATTCACACATAACACTCACATCCAATAATACCAGGACCAAAAACCCGGTGACACTGGTGGTTGGTCCCGGGACTATCGGATGACCCCATAAGTGAACCTAAAATCCGGATGTGAGGGGAGGGGAGCGGCGACAAACCCATCTCATTCCTGCTTCAAGCCCGGCCCCCCACCCCGCACACGGACCGGACCACCCCCAGCAAGAGCCCCCCCCCCGGGACCGGGGCCCACCCATCCCGCGCAGGCCACCCAACCAGAACCGCGCCCCCCCCCCCGGAAAAAAAAACAAAAAAAAACGCTTCAACCAGGCACTTCATGCCCCTCCCTCCAACCTTCTTTGGGGAGAGCAGAGGTGACAGCCCCGCTACCGGCAGGCCACCGGCAGGCCACCTAGGCCCCGCAGCCAGCCCCAGCCAAAACCATGGACCAGGTGGCTTGCTCTTCCTCCAGGCCCCAGACTCCAGGCGGCAGCCGGAGAACAGGGGTGTGAGAAGACCCCGATCCTCACTGCGCCCGCTCGAATGTGGTGTTGTTGCGTGTTGCTCTCAGATGCAATTAAAACTGGGAGTACCAAGAGGGGGTGTCCGGCACACTCCACCCCCCCTCCAGGAGATAGGCGGTGCCAGCACACCCCCCCCTTCGACAACCCTGAACCCTCAAGGTCTAGATGCGAGAGGGGATGGAGGAGGCCGACCGTGATGAGGCCCATAAAATAAGCCCCCCCCGGTGGCCCTGACCCCCACCCCCCGAAAATGCCCTACATAGATGTGTGTTGTGAAAATGATGTAGATGGAAGTGTCTAAAATGCAAAAAAAAAATTGGTGTGGGGGACGTCATCAGAAGGTGTGGCCCTCCAGTAACGACCCCCTCCCCAAAAACCTACATGTGTGGCAGAGTGATGGAGCAGGCAGAGGGAGGATTTCGGGGATGGGGAGCAAAGGACTGGGGTGCCTGCTGCACTCCCAGGGAGCCAGCTCCCCCGCTGACTC
Source organism: Cyprinodon tularosa (assembly GCF_016077235.1). NCBI lineage: Eukaryota > Metazoa > Chordata > Actinopteri > Cyprinodontiformes > Cyprinodontidae > Cyprinodon > Cyprinodon tularosa. The sequence goes on along the minus strand of NW_024038846.1, from coordinate 770,013 downwards.
CAATAGGCACCCCCGTAATATAATAATAATAATAATTATAATCATTCATAGTCATTCTTTATTTCTTTATGTTCTTTCAACATATTGATTTAAGTCATGATCTTGGCACTGATGTCTGGTCTGATTACTCATTTCACACACCGGCTTAGGTCCGCCCAATTCTCATTACCTGCTTATCTGATCCACCTGCTTCAGTCTCTATTTAACCAGCCTGCAGATCAGTCATCACTGCCAAATTATTTTCGAGCCGTTGGGGAGAACACTTCTAGCATTCCTGTATTCTGATTACCTGATCCTGACCTGTTCTGCCTCTCAACCTCTGCGTCTGCCTGTCTCTGTTCTGATCTGTTTGCTTGACGTGTCCTCTGACTCCTGCCGGATCTCTGCCTTTCTGTGTGCTGAACCTGGAATTGTCATCCGACTCCATTGTAGAGTCTACCTCGGCACCTCACTGGATCTCTGACCTCCTGGTTCTGACAACAGAGCAAAACACCGACATTTGCTTTGGCTTCACCCTATGGATTATCCTACTTTCGTCTGCTCGGTTCTAATCTCCTGCCTGTCTTCTAGTCACCGATTCATCAGTGTCTGGGACTCTCTGTATGGTGCCCACTGCATCATGTTGGCAGCCGACCAGCTAAAACCAAAAACACCCCCTGGAGTCGGGCTGAACTATAAGACCATGTTAGTGACTCACACATTTTTTATCATCCACTTCCAGAAAGACATGGTCACTTACCTGTTGTCTCGTACCGCAGAGGTTCCTGCCTTAGATGCCAACTCTGCTCAGTTCAGTTCAGTTTTCAATACATTTTTTGAAAATGTATTGAAATGTATTGATCCTCATGCTGAGGAAGAGATCTTCAAAGAAGGTGCAAAATGATTTGCATTTGCAGTTCATCAAAAAGCAAGTGCAAACAGTAATTTTGTGTAACCATCATCAACATGCATATCACATTCTAGTGACCAAACAATAGAAATTAATGGGTGGACGATATGCAAATGTAAACATTTAATACGGGCGAAGTGATTTTCTAAATCTGAAACTAGACAGCGGTTACAGTTTGTGTTTAATATTTCATTCTTCTAAAAGTACAGGCAAGTTTGTATGCAAGCATTCCTGTGGCCATTGTTGCCACAAATAAGGAATTGATACATGCCAGAGGATGAAGAAAGATGATGAGCATATGTTAACATTTTTGGACTGTCAGACAATAAAATGAATAAATAATAACAAATAAAATGTCTACATATGCTGGCACAAAGGATAGCAGAAGATTGCTGAATAGTAAAAAAAGACAAAAAAAGAAAATGCACAAGCAATTTAGCTCCCCCTATTTGGAATCTTTGAGTATCAGGCCCAATATGCTTTAACCAGTTGTGGATAGCTATTTGCCAAAAAATACTTTAAAATCATTTTGTCCACCTCCTTACATCAAGAATGATCAGCAGAGATCAGCCTCTTTAAACATCCGGTTTTCTAATGCAGGATCGGTCTGCAAAACGCCAAAAAGTATTAAAGAATGAAAAACATGAAAATAAGACATGCTTGTTGAAAGATGTGAGGGGAATGGGAACAGTTTTTAAAATAAAAATAGTTTAATGACTCAATCTGAGGAAGGACAAAAACAGAGCATAAAAACTGGGGGGATGAGTAAGTGTTTTTTATTGAACCTACACTATATTGCCAAAAGTATTTGCTCACCTGCCTTGACTTACATATGAGCTTAAGTGACATCCCGTTCCTAATCCATAGGGTTCAATATGACGTCGGTCCACCCTTTGCAGCTAGAACAGCTTCAACTCTTCTGGGAAGGCTGTCCACAAGGTTTAGGAGTGTGTTTATGGGAATTTTTGACCATTCTTCCAGAAGCGCATTTGTGAGGTCGCACACTGATGTTGGACGAGAAGGCCTGGCTCTCAGTCTCCGCTCTAATTCATCCCAAAGGTGTTCTATCGGGTTGAGGTCAGGACTCTGTGCAGGCCAGTCAAGTTCATCCACACCAGACTCTGTCATCCATGTCTTTATGGACCTTGCTTTGTGCACTGGTGCACAGTCATGTTGGAAGAGGAAGGGGCCAGCTCCAAACTGTTCCCACAAAGTTGGGAGCATGGAATTGTCCAAAATGTCTTGGTATGCTGAAGCATTCAGAGTTCCTTTCACTGGAACTAAGGGGCCAAGCCCAGCTCCTGAAAAACAACCCCACACCATAATCCCCCCTCCACCAAACTTTACACTTGGCACAATGCAGTCAGACAAGTACCGTTCTCCTGGCAACCGCCAAACCCAGACCCGTCCATCAGATTGCCAGATGGAGAAGCGCGATTCGTCACTCCAGAGAACGCGTCTCCACTGCTCTAGAGTCCAGTGGCGGCGTGCTTTACACCACCGCATCCGACGCTTTGCATTGCACTTGGTGATGTATGGCTTGGATGCAGCTGCTCGACCATGGAAACCCATTCCATGAAGCTCTCTGCGCACTGTTCTTGAGCTAATCTGAAGGCCACATGAAGTTTGGAGGTCTGTAGTGATTGACTCTGCAGAAAGTTGGCGACCTCTTCGCACTATGCGCGTCAGCATCCGCTGACCCCGCTCCGTCAGTTTACGTGGCCTACCACTTCGTGGCTGAGTTGCTGTCGTTCCCAAACACTTCCATTTTCTTATAATACAGCTGACAGTTGACTGTGGAATATTTAGGAGCGAGGAAATTTCACGACTGGATTTGTTGCACAGGTGGCATCCTATCACAGTTCCACGCTGGAATTCACTGAGCTCCTGAGAGCGACCCATTCTTTCACAAATGTTTGTAAAAACAGTCTGCATGCCTAGGTGCTTGAATTTATACACCTGTGGCCATGGAAGTGATTGGAACACCTGATTCCAATAATTTGGATGGGTGAGCAAATACTTTTGGCAATATAGTGTATGCATAGGAGAGATGCGAAGAGACACAATCCGACAGAGACACAAAAGCAGTAATGGCTTACATCAATTTCACTTCAAGGGAAAAAAAAACATGTTTTTTTAACTTAAAAAATATAAATAACTATATGAAAGGAGTCATCAGGAAAAGTTCCAAGATATGTGATTGGATGTTGATGCAAACCAAAATGCTAAAAACACATTTAGCAGCTTTTATTTTAAAGCTTTTACTGTTTGTTTTTTTTGTACTAAGCAGAAAAATGATAAACAAGATCTATAATCTCTACTTTTTTTTTTCAGTCTGACTTTATATACTAACTTCTTTGATGCACCTTTTCCTTCTTTTGTTCCTCCTGTTGTTTATTAGGGCTGATGTCACAATTGAATTTCTCTCTTGTGAGATCAATAAAGTCTTATCTTATCTCTCTCTCATCTTAAGAAATGTTGTCTGCAATCCTTCAGATATTCTATCATTGCCGATCATTACCTGTGCCTAACACTGATTTTGCCTGAAGACACCAAAAGTTGTATTAGGTTACCTTTGTAGTAGTCTGCAGGCCACATCTTAAAGGAGGAGTTCAGATATATCAGAGGTGGATTTCATTCTGAAATCAACATTTTACCTTCAGTCTTTAAAGGCGTATTCAGCAGGTGGACCTCATGCAAATCTAGTTGTTTGTCTTTGAGAGTGTTATTCCCTCTTTACCATCTGTAGCTGCAAGGTGTTCGCTATTTATGTTGATCAGAGAAGATGAGTAACTATGTTATCTTCCAAACAGACAATGTTAGCTGGCTCAAAAATTTTCTAGTTATAGAACAAAATGTTCATTGCAAGCTAAATAAAGGAGTCACCTTTTTAAGGTACCATTATTTTAAAACAGACTTTTGTAATAAGCAAAAATAGATGACATGACTGTAAAATGATTTCCTTACTGTAAGCTCAACACCAGGGATTATATCTTAGCTCTTGAGACTGATTATGTAATGCAATTTCAATGCATTTTCTTTTTGTAATCTACTTATTATATAACATATTTACAGAAAATAGTGTCCTGTGGTTTTTGCCATCATGCAGATTTATTGTGTATATTTGCATTAAAAACTGATTTTCTAAATGAAAATGGTAGTATAACTTAAAAGGATTAGAAATTTTCACAAAAAATCTCGGTACGGAACAGCGATAATGGAAAGATGTATTTGTATTACAGGTGTTGATTTGTAGAATAAGCTTATTAGTGAGTTGAAGCAAACTGAAAGTTATTCTGTGTTTAATAGAAACTTCAAGGTCATTTTGATGAGTTGATATGACAGTGGATAAGCTGATTTATAGCTGTTTTTTTTTTACATATGGTTGTAATTAGCTGAGTTAAATAATTATTACTTTATTGAAAACGGGGGCAGATATTATACGTTTTTACTTCTTTCTGCTCTATTTCTTCAATTCATGATTTCCGTTGTCACATGCACAGGTTGTATTATGTTGTGTTCTTTTAATTAATTAATGAATAAAATAAACACATTTTAATTTTAATTAGATGTTTTAGATCACAAAGCAAATGTTTATAAAAAGATAACCTAAGTAAAGGCAAAATCTAGTTTTCAAGGTAGTTGTTTCATAAGCCACACTCACCCTGATTTCTATCAGACCTTTGAGAAAGAAATACTTTTACTTTTCTGACATCATGGACCCTATAGTATCACATCGTTTATAAACGAAATTCAACAGATGAAAAATAAAGTAATTTAAATATCCTACTGGCTTGAGCCGATCCAAATAAGTTAGAACAGTCCCAAGCACATATGCCCTGCTGACCAAAACTAACACAAAGTAGGAGTTATTTAAGTTATTTAGACTAAAATTGAAGTTGATTCATATATATAAATTTAATTTTGGATGTTGGTATTTCACATAAATATTTAGGCTTTAGGCAGTTTTCTAGGTGGACATATGCTTTTTTTATTAGTCAGTCAACGGTAGTCAATATATCAGTCACAGTCAGGCAGGCAGTCACTCAGCCGGTGGAGAGCAGGTGAGGCAATCAGTCAGTCAAGTAAATCTAATAGAGAGCAGGAGGACAGTTGGACCTATTTATTGCCAACAAACTTGGAATAAACCCAACAGTGGAATCTGTACATATTTATGTTAATGTCTCTGAACTATATTTTCTATGTTTGTTTGAAAACAGTTGAAAACAAGGTTCATAGCTAATGCACACACATTTATGAAAAGTTTATTAATGTGTACTGTCCCTGACAAATAAATGAAAAAATAGATAAAGTAAAGTTTTGTTTTTTTACCCACCATGCTAAAATAGGTAGAAAAGTAATAATTTACATCTAAACTATGTCTACATTTGGTTGAAAAGTGAAAGGTGAAAAGCGCCAATTTAAAGACCGTCGAAAAAAAAAAATGTTTGGAACGTCTATTATTAGACTAAAGTGGGATAAAACCCGTCCGACCAAACACAGCCACATTTTTTACAACTATTTTTGGACTAAATCAAGACTATGAAGGACCGACCAGATTTAGCCTAAAAACCTAAGTCTAAATAACGTCTAGTATTTCGAGGGTAGTAGACAAAGTCATTACAGTAAGTCATACCTTTGCTAATATAAAAAAGAAACAGAATTAGGATTTCTCTCTAGCTGTTGTTGACATTAGCTGCTTATTCGTTGAACTTAACTGATGAAACTCAGAAACTCATAAAGCTTTTGAGAGTTGCTTTTTTTGTTGGACTTTTATGGATATCTTTTCTGTAATAAATCAATGATTGTAGCATTTTATTTGAATTTATATTCAAGGCCACTCACCAATGAAACATCCGCAGGCTCATCATAACATTATGCTACCACCGGTCCCCAATGATTTTGATGCACGACAGGGAATAGATATTCAAAAAGGAGATACTGCTTGCTAATAAAAGGCTGATAAACCTCAAATGGCTTGATGAGGCGTCTACACATGGGTAAAAATACAAGCACGTATATGCAAAACATGTCACAGTCCTGCATCCAAAATCTCATTAGATTGATTCTTTTTAGTGGAGGAGTTAATTCAGGCATCAGTGATGATTGCTTCTGCTTGGAAAACAAATCAAACAGGTGATGGAAGAAAGATAAATGAACATATTTTTACTGCCGAGGGCACATTAAGAAATTCAATTTACTCATGCAAATTAAATGTTTTTGTTCAATAGATTTAACTTACACTCTCTGTCTGGATATGGTGTGTATCACTATTGCAGAGATTGAAACTATTGTTCACGCATAAGGTGTGACATCTAAAGAAAGTCAGACAAAACATTTCTCTCTGTCACTATTTCTCTGCATATCTTTTACTGATACAAAATAAAATCTGGGCATTTGTTAATTAAATTTGCTTGACTTGTGGCCTCCAGTACTCTTTCTGTAGCTACTGTTCAAAGACCGCATTCAAATTCTCTGGAAAGGATGTGAATCAAAAGCTTTACCAACTGCAATAAAACTTGTTTTAAGAAAGGTCAAGCTAGTGTTCCTTCCTTTGAATAACTTCTCAGAAAGAATTAAAGGACTGACCTCCCCGAACAAGTTGCAAGCCTTGCAATCTTGCATTGCTATGATCGAACAGTGACCTTATGCCCTACTAAGCTCCATCTGACTGTGCGGGTTTATTTCGTCTTCCACTGATAGTTGGAGTTACAAGTTGGCAGAAAAAAAAAAATCATAACAAACAGTTGAAGTCTCATAGATTGAATGCCCTGAAGGCCTCAAAGCTAGGGTAAGGTTAAAGAAATTTGCAGCATGAGTCTAATTATGTTTTCTAAAGCTGTCTGGAAAATTTTGCATCAGGAAGTTTTGTTAAACAGCAAAGGCTTATTTATTCCTCACTAGATTTGAAATTAATTGTACACAGGGTTCTCCCTGCTGCCCTCTGGAAAGAGGCTTTGCAGAATTCGCTGCAGGAACAGCAGGTTCTGCAACAGCTTTTTCTCCGCTCCCATCAGACCGTTGAACTGTTGAGACATTTTTTTCATAATCCCTTTAAATAGAACACAACTCAATGTTCGATTGCATTTTGGACCATATTTATTCATTTGCACTGCACTGAACCTTTCCATATCAATACCTTTTACACCATGACTTTAAACAGTTTTTTTTTCCTACACTGTTTACATTCTTGAGCACTGCGGCACTTTATTGGTAATGTTCATTTCACTGTTGAAAGCTGCTAATTCACTGTTGAATGCTGTGTGCATTGAATCGATTTGGTTTTGTAAAATTTCTGTGTATACAAGATGAAAATAAAGCTGATGAAGATTCTCAGTAATCCAGGTCATAGTAATTCCGTTAAAGTTCAAAAAAATCCACTGGACTTGGTTTCCAAGATTTGAAGACGTTTTGCCACCTCTCCAGGAAGCTTTCTCAATTCAAATGTCAGGTGAGTTTGAGTCTATATGTAGACAAGGCCCTGTATTGCTTGGAAACATGCAAATGGAAACCGATGAGTTGAAGTCTAAGGGCCGGATTTATCAAGATCCAATTTTGCGTGCAGTAATTTGCGCTCGCAAACTGGAATTTTGCGCGAGGGGCTGAACCATGGTTTGCGGGTGATTTAACAAGAGCGATTGCGTAACTGGTGGCAGGTGCAAAACTGTTGGAGACGCCCTATTTAAATGATGGTTTTGCGCGTTTGGTGGTTTGCGGCATGACGAGTTTGGACAGCAGAAAGCGCAAAAGGAAATTCGACCCCATGGAAATGGAGGTGTTGGTGGATGAAGCCAACAAACATTTAAGTGAGCTACAGCAAAAAATTGTGACTGTCACACAGAGGAACGATATATGTGAACAAATCTGTAATAAAGAAAACGCTGTTGGTGAAACCTTGCGAACAGTGGATGAAGTATAAAGAAGATACCAGGATATTAGAAGGCGAACCAAAGAAAAACTGGCATATAACAAAACATCTGCGAACAAAACAGGAGGGGGCACAGTAGATGAGATGCCTCTGACCAGCATTGAGGAACAAGTACAGCTGACGCTCTGTGAGGAGCAAATCACTGGAATTGTAGCTCCAAAATGGCAATGCTGGATAAACGATATGTTTTGATGATCGTTTCCTCGTTCATTCCAAAAATATTCACACGGAGTGAAAAAATGCGTTCTCTGCGTCTCCTTGCTTCATTTCCATGTCTCCTTCTTGCGACAATAACCGCTGCCATGTGTGCGCAATTACGCATACAGACCATTTGCACCTTCTTTTGAAACGTGTTAAATATAGAGTCAGATAGCGTTAGCAAAATTGCTTTCAGGTTTGATAAATCACTTTGCGAGTGCTAAATTAATATATTTACATGTTCTCCTCCCACAAGACGCACTTTTGCGTGTAAACGCCCCATATTGCATATTCATTGCAGAAAAAGTACTAAATGGATAAGAGGCGCTATTTAGCAAATTTTAAAAACCAAATCCTTTTAGCACGCTGTTGATAGATCAGTTTGTACATTTTTTAGCGTGCGCAGTGAAATAGCTCACGTTTTAATACACGCAAACCTTTGATAGATCCGGCCCTAAGTCTAGAAAAATCAGCACCAAAGCTAAACGCAAAGCGTTTAAGCAACGCTTTGCTTATGGAGGCTTTGTTGTATGAAGTGGTTCTCGTAGAAAACCCACAGGAACCCCCCTGCAGTGGAGCCTGCTATCTGGAAAAGAGCATTGAGGTCAGCTTTAGGGACATTATAAGCTATCTTTATGTAAAATAGCTAAAACTGCTGCTTAAACAAGGAGCTGTGTTTTACAATTAAGCAAAATTTTTTATTATTGTTTAATGAATCATAAAAAATACCCCTATTTTGGCAATTATATATTACAATTACTGACGACTAACTAAATTTGAATAACCTCTATTCCTCACCTTAAACAAGTGTCTGGTAGTGTCTTGTAATTGGCTGGACAACAAGTCGGCAAAACTAAAATGGCAAGATGTCACTGGGCCTAAAAAAGTAGTCAGCTATGAAATATAAGCACCCCAGAGGGCCTCAAGTACTATTTGGGGTCTAAAAGCATGCTAGATGTGTGTAAGATATTTTTGAAAATGCCCTCACCAACATTTGACTTCAAAGTTCTGTAGTGTCACTTTGAGTACAGTTACTTTGATGTTCATATAATGTTGATTTAATTTTTTTTTATTTGATATCACACCAAAAGGTAAACATGTACCAGTTGCAGGTTGAAAATTAAGTGCATATTTATAAATATTTATGGTCAATGAACTGGCTTGCATTCTTGCACTCTGATATTCTGAGGGAAAATGTTCTTAAAGAGATATAGTACAGTGTTATTTTTCATATGCAGGCCACATCACATATCTTAAGAGGTAGAAATTAAAAGAAAAAAAATCAAGAATGTTTTTGGATTCATTCTTATTTATTTATTTTTGCCTGGTTCTCACTATGCTAACATACAGTAGATATCATCCATATTGGATTTTTTTGTGTGTTTGTGTGTCCTGTTTTGCCAATATAGCTCTGGGAATAGATGTCCCGGGGCTACCAATAGATTTGATTTCACGAACAGACCATTATTATCCATATTTTCTCACAGACTCCTATTATGAGAGATGTTCTAATTGTCCAGCTTGAAACTGAACATTCTGACTGCATAGTGCAAATTGAGAGCACCAATACAGTGAGGAAATGAAGACAAGAAAATGTGTTACTATGTGAAAAAATAAGTCTTGTCGAGGAAAAAAAAAACCTTGGATGTTTGGCAGTGAACAAATTGCTTTCTTCTTAATATTTCACTTTTGTGTTCTAGCTTTGAGCACTCTGTCTAATCATTTCGACAGAACAGATTTTATTTCTCCTTGTACACTATTGTTTGGGAAGCAATACAAATTAGCACTTTGAAAGACATCACACAAATGAATGTCCTGTAGGGGCTCTCTCAGTGTGTGGAAGATGGCCTTAATTTTCTTCTGTCACATGCAAATAGCCTACTGCCTCCCACTGTACTTCTTGAAATTCCTTTCACTTCTTCATGCTTCTTTCCTGACCTCACTTAGGAAAACAAGGCATGGCCTTGGACTGTTGAATAGTTTTTATCCAATTTTATAGGATCTATGACTTAGTGAGAATAAAGGTAGGAAAAAAACACAATCTGCATCCTTTTTCTATTGAGTAATTTTATTTGCCTTTGTGGGTCTCAACCAAAAACTTGCTCAATGCAGTCAACACAGAAAAAAAACAGACACATGCTTTTGTCTCAGCTTACGCCCCCCTCTCATATCCTCTCCTCCTGTTGTTCACGCTTCTATTGTCACGGACGATTCCAGCACAAACAAACCAGTATCGACCAATTAGTCCCGTCAAGCCTTTGCTCTTTGCAGACCTCACCTGTGTGTTACAAAAATACAGCTTTGAGTGTCTAAAAAGAATTCACTGTCATGCTGGAGTTTTATGGAGGTACACACAAAATAAATTCATAATGAGGGGGTGTAATGTCTAAATCGTACACATCTGGCTCTGAAATTCAGGAAGTTGCTTGCTTGCTTGCTACATTCTGCTCCAGTACTTCACTGCAGAGTGCTTGCCCCAAGCTCAACTTAATGCAGCGTTCCTCAGTGTAAGGCATGCTGCATACTCCCACTGCCATCAGCTGCCTGTAAGCTCTCGCATTCTCAAATACTTTAGGTGAGTTCGACCAGACATATGGAAAACAAATAATAGGTAAATATACATAGGTAAAACATTTAAAACTCAGTTAAGGTAGAATACCTCTCCAAGTAAATTAAGGTACATCTCTAAACATAATAAGACCAAAATTAAAGCCTGAGTCTCCAGTTGTGGGCTATATTATTGTAGCTCTAGATTTGTTTCATCAATCTAAAGATATACTCAAATAAATTCTGAAGTTTGTTGAAAAACCTTTAGGCTGGGCTCTTTATGTTTTCTGTAACGATTCAGAGCCATCCAGGACCTTCTTCTGTTTAACTCTTAAACCTTAACATGCAACATGTTGGGAGCTGGAGAAGTTCCACCTTTCTCCAGCAGAGTCCGCCATGGATCCTCCTGAGCTGAGCCTTCGACACACCTGAGGCGCATCTCATCATCAGAGGATCCACAGTATATAACCTGCCTTCAGACCTTGCCTCGACGCCGCAGTGTTAAATCCAGTTTGGTTAGCACCTGAGCCTAGCATCTTCTGAGAACCTTTGTTGCTCTTGAGTCCTGATAGGATTCTAATCCTTTTTGTCTCTGCTTTCAGGAATCCTGTTTTTCCCTTGTGAGCTCTGGATGAGCTTAACCTGCCGAGCCTGCCCTCTGAGCCAAACCTGAAGACTCTTCTCTGGATTCCCATGCAGCTCTGGACTAAGAGCTGGAAACTCAGAACCAAGGTCTGCCCTCACGTTAGAAGTAAGACGCTGAAGCGGTTATTGGACTCTGCTGAACTAAACAGTCTCTGGACCCAACAGTTCCTCTCTCAAAGCCAAACCCGGACTTCTCAAGGTACAAACCTGAAACTCTCAAACTCAAACTCATCAGCTTCCAAGCTAACTGAACTGTCATCCTCACAGACTCCAGTGAACCAGCCCCCAGGCCTGAACCAGTTCCTGTGTTTATTCCATGTGCTTGTGAACAATAAAAACTGTTAAACTTTTCTTCCGTTTCCGTGGTGTTCTGCATTCTGGGCTTTTCTGAAACCCATCATGACACAACAGGTCTTTGATCTTTCTGATGGTTCAACAATCGATTGCACTATTCTGATTCCCCCAGTGTTCTATTTTCCCGTGTGTTAATCTTCTGAGAAGTTTACTACAGTCCCATGGACACAAAGCAATGTGTGACCACTACAGGAACATGACGATGTAGTTTCTTTGGTCTTGTAGTCTTTACCTTTAACATTTATAGAGAATCATACCAAACAATGAGGACATACTACAGCTGCCTATGTGTTTTTCTAACAAATTCAGATATGGCAATACTTGATATTAACCCTTTCCCAATACTAATCCTGTTCAAATACTAACTCTCCGATTTAGGCAACATCACTAAACAAATCTAAAACAATTAAAATGAGTAATTTCTTGCTGGGGCTATATCAGGACACCCCAAATCAAAGGTACCATTGATCTAATTACCTTTTATAATAATGATTGTAAATGCTGGGTAATATTGCACAGTGTTGCATTAATCATCTCTAATGGTTCAATGCACATGGATACATTTTAACAATATAATATCAAACTACCTCCACTGTAACTGAGTTTATCCATATGCGGTTAAACACAGTGGAACACCTATAACATCATTAGAGTGTAGCAAAGTAAGAAATAGTGGGCAGCAGTTGCATCACAGCAGGATGATTGCAAAAAAGTTCTATTTTCTGGGAAAACTCTTAATGAGATGAGGCCCTTTGACTGGGTACATACAGGCAAGTTGAAAGCAATACTTTTCAGTTCTCTGTGAAAAATTCTCCACTTATTTTATAATTGAGTCTTAAGGGCAGCTGGACTTACCCTTATTATTTAGAAACTACTAGTTTCAGAAACATCTGTTTTGCAGGCTCAGAGACTTGAACTATGTGAAAAGAGATATATTTTCTTACTATCAGCAGTGTTGTGGACCTGAGTGAATGCTACCATAAAATTGTTTATTTTATATATATATATATATATATATATACACTATATTGCCAAAAGTATTTGCTCACCCATCCAAATTATTGGAATCAGGTGTTCCAATCACTTCCATGGCCACAGGTGTATAAATTCAAGCACCTAGGCATGCAGACTGTTTTTACAAACATTTGTGAAAGAATGGGTCGCTCTCAGGAGCTCAGTGAATTCCAGCGTGGAACTGTGATAGGATGCCACCTGTGCAACAAATCCAGTCGTGAAATTTCCTCGCTCCTAAATATTCCACAGTCAACTGTCAGCTGTATTATAAGAAAATGGAAGTGTTTGGGAACGACAGCAACTCAGCCACGAAGTGGTAGGCCACGTAAACTGACGGAGCGGGGTCAGCGGATGCTGAAGCGCATAGTGCGAAGAGGTCGCCAACTTTCTGCAGAGTCAATCACTACAGACCTCCAAACTTCATGTGGCCTTCAGATTAGCTCAAGAACAGTGCGCAGAGAGCTTCATGGAATGGGTTTCCATGGTCGAGCAGCTGCATCCAAGCCATACATCACCAAGTGCAATGCAAAGCGTCGGATGCGGTGGTGTAAAGCACGCCGCCACTGGACTCTAGAGCAGTGGAGACGCGTTCTCTGGAGTGACGAATCGCGCTTCTCCATCTGGCAATCTGATGGACGGGTCTGGGTTTGGCGGTTGCCAGGAGAACGGTACTTGTCTGACTGCATTGTGCCAAGTGTAAAGTTTGGTGGAGGGGGGATTATGGTGTGGGGTTGTTTTTCAGGAGCTGGGCTTGGCCCCTTAGTTCCAGTGAAAGGAACTCTGAATGCTTCAGCATACCAAGACATTTTGGACAATTCCATGCTCCCAACTTTGTGGGAACAGTTTGGAGCTGGCCCCTTCCTCTTCCAACATGACTGTGCACCAGTGCACAAAGCAAGGTCCATAAAGACATGGATGACAGAGTCTGGTGTGGATGAACTTGACTGGCCTGCACAGAGTCCTGACCTCAACCCGATAGAACACCTTTGGGATGAATTAGAGCGGAGACTGAGAGCCAGGCCTTCTCGTCCAACATCAGTGTGCGACCTCACAAATGCGCTTCTGGAAGAATGGTCAAAAATTCCCATAAACACACTCCTAAACCTTGTGGACAGCCTTCCCAGAAGAGTTGAAGCTGTTCTAGCTGCAAAGGGTGGACCGACGTCATATTGAACCCTATGGATTAGGAACGGGATGTCACTTAAGCTCATATGTGAGTCAAGGCAGGTGAGCAAATACTTTTGGCAATATAGTGTATATATTCAATGTAGGTTATTTGTATAGCGCCAATTCAGAACACCTGTCATCTTAAGACCCTTTACAAAAACAATTAAACCAGTTCATACTGTCAAACTTATTCACAGATTATTTAAGGAAAACAAGTTGATTGCATCGACTCAGTGACTCAAAGGCAATCCCTGACACCAAGCATGCTTGTTGTGACAGTGGAGAGGAAAACCTCGAGCAGAACTAGGCTCAGTGTGACAGGCCATCTGCCAAAGCCAACTGGGGTTCAAGGAGACAGAAGCAGACATACAGAAAGAACCAGAGATACAAAAGGCAACTGTCAACCGACTTCACAGGCAGCCTTGTCCAGGAAACACACAGCCAGGCAGACAATCTCTGAGCCAGCTCCCATGTCAGAGGATGAAAGAGAGCCCATGCAGTTACTCACAGTCAGAGATACTGGACCACACTGAAAACAGGCCAAGATCCAACATCCACAAACAAAGGCATTGATGGCAGCAGCACAGCCAACACCCCTCTCCCAGATGGAGTCACAGCTAAACAGAAAAATACCAGATGAATGCTACTATGAAGAGTAAAAGTTGAGATCAAAATGTTTGACTGAACTAACAAGTTCTGCAGAGTGGGAGAATAGAGATATAATCAAACAGAGTGATTAAAATGGGGTCCCTATGTCCTCCAGCAGTTTAAGCCTATAGCAGCATAAATATAGAGATAGCTCTGGATATCCTGAGCCATTCTAACTACAAGCTTTTTCTAAAAGGAAAATTTTAAGGCTACCCTTAAAAGTAGACAGGGTGTCTGCCTCACAGACGAAAACTGTTTGATAACTAAAAGATCTACCTCCCATTTTTCTTTTAGAAATTCTAGAAACCACTAGTAACCTGCAGATTAAGAACGAAGTGCTCTCTTGAGAACAAAACGAACAATCAGGTCTCTGATATAAGATGGAGCTTGACCATTTAAGGCTTTACATGTGAGAAGGAAGATATTAAATTAAATTCTGATTTAACAGGAATATATATACACTTTCAAAACACATCAGATCTCAATGGGGGAAGAAAAAAATCGTGCTGTTTATACTGATATGGACTGGGTGATGTGTTAGGTACAAAAGGATGCCACATCATTTGATGGAAAAATTATCAACCTACAGAGGGCTGAATTCAAAGACGCCCCACAAATTACAGTGAAAAATTATGTGGCAGGCTAGTCCATTTTGCTGAAATTTCTTTGCAGCAACTCAAAATGGTATTCAGTAATTTAAATGGCCCCCACATGCGTGTATGCATGATCCTAATGAGAAAACGGAGTCCTGGGCTATCTCCTCCCAGATCTGGACCAGGGCATCACTGAGCTCCTGGACAGTCTGAGGTGAAACCTAGTGGCATCAGATGGATCGAAACATAATGTCCCAGAGGTGTTCTATTTGGTTTTAGGTCAGGCGAGCGTGGGGGCCAATCAAGGGTATCAGTTCCTTCATCCTCCAGGAACTGCCTGCATACTCTTGCCACATGAGGCCGGGCATTGTTGTGCACCAGGAGGAACCCAGGACCCACTGCATTTTGTTCTGCATATTAAAAAATACAAGTGTTCTGAAAGATAGGTAGCCAAAAATTTAAATAGGTCTATAAAAGCTCCAGATAGGATAGCGATCTACAGTATATGATATGAGAGAGAATTGGAATTAGAACAAATTTAAACCTTACCTTGGTTCCCTTTGCCCTATTCAAAATTCCCCGCTTAAACAAATACAGTATATAGACAAAGAAAAAAAGATAAAAGGACAGGATAAAAAAGCGAGATAATGTCTGTCCAACCAATTTGAATCTGTCCTGTTATGTAAATAAACCAAACCACACAGAGATGGATGTGCACCAAACAGACGAAACGATTGCAGTTGATAACATGACCAGTAACTCCTATGGGGGGTTGTATTTCCATAGTTGGTGCAGGGACTACAGTCATTCCTGGGACTTAGGAAAAAAACAAAATTAAGGATGAGCAATGGTTTAAGATCGCTCTCCCTTTCTTGTGAAGTGTCTTTCAACAAGATTAGGTCTTAAATTAATACTATCAGAAAACTTCACCAGGTTATTGAGGTCACAACTTTTAATTACATTAAAGAATCAAAATTGTTAGGCAGAATTTCAACCAGCCTTGGCACTTTGCTTCACAGAATCTAAATCAACAAAATTCATTTTCACGGCACAAAAAATCTTAAATGGGGTTCATCTGCTTCGGACACTTCTTCATTGATAACTGGGGCACAGCGGGTGGAGAAAAGAAGTGTATTTCTTCAGGCCATCTGTGAGTGAGTCATGACCGGAGTGCATTGCAGATTGATATGTTATTATCAAACACTGGCCTCCTGGCTGCAAAGAAGAAGAAGAGAGGGACAGACGGATGGAGGCCATGGGTGGGAGAGTAGGAACTAGGATGAAGGATGGGGGGGAGGAGAGGGCCAAGGGAAAGATGAAAAGGCACAGAAGGGAAGGAGGAGAACATGCTGTTCAGCTGCAAAATATAGAGTTGTTATAGTGTGGATAGCTGGGCCAACATTCAGGCTTGAAGGTAATATTGATTATTTTAGTATTTTTTTGTTTGGGGGTGCCTTTTTTAAAAATATTTATTTAAGTAATTACACAATTAGTGCCATAGCCTATGCATCAGAGCTCTACCAAATATCTGAATTTTCTTTTTTCTACAGACTTGTGATCTTCACCCATTCTTAAACAACATGAAGTTACTCCACATGACCTAACCTTTTCTTGAAACATCATTAAAAATCAATTATCTATTTTTTTCTCAAAATCTACTAAGACTATGGACTTTGTGTCAAGTTGTGAATTAACCTACCTATTTTAAAGTGTAAAAAAAGTAAGATTTGTGCAATTTTGTTCTGAAATCCTAAAAAGAAAATGTCTTGGAAAAAGACTTGGCTGAGCAAACGTGGTTACTACGGTCTGTCAAATTTACAGACAGGGCTGCATTTCACTCATTGCATCCCTGCCACGTTGCTGTGTTTACATCTGAGAGAGGAAGAAGAAAAATAGGAATCCTTCTTTGCGCATGCGCACTGAGCAATTTGCACACGATAGTCCCAACCTCACCATTCCTGATCGGGAGGTGGTCGTGAGAGGCTGATTGCCGCTCGTAACCAGGGGCGGGGCTTGTGGACAGGCAAGCCAGGCAGTTGCTTGGAGCCCCGGCCTTTAGGGGGCCCCCAATGGCTGACAAATTTTACTTCACAGCAACGACAAGACTGGGGATTTACTTTACAATGAAATGACACTGTAGTCAAAAACCCCCTTGTTGGGCCCCCACCCCATGCCTTCAGCCTGCATCTGACGATGCTGGCACGACTCTGCAAAAGGTGAACTTTTATGGTAAAGCTTCCCAACCTTCCATGAGAGAGTCATGAAGAGGAGTTATCCCAGTGGGGCAGAAAAAAGAGACAGAGAAAAGAAAAAGAGGAAAAACGAAAGAAAGACAGTGGTAAGAGCATTTTACCTACTGACTTACTGTATTGTCACAGACTCCAAAGGGACATACAGTAGCTAAAAATTAATCATGATGAATGCTGCTTAACAAGAAACATCAATATTAGCAGCTAACCTGCTAATATTGAGCCTAATTTTTAATTATTTATTTAATTTAGTATAATTTATCTCCACTGCATGTGTTAAGGCTATTACATTTTTTATATGGCTTCCTACATTGTTTAATTATTTACTAGATTTTACTTTTTATATTTGAAGTTTAACAATTTACAGTGCACTTTTGTAATAAACTAAAGTTCATATTTTATATATTTTGTTGGTGTCAGATTATTTACAATGATTATTGATAGGCCTGGGCTGTCATGGACTTCTGTTGGACCTCACTTTGAGAACCACTAATCTATTCTAGTCTATTTTTTTCAGTATACATCTTAAAGGAATAGTACACCCAAAACATGATTAGCCTTCATTTTCTACTCACCCCCATGCTGAACAACACTCTGGAATACTTTTTTGATATCTCAAATGCATCTGGAGATCTGGGAGGCTTCTTGCTGTCTGCTGACATTCAAATAATGGAGGTCTATGGTGCCCGAGGCAGAAAGGTCCATAAAAGTCCACAAAAAACGTGTCAATATTCCTTCATACTGCTCGTCCAATGTATTCCAAGTGTCCTGAGTGGGTAGCATCCAGAATTTACTCGAAACGAAGTCAGTTAGAATGTTTGTAGAGCATAAACAGTAGTGTATAGGATTTCCTGAAAGCGCGCACATGCGCGTTCACAACGCTACGGAAGCCGGCAGACCAAACCAGATGAAAGTGCGCATTCAGCGTCTGCTCTGCCAATAATGCAAGCGTAGAAGAAGAAATGTGCTGTTTACCTGTGCAAAGAAAGAGACAACGAAAGAAAAATGTCTGAGGACTTCAGTGTTGAGGAAGAGCATGAGTTCTTTGCCAAGCTGAATGCGCTGGCTCTAGAAATTGTGAATTTATTTCTCCCAAAACTACTTTTTTTTTCTTTTGCGTGCAGAGGTGGGGTGGAGGCCCCAGAAATGTCTTGCTTGGAGCCCCATTAAACCCTAGCAACGCCGGTGCTCGTAACCCCTTGTACACTACAAGACTCAGGACGCACAATTAGACTGAAAGTCGGCCTAATCGAAAATCGCACAGTGTACGCCGGGCTTTAGGCGCATCGCACCCAGAGAAGCACGGTCTGCATAAAAAGATGTATTTGATAGAGGTATTCACCTAACCGATGTTTACCCCCCCCCCCCTAAAAAAAGAAAGAAGGTTTACAGTTGCAGCAGATTCAGCATTATGTCTGCTTGCAAGTTTCTTGATTGTGGCCGTGGGTGTGAACTCACCTTCTCGCTCACCCTATGATTGGGATGAAGTTTGGAGGAGAACTGACAGTTTCCTCCTGTGAACCCCCTTCTATTCCAAAATGCTTCCATTACGCCATTATACAGTAGCTGTACGTTAGAAACACATTAAGCGATCATCTGGAACACGTCAAATACGTTGATATGTGTTGGAGATAACTTCTTGATAAGTTACACATAAGTTATGCACAAGTTACTCATAGGTTTTGGATAAGCTAGAAACCACAACTTATTAATAACTTACACTTAACGTATGCCACATTAAAATAGCATAACTGTAAGCTATGCCCCACATATGGCATATGCTGGCATACGTCGGGAAAATTTGAGCATTTGGAGTACTTGTCGTATGTCAACGTCAGCCAGCGTGTTTCAGCGTGCTTCAGAGTGCTCATAATCTATACAAAATTGTCCCATAACTTATCCAACGTATGCCAGCGTTTTTGCCAGATTTTTCGTACATCAGGCATACACTGGCCTTAATCATCAAGGTGTGACAAGGGCTGAAAGAAAACCAGCTGATTGCACCGACTCCTTGACTCGACGGCAATCCCTCACACCAAGCTTGCTTTTAGCGACAGTGAGGAGGAAAACTCTCTTAACAGGAAAAAACCTCCAGCAGAACCAGGCTTAGTGTGAGCGGCCATCTGCCGAGGCCTAGGAAATATGAACAACCATGCAGAAAAATTGGATTTCACAAAAAAATTGGAATTAAACATAAAGGTCTGCATTGTAAACGTAGCCTGTGATGAGAAAAATCAGAGACAGTATAAAGTTAGAGGGTGAACCATCACTTCATGCAGAATGGGGGACTAGAGATAGGTTGAAGCTGGGGGGTGTAAAGTGTTCCCTTAAGCAGTCTGAGCCTATAGCTCTTTGCACTCAGGCCGCAGTCTAAAATTAGTTATCGTCTTTGCAGGTTATGGTGGTAGAAGTCTTAATGAATTTCCAATAATTCAACTCTGTCAGCTTAGAAATTTACCTCATATCCGTCATGTCAACCAACATGTACACAGAGCTTTTTTACAGGTTGTTGGGTGTTTACATGTGTCTGTTTTAAACTTGTCTCTCTGTAAAGTGAGACAGGCAACTTTTCTCCAGCAGCTGTAGCTCATTATGCCTTATCAAGGGGAGCAAAAAGTGGAGCAGACTTCCTGATTGATTGTTTTGCTCATGTGACTGCTAATTGGACCTACACTTTGATTGTGTTATTGTTCTCCTCAAAGTTGTGGCTGTTTTCCCTTAAAGAAACAATTCCCTTGGTTTGCACAATTTTCCCATGGTTTGCTCAAGCTGTCTGTATCAGTGCCCCTTGTTCCTGGTGATTCCTTGAGAAATCCAATAAAGTCTATCCCTGGAGATCTATTTTTGCTCCTCTGGTTTCCCTCTTGTTTTAACCCATTCAATTTCCACCTGTAAATCCTCCAAAACTTCTCTTACTCTGCCTAGAATCAACAACTGAAACAATAATCTAGCCACCATTAGCCAACACCTGTTAACATCAGACTCTGAGAATATGACTCACCTTCCACTGAAGTCAAACAGCAAGATCCTCTCTCCATTCCTTATGCATTATCATTCATCATTTCTAATCTCAGACACTTACCTCACCTCCTTATTGCTAGTCTGAACCTCTTAAATAACCTCAGAAAGAGGCTACCACTGCACAATAGTTTCAATTAACTTTTTAAAGTTGTCTTGTGTCTGAAGTTTTGATAGCACTAGAATCTAACACTAAACAGAAATGACGATCTAGTCATTAAACGAAACCTGCATTTTGTTAGCTAAGTCAGCTGGTTATAATTATCTCCACTGAAAAGTCTGCATTGTATTGCATGAGCCCAAACAAAGATGTTTCGTCAGCACACAGTAAGCTACTAAAGCCACATTCATACCAACAGAGCCCAGATGAATTAGGGAGAAAAAATCGTTGAGTGCCAGCATTGTCTCCTTCCTTTGCATGTCACACTTGCTAAATGATGATCATCATAGCTAAATTCGATGACATTTATTAAAAATGTAATTTTCCTGTTTTAGTGAAGAGCTCTACCAGTGCACATGTCTTATCATAGCTGTTACAGGAGGGTAGCCCCAAACAAAACCTGGGAATAAAGCTCTGAATAAAGATGTTTTATTAATGATGTGCTAGCAGCAGACGAACAATATGTGTATAGTGATACTCAGAGAAAGGAAATAAAAAGGAGGGAGATAGTGCAGAATAAAACGGAGATTTGATTTTACAGTTTTACCCCAGAACCTTTCCAGAAAATACTTTTTACAATGTGCTGTTTATCCTTTCTTTCCTTCACAAAGCCCACTAAGCAACGTTTATAGAGACACCTGTTTTCTTTGTGCTATTTATAATGTTCTGGCAATCTTAGCAATATATGCAAAATACTACCTTGAATATATGAGGTAATATTAAAGTAAGATGTAATGCTTTCTTATTTGCTCATCAGGGTTGAACTTTGTAATAAGTCCTCATAAAGCTGCTGGGCTTGCCATATATTTTCTTTCACTTCTTTGGCTTTTATTCCACCTACATCTATTTCATTTTTATCGTAAGAAAAATCCTGGTTTCCCCCACAGGATTACAACACCTGTTCCAGGAAGGTTTTCTCCGGGAAGGCTGCTGGAGCCTGCAAGGACAGCCTGACATGAGGTTATTGTTATCTCTTTTTTTAACACAATTCAAAGCTCTAACAAGAGTGATTCAAGACAATTTTATTTTTTCTGTCTTGGTCTGAAATGCTTCTCAAAGCACATCTGTGCAAATGATCCAAAACCTGAGAGGGAAAAATATATATATATATCTATATATAGATATATATATATAGATATATATCTATATATATATCCTCACTTTCCTTGATGTGCCCTTGGCTGGTCCCCTAAAATTCCCTTTTAAACATAAAAAGAATATTGTACTAAAATATTTTTTCTGTCATGATTTGTGGACATTATGATCTAAAGAGAAGTGCCATCTTCTGTGTAATTCAGTGAAAGGGTGGGGTCAGGCTAAAAAAAAGAAATGCACGCACAGGAGGATGGAGGATGGGGGTCACTCCAGTGGCTAGAAGTTGGAGGACATTCTGCTGGGAGGTGCAGGGAAGTGGGCTGCCCTTCGACTGCCGTTTGACTGGAAAAGGCCATTTTGAATGGCTGCTACTGTATAATACATCTTCAGTCAGATAACGAGTATGCCAAAGAGAGGTCAAATAAAGCACAAATGTACTAACTCTCTGGAATGATAATGTTGGAAAGAGAGGCAACATTTATATTTTTCTCACTTCTTTACAAAATGAATGACTGCCACTCAGTGTGGTCGAATTATCAGCTGGTAATTAGGCTGTTTTAACTCATGAACCCTCTTGTGACACCATTGCTCTCTGAAGACTTTACCCATTCTAATTACATTATTAAGCATTCCTCTTAAATCTTTGGATAGTAAGGGCGGCCCATTAGCAAATTGGCCTTGATATTTCTGATAACTATCTACAAAAGTGAAATATTATAGATCATTTAGCTAAAATATTTAGGCTTGGAAAAACTGACTGAGCTCCCTTTAAAATGTATCAAGTGCCATAAATCTCAATAAGATCTGTTTCAGAGATATTTTTCAAGGTATTTTTTTAACAATTCTGATGGAAAAACTGAAGAAAATCTTCTAGTTTGTAAACCTTTAACCTAAAATAAAACTGCCTACTGCATATTTATTTTAAATTGAAAAAGGAACTGATCAGAGAAATAACATTAAAAGTCATTTCAAGAAATCACTATAAACACATAAATCATGTCAACTAAAAAACACATGCAAATGAAAAATGCTTTATGTAGCAAAACACATGCAAGTTAGGATCATGTCAAAGCTAGCCCCACAAGACAGAACTCCTCCAGACAGACTCCTCTAGGTGGAGAAAATGATCAGCACAAATGGGAAACCCACTGGCCATTAGTATAAATTAATATCTATGGACCAGATCCATTGTATAAACCACAACAGATTTCCTGTTCAGAGGACATTAAAAGTGAAAAAAGACAGGTTTTCTCCACATGTCGTCATGGAGCAGGATTTGCTTGTGGGTTCCTTGCTGATTTTTTGCACCAGTTTCTTATAGATCTCATTGCATGCGAATGCAAGAGAAGCTTTGTGTCGTCCACTATCCATTTGAAACATCAAGCCCCCCTGAGTTCAATCTTCTTCTTCATTTGTAGAAATCTACACACCCTCTGCTATGGATTCATTCTCTGGCTGGAAACTTCAGGCTCCTTCTTCACTTACCTTTGATCCAACCTGGTCCACCCACCCCTTTGCTCCCAAGATCCATACCTCCACCACCACAACAGACAGTCTTTAGAAATTTCCATAGGCTACAAACAACCTCCTCCCTCTCTGATGAAAAGGACATGTCTGTCACTTCAGTTCATCGTCACATCCACTGTTGAAAGTACATCTAGTCTAACACACCATGTAGGTTGGAGACGCACCAGAACAGTGCCCTGGCTGCTCTGCAAAATGGAAAAAAAGCATTAGGTTTGCCTTTTGACTGTCCAGAGCAAATCTATCTGGTCAAAGAAAAAATAAGGAATCACTCGGAACATTGCTTACAAAAGATGCATCTTCATCTGTGTGTGTGTTGGATAGCAGAGCTGTTAGAAAGCGGTGAGAGCTTCGTTGTTCTACTGTGGATGCCCAAAACACCAAGAGTAATAAATATTCTTTTGTCTGTCTATTTTTGAAAGGACACTGATGTTTAATTAAACAACTTCATCCAAATACAACCCTTACATTTATTAATAACTTAATTACAATGCTGACTTGATAGTGATTATGTTGATTGAATAATGCTGGCTTGCATATATATATATATATATATATATATATATATATATATATATATATATATATATATATATACATATACATATATATACAATGAGGAAAATAAGTATTTGAACACCTTGCTATTTTGCAATTTCTATTGGTATACTGCTGTTGGCAATTTCTCCGTAGCCCTCTCCAGCCTTGTGGAGGTGTACAATTTTGTCTCTAGTGTCTTTGGACAGCTCTTTGGTCTTTGTCATGTTAGTAGTTGGATTCTTACTGGTCGTTACATCAGCTCAAATAGTCAAAGAAGAAATATTTGCCAAAGGAATAAAAAGGTGCGTGGGATATGTAAAGTATATCCCATTTTCCAGATTATATCATGAAACCGAATAGAAAAAAAAAGCAACTCTTGTTGTTTTTTTCATTGTTTATTTCCAATGTTAAAAACAAATAAATGAATGATACAAATTTTTTTATTTTTCCGTTTTTACGGATTCTACTTTTTATGCTGCATTTTCCAAAATAATATGCATTTACAGAAATATGAACGAAGTAGCTTACTAATTCCCTACAAATTACACAATCAGGACCTACAATGTCTATTTTGGCACAACTGAAATAGAGTAATATTGCATATACATACACACCTATGTGACATTTACCCATAATAACCCTGGTTAAGGTAAATGTGTTTTAGAAGTCATTTTCACACCAATCAGGCATCTCAATAGACAGGCAGTTCTGAGCTGTTATTACTGCTCTAATGATGCATGAAAGTGCTTAACTCATTCTCCTTGACATTGTGTGGGTAAACGTGTGTAAGAGACTTGTTTTTAAGGTTTTAGAAATGAAAGAAGAGACAAGAGGAGTGACACAACAATAGCTTGAGTGACACAATGAAGGTAGAAGACTGAAAAAGCCAGAGAGATGATGTCGATGTGTGCTTCCAGTTTCTGTACTGAGTGACTCACTTGTGAGAGCACAGAAGGTGTCCTAATCCCCATGTTTTCACAAGTTGAGGATGACAAATTCGCTGCGACACATTCAAAACTGACAATGTGCTGCGTCTTAAGAAGCAAATATTCAGTCTTCAGCATTTTGTTTGGGGATTATGTGTGCTACTGATGTGATCAGAGCTGATCTACAGCAATCACATTCACAAACAGCACTGAAAATGACACCAGCCTCTTCAAAAGCGTGACAAATCCTGCCTCTGTCCCGACACTTGTCAATCCTATGTTTCTAAACCACTCACTCATCACTCTCATATCATGCTTCATATCACAAGGCAAACAACTTTTGCTGGAAAGGCTTTTATAACGGTGTAGTCGGGAGGAACAGAAATACCTACAAATAATGTAGACCTTTGAGCCTTTGTGATTATAAAAGGTTGTGAAATGGAACATATACCTCCTGCCTTTGTATGTTCTTCACACTTGCATATACATAATGACTTATTGTGCTAGCCTTGGTGGCAACAACTGCCATCTTGCATTCAAGAAAACATTATTTAGCCAGTGGTTTTTAGCATATCCAGCTGCTTTAAGATATCTTAAAGCAGATGATATCTTTACTTTTAGACTTTGACTAGGCCATCCAAGAACCTCTTGTCATTGTTTGTTGTATTAAAAAGGGGTAATGTTATGAAAAAGATTAGCGTAACAAAATCAAATCAGCAGCAAACTGTTAAACAGCTGTCATGTTTTGTCAAGTCCGGTTTACTGTGTGATTCCCCAATTGAAAGGGATAGTCTCTATTATTAAATTTCACTGGATTTCACTCAAATTGCCTTCAATTTAGCTGATCCATCTTTATTTTTGTATGATGATCACCATATTTTTTTGCCTTGCAGTTAGTGATGGGCTGTCTGAAGCCAGGCTTCGAGGCTTGTACCGAGTAATAAGGGGGCGTGTCAATGAAGCCCCGCTTCGAGGCCTGTGTTGTCTTGTTGAAAACCACGTGACTGGCAACAAACGAGGCCTCGCATTGCATTGGTCACGTGACTGCTTCATTTTGCGTGTCGGTTTTCAAAATAAAAGCGCGATGAATCCTGTTGCTTCGTGGGTTGTAGTAGGTGGTTTGGTATCAGCAGAACAGTTTTCATCAGCAGTGGTTGAAATGGAGCCGTCAAAAAAGAGAAAAACCTCTCATATGTGGGAGTATTATGAGATGACAGATCACAATCACAACCTGAAACAGTGAAAAAAGTCCTATTCCTAAATAAAAACAATTAAACCTAAAATCCAGAAATTTCTATATTTTATTTTGTTTAATCAGGAGATGCATCAGAATCACACATCAAAACCAGACTAAAAGCCATTAGAAGAGGCAAACTCTATGTGTAACTTAATATTAAGAATCAGAACTAGAACTCCTAGGAAGAGATGATTTTAAACAAATTCTGTCTTTAAGGAAGCAAGTTTCAAGCTCAAAGTATACAGAGTCTGCAGCAACAGTCACTCAGTTCTCAATACATTAAAGTAACACATATCTTCATTGTCTAATAAGTCCATGACATAAAAGAAAACCTAACACCACCACTGATGGTCAAGGATTAGATTGGCTACAAATCATTTTAATCATTAAAACATGACAATTAAATAGGATTCTCCTCTTACTAAACATGAGTTTGACGAAAACTTTGTGACAATATTGCATTTCCTAATATTTGGAAGTATGATCCAACTGAGTAACAAGGCTGTTACAGTTTCACCAGCAGATGTCACTAGTGAGTGATGAATGAAGCATCGAGTAATGAACTTTTTTCAACACTTTGCGTTGGAAAGCTTCATTGCTTCATGAGGCTTCACTTGCCCATCACTACTTGCAGTCATATAGGTGAAAAAACTGACTGAAAAAACTTTTGCACAGTTTACATGTGCTATCAGCCCTGTTTGCTTCTCATGTTGTGGAACTTCTTCAAACAGGAGTTGACAGTTTAGTGACACCAAAAGTACCTGCAGTCTCTGATTGCTAGGAGATTGATTCCACCTGGTTCTCATCACTAACCAGCAGAAGCTGCAGAAAGGTGCAGCAGAGGGGAGGGGCTACCTGGCAGTTCACCAGAACAATAACAAATATGGCAAAATATATTGCTGAAGTCCCAGATGACATGTCATATACCATGTTGTGAACCATATGGACTCATATCAGGGCTCATGTCTGTGTTGTAGTCAAGGGGTTGGTTTAACTATATAACAGTAATATGAAAGGAACCTTACTTGTCATGTTTATAAGGAAAGCCTCACTCTCATATAAAAGGAGAAGAACGAAGCAGCAACGAATCATTAGTTATGCAAAAGCCTTTTGGTTTTCCAAATAACAGAAATGTTTGGGATCTATTCAAAAAATATGCTTTTTTCAGATTTAAAGACAAGACATTGCCTTAATCTGTGGAAGCTCACAATAAACTTGTACATAATAAAGACAGAATGGTTAATGAATAATCCTATTATGATCCTGGGCTGACTGTTTGTATGATCTTTCACATTCCTCCTGCACTCCTATAATCAGGTTCATCAGATGCACCTGTGAACCACCTCACTTGGCAACGCAATCAAGCTCATTTTCTTCACCTGCTCCCTTGCCTTTATGTACTGGTCTCAAGCAGACAGTCGGCTCCAGCTTGTTAAAAGCCTAAAATGAGAAAATATTCAGTGGTCTTTTCCTGATTCCTTGTCTAATAACGATAAAGTTTGTACTTGCTGGATTTTCCCTGTCTCCGGCCCTTTTACAATACCTGCACTCCTGCCCTTGCCTCCTTAAATTGCATATTCCCACTGATGGTTTCAATGCCCCCTATGGGACTTCTTGATCCACATTTGAGCTGACTGCACATCCAAGCAGACTTCGGTTAACTGAATGGCCTACAATTAATTGCTGCATGTAACACTTAAAATGTAAAAATGCAGAAATTGGGTGACAATCAAGCTCCTGTTCGATTTTGATCAACATTAAATTCCCAGTAAATCATCCACAAATAACAATCATCCACAAATTCTCTACTACCTCCTGTTTTATTGATCATCCAGGAGATAATTTGCAACATAAAGAGAATTTATATTAAAGGTTACAGAGTAAAGCAATATTTCTGATAGACATTTTTTTATTTGTTAAACTTTATTGATCTCACTTTGGAGAAATTTTACCCCTGCATTTAACCCATCCCTTTGGGAAGCATTGGGCTGCCATTGTGGGGTGCAGAGTCGCAGTCTGTAGAAGTGGGATCAAACTTAAGGGTATTGAAAAAAAATATTTACGCATTCTTAATAATCATAACCTTAAATGTGCTGAATAACAAAATAATAAAATATTAAAAGCCATACCTCAGCCCACTCAGATCACTCTGTTTAAATTCTCCATATTTTACTAAACCTTAATGAAAAAATAAAAATAATTATGACTTATACTTGATATTAAATATATTTAGTAGAAGGGACCCTCAATAATACTAACCGAAAATGTATTAAATGGCCAATATTTCCAAAAGTTAAAGAAACCAATTTAAAATGCCAAACAAACCAAGTATATGTTGGTAATAAATTTTAAATAAGAGATTCAGATTTAAATAGTTATTTAGTTAAAAAGGAAAGGATTGCCTTAACTTGTCTATCTTCTACAGTATTCTGATCTTCCCTGTTGTGCACACCTCTTAGAGGTGTTTAGGATTTAGTGTGAGTATTGGGACTAGGCCTTCCCTTACCAACGGCAGGCTCCTCACTGTCTTTTGTTTCCTGGGCACACATGCAATGAGTTATGACACAAGCATTGTTAAGTCCTATCCAATCTATCTACCATGTCAAGCATTTACATACTTTATCCAACCATGTTCTACAGATTTTCGATCAAGCCCTAGCATTGCAGACCGCCAAACCTGCAGTAAGCAGCCTGAAAATCAGGATCATAAGTCCTCTGCTTGCTCCTACAGATGAGTTTTCCTGTCTTCAGTTGGAAAACTCAACTCCAATAGCCACAGTTCCACCACTTAGGACATAACTAAGATGATTTTGAGACAAATATTGCAAAACAAATAGATAAATCACATATTCAAGTTTAAGCACAATTGCACTGAAATAGCTTCACATAGGCCTAGTTTGTAGTTTCTCAGGTAAAATAGTTAATTGAGTTGAACTTTAAAGACTCAGCTAAGTTTAAGGCAAAGATGCAGTAACTTTCACATGTAGGAAATTCAATATTGATGTTTTATACAAGCGAGAATTACTTCAATTTTTTAGGTACACTTGTACACAAGGTTTTCATCTGCTCTAAATGCCTTCTTAGAGGTACAGTATGGTGGGTAAAGATTAAACAGTTTTACAAGATGCGGTGAACTTTTTTCTTTTAAAAAAGGTAATCAGTTAGCCACCACCAGCGGTTATTTAAAGCAAATGGGATCGCAGAAAAGCAACATACTCAATATTTTAGAAAACTATAGCTCTTTTTGCTTGTTTTTTTCCATAACCTTCTCAGAGGAAATGTCAACTGAATCCTCCACTGCATTTACTCCAAGTTCAAATCCTAAATCTCCATGACCATCTATGCCTTGTTTCCACCAGAATACAGATGTCTCCTTAGAAATGCTACGCCTTGTTTGAGTAATAAAAAAGATTTTGCCTGAGGATGGAACCACTCAGTTTTACTTTGAGTGCACTCACGGAAATCCATTTCGACAAAAAAGGCATAGCAGCTCCGGCATCTACATTCCTGATTCCTTCACATATACTTCAATAGAAGTATATGTGAATTAAACCAGATACATAGAGAGCCTGCATTGTCCAACTAGTCATGTCAACAAGGCAGTCTTAGGGTCTTAAAAAATAAATCAGCAAGTACTTCCTAATTATTTCTCGATAAAGTCAGAAAACGGGAGCAGCCCAACTAAATGTTTTTAATTCCTGTGAGAAAGCTTTGATCACTGTCATGCTGGGGTTGCACAACTTTATCACAATCTGTGTGAGTGTTCGATTTCAGAGCCTGCGTCCTCCAAGGACCCAGTCTATCTGGAAAATACGGAGGCCGGAAAAGTTTGGCTATGGATTCAAACAGGTCCAGCCTTCTCCGGTTTTCACCACCCATATGCCCTGTCGCCTAGCAACTGTTACAGTTGACACACAATGTAGGCAAAGAATGGATTCCAAACTTCTCACTACTGTTCTGGGTGCTAATAATATTTTCGAGGAGCTATAGCAGCAGTACATTGCGAATATAAATTTATAGTCCCCACAATAGAGAGACATTGGAATCTGTGCTTACAAATGTTTCAATTAACCAAACATTGCCTGTCATATATCTGACTCACTAATCATTTAAAACATGTATTTTCATTCATTTCAGACAGAACTATTCACATATTTGTATTATATTAAACTGCACTGCGAATGTACCGCTGTTAGGAGCCATTTATCTTTTCCCTCTGAACACGGAGATACCCAAGGCTACAGAGTATACACCAGACCTTCAAAAAGGGCATAAAGAAGGCTGAATTTGTCGGCCTCATAACGAAGAATTTCCCAATCCAAATAGGCCTCGGCACTGCACTAAGACGTCATTGGCCGACGAATGTGGCCTTTGGAGGACACAGCTTCCAATAATGTCCAAACAAAAACAATCAAACCAATCATATATAACACATACAACAACTGACGGATCAGCACAAAGGGGTGTTGCATACTGGCTGGCAGCCACCTTGAAAAGTTCTTGTTTTCAACATCGTCATATGACATTGTTTCACCAAAATTAGAATAACTACCAAATCGCTATTCATCTTTTACACAGCCAATTGGCTTAGTGCACAATTTATCGGCCACTAGCTTTGGGTCACAGGATGTGATGCATGGGACTTCCTGTTGCTTCCCAGTCCTGCCATTCAACCTGGAATGTTGTCATAGAAAGCCAATGAGTGGAGAAAAAATGAGTTTGTTCGGTGTCTAAAAAAAGAGATTTGCCTTTCAATGGGTTGGAAGATCATCACTAGACTATTGTCTACCGAAATGTACTTGTTCTTCACGGTACAATTCATTTCTTAGCTTCCACTGCTTTTCTTCTGATAACGTTAGCCATGATTTGAGTCTGGTGAGTTGACTTACAGGTAGACCTTTTTATGGTGGATAGGATGAAGATTTACAATCTTAAGTAATATGGATAAGATATGTTAATAGATCACATTATATTGCAAGTTTTTATTCAATCCACCTTTTTTTCCAACTAAATTTTATTTATAAAAAATAGTGTTTCCATTTTGCACTTTGTAGCTGTTTTTTTTTATTCATGGTTCTTCTTCTGAAGTGCTCTCAGCCAGAGCCCTATCGACCAGCCAGGAAGTAACAACCCTTTATGCTGATTGGTCAGTTGGTGTATGTGTTATATATGACTGGATCAGTTGAATATATTCTGGATTTTACCTTTTATTTAAAGGCAATCTATGTAATGACTTGTAAATGATCCTGAAGAAGGCCACAAGCCGAAGTGCTTTTGTCTCAAAGTGTGTTCCTGCACATCAAGTGTTGCTGAAGTGTTTACCTCACCATGTCATTGAGCCTTTCTATGCACCTTGGAAGTTGGCAAAGTTGTGCCAGAAAAGTTGTATCTCTACAAAAAAAAACAATAACTTATCTCTATTTGTGGACAACAGAAGTGACTTGAAAAGTATAATGGATTCTCACGTCTTGGTTGAGGTTTGGAGGACCCAAATGCAGAGGCAGAGAGGCTGAGGTGAATACTTGTAGTTTAATTATGAAAATGGTTAACAAAGGCAGTCCGAAAATCCAACTAAAAATGTAACAGACCAGAACCACGGAGACATCAAGGGAAAACATGTACAAGGAGCCAGGGAGAGATGAGGTGAGACGACAACAGCGATGACAGGACCAGCAACAACAAGTAACCAACAAGGAGTGACTTCAGAGGGAGAGTATGGCTCTGTTCGAAAACCTAGGACGGGTCCTCCAAGGACGCGGTCTACCTAGACTGGATCCTTCGAAGTCCTTGAAAATAAGGAGACCGGAAGAGTTTTGGCTGTAAATTCGACCAGGTCTACCCTTTGGCGGGTTTTACCGCCGTATGCTCTGTTGCTTAGCAACCGTGAACGTTGACACACAAAGCAGGAAAATAATGAATACAGAAGTTTTCAAAACTGTTTATTTATTTCTTTTTTATTGTGAAGTGAACAAAGACTACACTCACAAGAATCCAGAGTGGAATAAATGTTCCAACCACCTGGAGCAGGAACAAATAAAATCAATTGTAATGATAGAAACCTTAGTCAGTTAAATAACCTGCTGCTGTCATTCTGCACATCTCTGATGTTGCTGCTATTTTCAAATATCCATGACTGTAAAAATGTCCATAGCTGCATATTGGTTATTTATTCACCAGTTTTATATTGTTAAAACACTTTACAGTATTTTATTGTTTATATTTTAACTCTTCCCTATTATGTTATTCTTATACATTTTTCTAAGGTCCACATTTGTGTGACCATTTTCAATAATCTTTCTGCTGCTGTAAATTTGCCCATTGTGGGAAAATAAAGAGATTTTCTATTCTATTCTATAAAAGGGGTAGAAAGATATAAGTAAATCTAAACAATATATGTATAAAAAATATATCTGCAAAATCTCTAATATTCAATTTAAAAAAATACTTAGTTAAGCATATTGTGCAAAACAACAATAAAAAGATAAAAATCCTATCAGATTTATAGTCCCCACCCTGCAGATATATTAGAATCTGTCCTTATATTACAGCCAAACCCATTTACACAGTAACAGATTAAAACCTTTAGATAAACCAAACATTACCGCCACATATCTGACTCAATAACCATTAAAACAACTATTTTCATTCATTTCAGACGGAACTATTCACAGAGTTGTATTATATTAAACTGAACTTCCAATTTTCACCACTGTTCGGCGCCAAGTAACCTTTCCTCTGATCACGGCTTGCTTGGTCTCGCAATGAATCCTGGGATATCCAAGAATACCGAGGATACATCGGACCCGTCCTTCAAATTGGGCAAAAAGAAGGACGCATTTTAAGGCCGCATAACGAGGACTCTTGGAATCCGACCAGACCTCGGCGCCGCGCTATGACGTAATCGGCCTTCGAATCCGGTCTTCTAAGGATGCGTCCTAGGTTTTCGAACAGAGCAGAAATGTAGCTGACAGACAAAGAGAAGGCTAACGAGCTGACAAGGAGCAGGTGTGAGAGGAGACAACGAGGGAGGCAAGGGGAAAGGAAAACACACACACACACACACAAGAGGGCAACAGAAAAACATGAGAACATAAATCTAGAAATTACAACAAAACTGGAATTAAACCAATAAAACTAGAAAACAAGGAGCAAAGTAAAGTACAACAGAACCAAGACCATGACATGGATATTTAAAAAAAAAAACTAAAAATATTGTTTCCTTGTGATGAATCAATTCCATCTCCAACCAAAAGGACAGATAGAGGTTCGTGATGAAGAAAAACCTGCTTTTCCATACACAGCTACCAAACACAGCTACTCTCTCTTATTTAGCCTTGAGGAAACCACACACAGACAGTATTTGTTTCACCTTGAAAACCTCTTAATTACTCAGCCGCTAGATATGCTTACTACAAACATCTTTTTTGTCAAGTTCCGACTACTCTACATTGTGATGGTAAAATAGATATTTGCAATCCAAGCTGTTTGATATGTGATTAATCAAGGTAAGGTATTAGGGAAAAAAATAATCTTACTGTCATACCTCTTTGTGTAAAGTCATAAAATATTGACTCAAACCATAAATCTAATCATGATTTGGGTTTTTTAATATAACATGCGAACCAAATAGAACACATCTAACTCAAAGAGAAAACACTGATGAAAAAGGGATCCAATGAAAACAAAAAAATTCAAAGCACCACTCATCTTGAATAATACATTTAGAAGTTATTGCAAAGTAAGGAGGGTAGTAAAAGATAAAATCAATGTGGATTTTTTTTTTCAAATGTCATGGATATCCTATAATCTATTTTTCTGTGGTTATTGATCTGTGCCACAAATACCTACATCCACAGTTGCTATAGTCAGGTAGTATGTGGAAGGCTTAAGGCAATAATAGTATGATAATAGTATTTAGGTTTTAGCATGGCAACTTGAAAATATAACCTACTTATGCAATGCTGAAAATGTAAATAGTTTGTTATCTGCTAACTGTATTATAATATTTTCCAATCACAACAGTACTTAGAGAACTATGTAGCTGAGGATATAAATAACAATAAAATGTGGCACAGAAATAAATCCTTTATTAAAATTGCATAAACAACAATATTTCACAAAAGGTATCTAGGTAATAAGAGAAAGATGATATAAAGTACAGCTCCATAAAGTAAAGGGATTTTACCAGATTGCATTGTTCCAATAACATACTCACCCAACCCATTTAAGAATGTACACACAGCCTGTGTACACATATTTCAAATCCCCAAATGTGCAGGGGAATAGTGCAGCAGAAGTGGGGATTGCTTCCAAATAAAAAACAGATTAAACTGTTATTTCACATACAGAATTATTTATTTTATCTCTAACATTCTTTAAAGAAAATACTTAACTTTGCAGGTAAGGATTTCTTTGGCACCTAATGGTCTGTTATGTAACCAATAAAACATTTTAAATATCTCCTATGAAATAATAATAATTTAAAAAAAGCTAGAAGATCTGTAGGAAACATTATCGAAAGTGTTTGAAAACAATTCTGGAATAAACATCCGGTAATACTTTATTTGAAGAGATGTACATAAGACGGATATTACCCTGTAATAAACATGACATAAAACCATTCATGGAAATGAAAGAGTCTTCAGTTGTCATGGTCATTGGGTAAATTATGAAACTTTAATGCAAAGTAGGTGAACAGATCTGATTATGAACCTTTAAAAAGTTATTTAACATTATGTTACATTGTAAATGGTAAATGGCATGTACTTATATAGCGCCTTTATTCAAGTTAGGAGACCTGACCAAAGCGCTTTACACTACATTCATTCACCCATTCACACACACACACGGTGGCAAGCTACATTGTAGCCACAGCTGCCCTGGGGCTCACTGACAGAAGCGAGGCTGCCGTACACTGGCGCCACGGGGCCCTCTGACCACCATCAGTAGACAATGCAGGTGAAGTGTCTTGCCCAAGGACACAACGACAATGAAAGTATGAGTCGGGGCTTGAACCGTCAACCCTTCGATTACAGGGCAAACACCTACATCCAACGCCACTGTCGCCCATTGTCATATATGGTTGGTCTTAACTTTGGCTGACATGAGACCATTTTAGTAATGTCATTTTTTAAATTTTCCCTTAAGCCGGGCTTACACTGTGCGAGTTTTTGCCCTTTTCAGGCCGGCTTTCCATTCGTGCGAGAATTTTCCAATCGGCCCGACTTTCAGCCTTATGCGTTGTGTAGTTTACAGGGGGTCAGGAGAGGCGATCAGCCTCTCACAACCACCTCCCGATCAGGAATCGTGAAGTCGAGAGAAAATCAAACATGACTGATTTTGATTTTCAGTCGATCGTTGTGGGCAAATCGCTCAGTGCAACAAGGACTTTTCTTCTTCCTCTCAGATGAAAACACAAAATCATTGCGTGGGTGCGGCTGAAATGGAGTTGTTTCTGTAAAATTGACAGACCGTAGTAGCCACGTTTGCTAATGCCATGTCTTTATCCAAATATGTCGCTGCCTTTTCTTTTTAGGGCTTTCAGCACAAAATTGCTAAATTGCCAAATTGCCACTGAACAATGAACAGTGTACAGTGTGAGCTGTAGCTGAATGCAACAACTGAAAAATTGTACAGTGTATGCCCGAACTTACCTCAAGTAAAGTGAAAAATGAAATATTAGATTATTGAGGAAATAAGAGATGCTCAAAGATTGCTTTAAAACACAGTCAATAATGTTTGGCCTTACTCAATGGAGGTTTAACACTTAATGAGAACAGTCATTAACAATCATAAAATCTCAATGTTTATCATTGGTGTTTAGGACAATGTAATGTCATTCTTATGCAATAAATAAAGTTTTAACAAACATCCTTTAAAATTCCACATTAAGCTTATAGTTTCCACATCATCACTGCCATGTATTCTGCAACTAAAAACATTTGCAGCAGAAGCCAGCTGACTAATACTATACAGAAACAGATGGTGTAGCGGAAACTACTGATCTCTAGTGCATACAGATAGAGAACAATCTTGTCAAGTTGGCAGTCTTTCCAGTATTTCATTAAAATGCCCTTAAAACCCTAAACATTAAGAAATAATAAAAAAAATGTCACAAATAACAAACCATATCTCTTTAAAACCTTGATGTGCATTATTAGCCATTAATCCCAATATAACTGCATATCCCTGCAAGGTTGCATGGGGGCTGGTACTAATCCCCATCGGTCATAAAGGAAGAGCTGGAATACATTCTGCACCGTCACCAGTCATAGGGCAATACGGAGACACATAGTACAAACAAACATGCACACACAATGAGACCAACAAACCTAACCGTCACGACTTTTGCTTTGGGGGAGGATTGAATATAACCTAATACTCAAACCACAATGGCAACAGTGCTAACATCACCTGTATAGCTCCGACCAAAATTATTGGTATCCCTGATGAAGATTCTCTGAAAAACCTTAAATAAAATGTACAGTAATACAAGAGAACATTAAAGTAAAAAAATTATAAAAGTTTGTTAATTTCTTCACATGTACCAGACATTCAAAGGAATCGAAATTACATTCCTCACCATCCCTCAGCGACATCAAGACAAAACAAAGTGACAACAGTACAGTGTACCCTCTATGCTGGAGGATTTTCTTAGCTTCTTGATAGCTTTGATGGAACTGAGTAGAGACAGTTCAGTTTCCCCACTGCCTGGTGGATGAAGCTGTTGGAGAGTCAGATGGTGCTGGAACGGAGGTGAGCCGTGTTGTATATACGTCTCGCAGGGCAGGTAGTGGGGCACCAATGTGTTCACAATGCGCTGCAGGGCTTTCCTGTTGCAGTCCGTGCAGCTTCCGCCCCACACTGTGATGCAGCTGGTTAGGGTGCTTTCCATAGTGCCCCTGTAGAATGTGCACATGATGGGTAGTGGAGCATTTGGCTTCTTGGGCTTGTGCAGAAAGTAGAGGCTTTGCTGGGCTTTCTTCACAAGTTATGTGGTGATGTGCACCCCAAGGAATTTGGTGCTGCCCACTCTCTCTACTGCACTACCATTGATGGTTAGGGATGGGTGGATTGGTGCGGCCCTTGCAGAGATCCAAAACAATCTACTACATTGTATGAATACTCTTTTCTTTTTAACCAGTTTTACTGTCTTCTTCATCATAGCAATATGACCCAGGGTATTTTTCATATTGGTCAAGTGGTTAAAAAAATATTTTGAATCTATTGTTTTGAATTCATATTAGACAAGTAGCCATTATATGGCTTTTAAATACCAAGAGCGAGTTGCTTTGCTTAATAGTTTATCTTTTCTTTCTGAGGGGGAGTGTTGGCCTAGTGGTTAGGGCATTGCAATTGGAATCCTGAGGTTCTGAGTTCAAGCCCCTCTCCCACAGACTTCTACTCTGGGTCTCTGAGCAAAACCCTTAACTCCACACTGCTCCCCAGGTGCCCCACAATGGCAGCCCACTGCTCCCCAAGGAGATTGGTTAAATGCAGATATAAATTTCTCCAATATGAGATCGATAAAGTTAAATTATTATTGTTATTATATTGAAGAGTGGATAAATTGGTTACTGTTAAGTAATGCTGAGGCTCCAGTGGTACTGCAATCAAACACTTAAAAATCTCAGAAACTCTTATTTATTTCAAGAAACAACGAGTAAATAGGAAAAAAAATAAAAAAATATACTTTGAGGATATTGTTTGGCTGATCATGAAAAATTTTGTGAATTTTTTTCTAATGGATTCAGTGTAAAATCCTTTTAAAGCTTTGTTCACATCATAACCAGCATAGCCAGTAAAGGGCTATTTGTTACTTCCTGCTTTTTTACTGTCTGTCTCTGTAAGGCTGAAGTCAGTAGGTGTTGACAGGCAGTGTGAAAAACAGGCGCAGATTTATTAAACCTGAGAAGGCACAGCAAGACTCCCCCTTTCTGTGTCATATTGTTTTCTACAAGCCCACTTTACACCTTTAGGGTAAAATCAATTGATCACAATTTTTCCACTGATTCATCCATGAAAAGACGCGCGAGTGCAACCGGAAGCTGATCAGACCTGACAAACACCCGATTAATCCAGATCAATTACAAAACAAGTACTTTAAACCTAAGCAGCAGAGATAGGAGAAAA
Organism: Cyprinodon tularosa; assembly: GCF_016077235.1. NCBI lineage: Eukaryota > Metazoa > Chordata > Actinopteri > Cyprinodontiformes > Cyprinodontidae > Cyprinodon > Cyprinodon tularosa. The sequence continues at coordinate 732,149 of NW_024038846.1, read as the reverse complement.
AAATCCCCCATTTGTGGAAACGGTATGTGTTTAATGAACAATACTGCTATCATAAGCTCTCTTGATCACAGAATTAAAATCCGTTCTTCCGAGTCCGCCAGTCGACTTAAAGAGAATGCTCGGCATCTCTTACAAAGCCGCAAACAGATTTATTATTTGAAGCATCATTTTCTCCCTTACTGGCACAATTAATAAATCTGACTTTTCATCTTCACAGCCCAGTGGGACGGAACAGGTTGTGTTATTAAAAATCCATTGCCGCCTCACTCAGTTATCCAGGGGAAAAGGACTAAATTGGAATGGTAATGTATTATTGCCCTTAACTGGTGGTTATATTCCAAGCTTAGCTTTATGGTAAAGATATGTAGGTCTCTGCATTATAACTGGAAGTTACTATGAAACAAAAAAGTGACTTTTGTCTTTTTTTAATCTAATTTATAAAAGCACTTGTTAAAGAAAAACAATTAAGAACTTGTTTGATGATCGCTGTATTGTTTCTCTATTTATTAATAATTACACTTTTTTTTATCAGTTTTTTTTTTCTTGCAAGTAATTGGTCGACAAATTAAAAGTCAAAGCATACTGGGTGTTTTCCTCCATTGCTTTGCATTCCACATATGCCAACCATATAGAGGAAGATTATTGGTTCTCTGGGTTTCAGTTTTACACATGTCTGGTTTGGCACAATCATATATAATTTATACATAGTAAATAAATGACTAAAAAACATATTCAGTGCCTCCAGCTGTATGTTAAACTGTAATCTCTTTATTTTTAATTTGTCTTCCAGTCACTTCTGAGCGACTCCCTGTCGAGGGAAACTATCTCCACAGAATGATGCTGCCACTGCCCTGCTTCACTATGGAGACTGTGATTTCAAGGTGACGCATATTACCATTAATTCACATCAGTAAGTTATAGTTAGGTCTCATCTTATTGGAGCCTTTCACAGTTTTTCTGTGTTCTATGCATATTTTGAAGAAAACTGCAAACATGAATTATCATCATCTTTAGATGATAGGTTCATTTTTTATCTTTATTATCTAAAATATTTTTTAGTGAATTCATTTGAAATGAATTCTCAGAACATGGATGGTTTATTGTTGGTTTATAGATGCTTGCAGGCAGCCATTGTTTTTTTTTTTTCAAATGTAGAACATGCGGGTGTTGGCTAAATGTAATCTGGCCTTTTATGTCACTTTTGGAGTTCCTTGCTCCATGGAGTTTTAGCCCATGATCATCACTAGCATTCCCACATTTTTCTAAGGTATATTTATCTAAGAGTATATAAACATCTAAAGTTAAGGGAAAGTATAAACTGTCTTCTAAGAGAATGTCTCTCTAATTGTTCTTGCATTTAGTAAATAGAAATCAGTTTTGTTAACCCTAACTGACCCTAATCAGGAAACATTTAGATTGATTTTCAGACAGTAAAAAAACAAAACAAAAAAAACATCTCAAACAATTTTTCCTGGATCTTCCATATTTCACTACCCTTCATCTACCAGTCATCAGCTTGTCTAATCATTTCTTTCCAGGCAGCAGAAGTCACAAGCCTCTCATTTTAGATTTTTCATCTCAGCCTTGATGGATATACTAAACACAGATAACTCTTTCATTAAGGCTTCTCATGCAATCCACCTCTGCTAACATCCAGATTGGGTTCAACTCTCCATGAGACTGATTTCTCTGAAGATGAATCTCTGATTGAACAGACCTCTCCAGACAGCTGGCGTCCCCTTGTGCATGTGTGTGTGTTACCCACGTTAACAGCATTGTAATAAAGAAGCCTCCTAAAAGATGTCACCGAAGGAGTTCACCTAATGTGGCCAAACTGAAAATGAGTCTTTTATTTAGAATTTGCTCTGTCTCAGCTCCTCTGCCACATGCTGCACTGCTGAGAAGGAAGCCACAGAAAAGGTAGCCTGTAATTACATGCCAACATCTTAGACATTTGTGCAGTGATACTTAACAGAGGCTGATAGATAAAAATCCCCTGTGAGGCAGCCAGTTGAAATAGATTCTTTTATGTTGTCCTCAGCTCCTTTGAGGTTTTTCAAATCGCAGCTCTGGAATCTTTGCACTGGAATAATGATTCTGCAGCAGAAGATATGCTGCCAGTGCCTATGTGGTGAGTCTTCTGGATAGTGTTAAAACTGTTGTAAAGATAGGAACAATGAGCTGGTTTCTTCACCTCTGGATTGAAATATGTTCTGAGACAAATTAAGACATTTTCCTATGGTTGAAGTGTTTTGCTTTGTATTTTTTTTATAATGGCTTTTTAGAATACCTTCCTAAATTACCATTCCTATGGTTTAGACTAGATTTCTGGTGTGTGCTGCAATCGCTTGTGCGGTCAGGCAGATGATAATGATGGGGGAGGATTTTCGCAAATTTTTGAAAAAAGCCCACTCTCTCCACTTACAAAAAAAAAAAAGGCACATGCACAACCCTGTACCCACTCCCCAGAGGGAATGCCTATTAAACGCTTGCGAAAGAATTCTCCTCGTGCACACTATGTTTAATAGCAAGCTTACTTTCCAAAAGAAGATTTGCAATTTTTCCACTATGACGCACCACCGGTAAGTGAAAAGTGAACGAGTATGTAGGACGGCCTTACATAAACCTATCACCAGAATGATTGACAATTAGGAGGACCACTTATTTTGATGATCCACCTGGAAAAAGAACATCATCCACTTTACCTTTAAGACAATCTTGTAATTTCTCCAATAATCCTGCTTTGTTGTCCTTCTTCTTATATGTCTTTACTCTTCTAGCCTTAAATTTTACATAAACTCACAATTTGCTCACCATTGACCTCCCTTTTTACATACAGTATATCACACACTGACACATTTTACCTTCAGACAAAAATAACCTCAGTTGTAATTATACATCAGTTTTTGAATTCTTATTTAATTTATTGAGACAAGGTTACTGCCCCCTTAATCTAGTAACTGGCTTTACTACTCTTGGGGCCCGGATCTATCAAAGATTTGCGTGTATAAAAACGTGAGCTATTTCACTGCGCACGCTAAAAAATGTACAAACTGATCTATCAACAGCGTGCTAAAAGGATTTGGTCTTTAAAACGTGCTAAATAGCGCCTCTTATACATTTAGTACTTTTTCTGCTATGAATATGCAATATGGGGCGTTTACACGCAAAAGTGCGTCTTGTGGGAGGAGAACATGTAAATATATTAATTTAGCACTCACAAAGTGATTTATTAAATCTGAAAGCAATTTTGCTAGTGGTATCTGACTCTATATTTAACACGTTTCAAAAGAAGGTGCAAATGGTCTGTATGCGTAATTGCGCACACATGGCAGCGGTTATTGTCGCAAGAAGGAGACATGGAAATGAAGCAAGGAGACGCAGAGAACGCATTTTTTCACTCCGTGTGAATATTTTTGGAATGAACGAGGAAACGATCATCAAAACATTTCGTTTATCCAGCATTGCCATTTTGGAGCTGCAATTCCAGTGATTTCCTCCTCACAGAGTGTCAGCTGTACTTGTTCCTCAATGCTGGTCAGAGGCATCTCATCTACTGTGCCCCCTTCTCTTTTGTTCGCAGATGTTTTGTTATATGCCAGTTTTTCTTTGGTTCGCCTTCTAATATCCTGGTATCTTCTTTTTACTTCATCCACTGTTCGCAAGGTTTCACCAACAGCGTTAACTTTATTACTGATTTGTTCACATATAACGTTCCTCTGTGTGACAGGCACACTTCTTTGCTGTAGCTCACTTAAATGTTTGTTGGCTTCATCCACCAACACCTCCATTTCCATGGGGTCGAATTTCCTTTTGCGCCTTCTGCTTGCCAAACTCGTCATGCCGCAAACCACAAAACGTGCAAAACCATCATTTAAATAGGGCGTCTCCAACAGTTTTGCACCTGCCACCAGTTACGCAATCGCTCTTGTTAAATCACCCGCAAACCATGGTTCAGCCCCTCGCGCATAATTCCAGTTTGCGAGCGCAAATTACTGCACGCAAAATTGGATCTTGATAAATCCGGCCCTTAGTTGCAACTCCATTGCATCTGGATATTCTCGTAGCATCTATTTTATGTTTCTTCGGCATGCTTTTTTACTGTGGAGTTGCTTTAAGTCAGCCATAAAGGAAGGTTTTAGCCAATCTCACTTAGTTTCAGCTCTGACTTTGACTAAGGCAGTTCAAACAGTCTTGATTTGTATTTTGGGTTTTTAGACAACTGGAACATAATTTCACATCCCCAGTAACATACATATTCCATGATTTAGCCTAATAGTTGTTTTGGGTTTTTCCATCATTTGTTATGAACTCTGACCAACGTTCTTGTTCCTGCTGCAGAAAAAGCCTTGCCACACCATGATACTTCCACAGCTATGTTTCAAAATAGGGATGGAGTGTTAAGCTGGTGTGTGGTTTTCCTCCAAACTGTGGTTTGTTTGTTTTTTTTTTAAACAGTTTTTATTTATTTTATCTATTTATTTATTTTTTTTTTGGAGCACAGTTGTTTGGCCGTGTATGACCAAACTTGTTCCAAAAAAGTTTAAAAAGTTAAGTTTCCAAGTTTGAAGAAGTTTCGCTTCCCTTCCAGGAAGCCTTTCCAATTCAAAAACCTTGTTGTAAACTGAAACTGTAAATGGACCTCTCGTGGCTTTTGGCTGATTTTTTTAAGTAGTTCTATTAGTGCATGGCAAATTTCTATCGAAAATAAAGTTATTTTGATTCTTCTGATGCTCTCCTTGGTCTATCTTTCGCTTTAATTTGACAGCAATCTCTTCATTTTTTTTGTGTTAATTTTGCCCTTTTCTTTCCATTTTCAAATGTTCAATTTCACATTACTTTATGAGATGCCTGACTCTTAAGGGGGTTTTTTTGTTTTGTTTTTTACATGATCCTATCATTATCCTCCCACAGTTATAAAATCCAAATGCTGTTTGCAAGGTCCAGTGATGATTACAGTTTCTGTTAGCCTCTGTAGAACAACACGCAGGTTTGATTTTTTTTTTTAAAAGGGGAAATTAATTGTTGAACAAGGTTCTATTTTCCCTGCACTCATTAAAAAAGGATGCAACTGCTTCATCAGAAATCTTTTATCAGGTTCTTCAATTATGTATCACTGAAAGTCTCTAATTAAATAACTGTATTCCCTTTTTGGGTCTATTATTTTACCTCTTCTCTATGCAGACTTAAATGGATATGGAAGAAATCCGCAAAAGCTCCTAAAACTGCTTGGGCATAATCAGCTAAAACCTTTTTGTTTGTTGCTTTTCTGACACGGAGGGAATTAAACTTTTCTTTTTTTTTTCCCCTGTTGCTTTTCTCTCAGGTCATGCATTTTTTCTGCTGCTCCTGTACCAAGAAGACTGGATTAATAGTATAACAAAAGGCATTGTACAGCTTGTTTTGCATTTCAGCATAGTAGAGTGGATTAGTATCAATTAGTCAGCTCCCTTTGTTCCCTTACAGCAGTGAAAACCAAACATATAGCAGCAGAAAAGCCTTTACCCTATTTAAATTGTCCAGGGAGTTTTAAGATTTGTTCAGAAGTCACAAACACATGTGCTTTATTTAAAGGTGCTTATAGTCTACATCATATTTTGTTCTGCTTCAGTCTACAGAAGCCAATATAAAACATAATATTTAACTTTGGGGTGCACACAGCACCTGTCTAAAGCATTCACACCCGTTAAAACAAGTTAACAAGTTTGCATGAATTAAAGTTATATATTTTGATGTTAATCCCCAGTGTTCCAAAAGAACAGCAATCATTAAAGTACTCAATGGTAAAAATTTAATTCTAAAGGAGATCTTCCTTATGCTGCTGGACTTTCCACATCTACCTGGCATGAATGTAAATGCTATTTAAGCAACGGCCGGTTCAAAGTTTGATTTGTTTTTATCAAGTTCTGCTGTTTTATCCAAGAAGCTTCTACGATCAATATGTTGTTTGATTCCAAGTTTTAAGCTTCTGGCCCTTAGAAGTGTTTGCAGAGATTGCTAGATGTAAGGATTTTTAAAATAAAGCTATGTATGAGGAGGGGTGCTGAATGTGTGTATTCCCAGCTGTGCCTTTTGTTGATCTCTGGTTAAAGAAGCACGCTCTTATACTTTTTCTTGTCCTGTTTGTATCTCTCCTACACATACATAAAGAAGAAGTGGGCACAATTAAGGACAATGTACTTACTTTGTTTTGCAAGCTATTAGTATATGTATGTGCAAGATGCATAACTAAAGGAAAATAAAGAGTCAAATATATACAAATCTGTATGTCTGCTTATATGTCCCCATATCCTAATAACAGTAACAACGCAATAATATTTTTATTATTATCATCTCTATTAGTTTATAGATTTAGTTCACAAATACAATGTTTGACCAGAAATCCTTTTGCAAATGTCTTACAAATTAAAAATTCATGTAATTGAGTTTTTTTTTCTTTTTCTACATTGGAGTTTAACTATATAGGATTTTATCCAATTACAGAAACAAACAAACAAAAAAAGAAAACAGCATGACCAGTGTTGATTTTATCGCCATATTATCAGGGTATATTGATTCATTGTGTTTAGAATGTATTTTCAAAAGCAATCTAACCTAAAGTAGAAAAATATGAGAAAGTCAAAAAGACATTTTAAAACATCAAAATACGTTGCTTAGTTTTTAAACAGGGGTTAAACTATGTAGAATTTTATTTAATTGTATTTTCAAAATACATAAAAGCCATTTTGGTTATATGGCTATCACCTCATGGAGAGAAAAACCACAACTAATCTGGAGTGTATATCTATCTATCTATCTATCTATCTATCTATCTATCTATCTATCTATCTATCTATCTATCTATCTATCTATATATATATATCTATATATATATATATAGATATATATATATATATATATATATATATATATATATATATATATATATATATATATATATATATATGGATATATAGATATATAGATATAGATATCACTCTAAAACCCTTTGCTCCATATGAACCAAGAGGAGAACTTTCCTTTCGAAAAAGTTTTACTTAATTTGTGGTCAGTTTATCACTTTGTTCTTGTTGATCTTTATGTCTTCTTATCACTTTTACTTTCACTTTGTGGTTTATCAGTTTGAAATTTTTTGTTTTGTTTTATTTTTATTTAGAGGAGGTCTACACTTTGATACGTAGGCAACACTCAGAGATCCAAGTCCATTTTTGGCAATTTCTTTAAAAAATAATAATAACATTTTTTATCAAATTACAGTTATAAAATGGTAGCACAGCCTAAAAGAAATTTTAATATTGAGGTTTTGATATGTCAAAATTAGCAGAAACAGAAGTCCCCCTCTTTCCATGTTACCACGATAGACCCCTGTTGGTGATATTTGTGCGTATGTGTGGGAGTGTGTGTGTTTATTAGTAGTGGTGTAGTAGTAGTAGTACAAGTACAAGCAAATTAGAATTACTGCTGAATACAGAAGCAACAGCAACATTTTTCCTCGGTTAAAAAAAAAGCGAAAGTATTAGTTCAAATATAGTTGATAAAGCATTCTCAAAATTTGCTAAATGGCCTCTTCTACCTAGAATTTTTAAGAAAAAGATTTGGTTTTGAGGTGGATCAATGTTCCTTTTGTAACAATATTAGTGAAACTCTTAAACATGTTTTACCTGTGTCCTCCTACACGTCGCTTCTGGAAAGAGATGAAAGATTGGATTTCTTTAAAAGATAATTATATTCCCCCATTTGCCCTAAATTATGTCATTTTTTATATGGACCATCTTATCCAGCCTGTTTCTAAAACTATTAATATCCTTCCGCTGTTGGGTAAATATCATATTTACTGTGCCAAATGGAGAAATGCTAAACCTTCCTTAGATTTTTGTTTATTAATGACTTTAAAAAAATATATATTCTTCTCTTAAAAAGATTTTTTCTTAAAAGACAAACATGCCAAAAAAAAATTAATCTTGAATTCTCCCAACATCCACTATTCTAATTGCATCAATTTTTTCGTTTTTCATATTTCTATGGCTCTTTCTATGTTTGATTTAAATGTAAATTCCCTGCTATTTGCTTTACTTTGTTTTGTTTTTTATCGTAATTAATCTTCATCTGTTCATGTACACTTTTGTACGGTGGCTGAGAAGTGCAAAACACATTTACAATTCAAAAACACATTAACAAATAAAAAACAAAATAACATTTGAAGAAACAAAATTATATTTTATGAAACAAATGTATTTTTGAAAAAAAAGTTTACATTTTTAAAAACACATTTACATTTTTGCAAACAAATTTACATTAACAAATAAACAAAATAACATTTGAAGAAACAAAATTATATTTTATGAAACAAATGTATTTTTGAAAAAAAAAGTTTAAATTTTTAAAAACACATTTACATTTTAGGAAACAAATTCACATTTTAAATAAGTTAGATTTTAGGTGAGAGAAAGTTTCATTTTAGAGAAAAAAAAATACATTATAGGGAAACAAATTTACATCTAAAAAAAAATTGACCGTTCGGAAACACTTGTACAAGTGCAAAGACAAAACTGCAAGTAGCAAAACACATTTACATAGCCAAAAACAAATCAACAAAAGACGGCTACACGGAAAGGGAATGTCCCAGTGGCCGGATGTGACGTCACGATTACCCTGACTTGTAGTACAAACAGCTCAATCTGTAGTCCTCCTGCTTCACGTGAAAAGTCAGCGGCGATTTTAGATGGAAAGAATTGCACTGAAGCTGTTTTTCTTAAGTTTATGCTAACCGAACAATGTTTTCAGCCAATTTACACCATTTTGTTCTTCGTGCTGACGGTCTCTGGAACTTTTACTGGACACGGTACAAGGTGGCAGGACCAAGCAGCAGGGCCGAGCTCAATTCGTGGCAGTGGCTGCGGCAGAGTCGCCATCGGAGTGGCCGTTGTTGCCCGCTGCCGGCAGAGCCTGCCATCGGAGAGGCAGATGGTGGCCGCTGCCGGCAGAGCTTGCCATCGGAGAGGCCGATGGTGGCCGCTGCCGGCAGAGCCTGCCATCGGAGAGGCCGATGGTGGCCGCTGCCGGCAGAGCTTGCCATCGGAGAGGCCGATGGTGGCTGCTGCCGGCCGAGGCCACTTATTCGCAGATAAAGTACTCCGTTCCATCAAGTAAATGTGACATTATAAAAGTTTTAATGCAGTTTATTAAGCAATAACATCACAATAAAAAGAAACCCATAAAGAATACATTTTAATACAGGTTATTAAGCGATAACATCACAATATATAGCCTATATATATATATATATATATATATATAAAACAATCTAGTTAGAAGTACTATAAATAAGGCATTTGCCGAAAAACGGCAGGAAAAATACCCAAAAAATAATTAAATACCAAAGAAAAGTTATTAAAAAACTACATGACAAAATAATAGTGGCTCCGGCCAGTAATACGCCCGGCCCTGCTGCTTGGTCCTGCCACCTGGTCCGTGTCCCGTAAAAGTTCCAGAGACCGTCAGCACGAAGAACAAAATGGTGTAAATTGGCTGAAAACATTGTTCGGTTAGCGTAAACTTAAGAAAAACAGCTTCAGTGCAATTCTTTCCATCTAAAATCGCCGCTGACTTTTCACGTGAAGCAGGAGGACTACAGATTGAGCTGTTTGTACTACAAGTCAGGGTAATCGTGACGTCACATCCGGTCACTGGGACATTCCCTTTCCGTGTAGCCGTCTTCTGTTAATTTGTTTTTGGCTATGTAAATGTGTTTTGCCACTTGCAGTTTTGTCTTTGCACTTGTACAAGTGTTTCCGAACGGTCAATTTTTTTTTTAGATGTAAATTTGTTTCCCTATAATGTATTTTTTTTCTCTAAAATGAAACTTTCTCTCACCTAAAATCTAACTTATTTAAAATGTGAATTTGTTCCCTTAAATGTAAATGTGTTTTTAAAAATGTTAACTTTTTTTTTCAAAAATAAATTGTTTCATAAAATATAATTTTGTTTCTTCAAATGTTATTTTGTTTTTTATTTGTTAATGTGTTTTTGAATTGTAAATGTGTTTTTAAAAATTTAAACTTTTTTTTTCAAAAATACATTTGTTTCATAAAATATAATTTTGTTTCTTCAAATGTTATTTTGTTTATTTGTTAATGTAAATTTGTTTGCTAAAATGTAAATTTGTTTTTTAAAATTTAAACTTTTTTTTTCAAAAATACATTTGTTTCACAAAATATAATTTTGTTTCTTCAAATGTTATTTTGTTTTTTATTTGTTAATGTGTTTTTGAATTGTAAATGTGTTTTGCACTTCTCAGCCACCGTACTTTTGTCATCCTCTCCGAGAGTATTTTTTATGCAAATGTCAACGGCTTAATAAAAAAAGGCGAAAGCACGAGCATTTTTACCCTAGCGAGATCCCGTAGATTCAGGAATCCAGGAAGTGCTGCTGCTGACAGTTAAACACAGAATATGTAAGCTACTTTTTATCGATTAAAATGTGTTTAATACATTTATTTTTACTGCTGTAGTTTTAATGGTTTTAGAGGTACATATTGTCGCTTTCAGACGTTAAATATTTGCACATGAATAAACGTGAAGTTAGTGGATAAGGCTAACGTTGTTAGCAAAATTCTGAGCTTCAGTAAGTGCCACATCGCCACAAACTGACAGCGGGGCAACAGTTTGCTTGTCATGCTGACCAAAACTAAATATTTGTTAGTAGTTATTTATATTTCCATTTCCTTAGGTTAATCTTTTTTTTTTTTTTATCGCTGGTTTTGAGTCAACATTATCAGCTGTCAGGGAGATTCGGATCCGAAATAAAAAGTTGTATGGTTAAATAAACTGATCATTAAACAGATAATTTACACTTTTATTCTGGGTTTGGAGGAAATGGAAATGCTTGAGACATGTTAATGGACAGTATTAGTTCTGATTGTATTGTTTTAATGTTGTTTTTTTTACTGCTAACATTGTAGTTTTGTTTACAGGCAAAGAAAACCTCCATTTAATAATTATATCTATTATAAATACAAAGATATAAATCAAACATTCAAAGCAAGGATTTACACTTAGAAACTCAACATTTAGACGTTGATAGTTGGTGTGTAGAAAACAGTTAAAAGCTGTGAGAAAAAAATTAGTCATTTATTTATTTATTGCTTTTTAATAGTTTGTTTTTTAAACATATACAAGGAATATTCCGTCTTTTAATTAGATAGAGCCTTACATTTAAATTAAAAGGATTTTAATTGTATTGTTATTGTAAAGTATATTTTCTAGCATTCAAAAAAGCCACAAGAAACTGGTATAGAAAGCTCTGAGTTTACACCTTGAAGCTTTCTCTGTCTCCGGTTCTTTTACTGAGAGGGATCACTTGGGACAAACCCTTTAAATAACACCTCATGGTTTATATTTATTAAATAACCAGGAGACATGACAACAGATTTTGATAGAAATTGTAATCTTGCTCGGATCAGATGGAGGGGGAGTGGCGGTCTAGTGATTATAGTGGTTAGTTCGACCCCCTGAGCAAGATCCTTAACCCCTAATTTCTCCCCGGGGCGCCCCACAATGGCAGCCCACTGCTCCCCAAGGGGATGGGTTAAATGCAGAGGTAAATTCTCCAATGTGAGATAAATAAAGTTCAATTATTATATGAGAGAAGTTGCTTAGGTTACAGATGGTAGCGCTTACAAACCGGGCTCAAATCTCGTTGGAGTGGCCCCTCATCACAGTTAAGTTCAGCTCTTAGATCAAGGATACTGCTCTTATTCCATTCCCAAATATTTGCCACGTCCTGTAAGAGAAACCATCCCAATTAGATAAATTACTTGAAGAAACATTAGTATAGACGGATATTATAAGGGTATAACAGATTCACACATCATCAATTAAGTTTTTCCTAACAAAACTAATACAAACTCAATGTGCATTCTTCTTTCAAATTTGGAAATTAAGCAAAAAAAATACTTCTGAAATGTATGAGAAGTATTTGCTCACAAAACATTTTTTTATGGGTAATTGAACATATAGCAAGTATTTGGTTCCTCTTCCTGTCATAACGATTAATTACATTTGATGTTTTTTGTAATTATTCCATTTTCTTTATTCATAGGGGCTGATTTTGTGGAGTGCCTGCATGAGGCACCGTCCTCAAGTAAAAGTCTTTTGGGAACGAAAGCCTAAAACTGAACATTGGTGTTTTCCGGCTCTGTTTGGATAAATTGATTTTAAGCTCACCATGGATCGGGATGAGGAGGAAGAGGAGCTGACAGTCAAGGCAGCACCAAAGGAGGTGGATGTGTTTACGTCTGTGTGCTGCTTGGGTTACTTGTCCAGCATCAACCTCCTCGTTGCGGTATGTGTCGGCATGTACGTGCGCTGGGAGGTGACGAGCGAACCCATGATCCTGGTCATCTTCATCCTCGGCCTCTTCGTCTTGGGAATCGCCAGCATTCTCCATTACTACTTTGCCATGGAGAAGGCCAGCCTCAGCTTGTTCCACCTGTGGTTTGGTTTTCTGCTTGGACTCCTGTGCTTCCTCAACACCCCTGCCTTGGATTCCAATATTACAGAACTTGTCGCCAACTATCTCCTCGTAGCCAGCGTGGTGATGAAGGCCGTCTGGGCTATAACTGAACGCATATGTCACTCAGTCAGTTACAAACCTATGTTGTTGACGTCAGCTGAGTGGCTGGAGCTGCTGGGATTTGCAATCGCTAGCACCACCATGCCTCTTAACAAGTCGGCGGCCATTGTCGGCTTGGCGGTGGCCTTGGGAGCTCTCATTGTGGATTTGAGGATGAAATCACTTCTAGCTTTCCCCAACCTGATTTGCTTTGCGTTGGTTACTTCCCTTGTGTTCTTTAAGGCCTTAAGCATCCAAGCTAACCCGTTTGCCTTAGGCTGCTTCCTAGGCAGGCAGCTCTGTGAGCCGGTGTTGGATGTGTACTTCAGCGGGCTCGGGCCCACTGAGCGCTGGATGCCAGTGCTCTCATTAGGGAAGTTTTGGAGGAGGCTGTCCCTTTTTCCTCTATCCCTCATGGAGCTGCTCTTCTTTGTCTTTGCTGCCTTAAAGGTAAACACATCAAATTTCAAAAAGAAAATGATTTCAAAGCATGAAGAACAGACTTAATGCAGCTTTTTTTATTTATCTCCTCTGAACGTTTTCCATGCATTGCCATGTTTCAGCTCACAAGCTGCAGTGTAATTGCTTTTTTCTGTGATTAACAAAGTTTGTTCCTTACATATAAACTGACAGGAATCTGATACACGTTTTTATTTGTACTTGTTTGTTTTCTTCATTCTAACATTTTTTTGATTAAATAAAATAAAATAATATGCTTTACTCTAGAATTTACCCCACTTCCTCATATCTCTAATAGTCTTTTAAGTGTGCAAAGCTGGTTAAAATGCAGCTAAAAGCTTTCTTCTGTAGTGGCAAGGTGATTCTACAAGGTATTCACACAGGGAGATTGAATGGATACGTAAATCACACATTGACATTTTTATTTGTATATACAACAACACCAAAATAATATCATTAACTTCCCTTTTCAGAGTTAATAATTACATTGTTGGACTATCGCAAACAAATATAATAAAACACACTGATGTTTGTGGTTTTAAAGCAACAAAATAAATTTTTTTTTATTATATTTCCCTGTATATTATATGTATTTATTTAATGAATTTGTATATTGTTTTTGTCTTGGACAGCTTGGCCACTTGGAGCTTTGGTATCTGGTGATCCCTGGCTTCTGCCTCTTCGGCCTTTTCTGGGCCATCTGCCACATAATTTTGCTGATCACAATTTGGGGCTTCCACACTAAGCTGACCGACTGCCAGAATGCCTGGCGGGCCCATTCGTCAAGTAGACGTAGTCTGGATCAGGTCATGGCCTCCAGGGGCATTCGACACTTCTGCCTTATTTCAGAACGCCTCGTCTTCTTTAGTCTGCTGTCAACCGTCATACTGGGAGCTGTGTCCTGGCAGGTAGGATACTGGTTGTAAAAATCAAGTTTCTTTTTTTACTATTCACATAAAAACTGGTCAAATTGTGATTTGTTTTTAAATCATCTGAAGAGCAGAAGTGTGTGCACATAATTTTATCTTGCTCCCCAAACTGAGCTGCTTATGTGAGCAAATTTAATTAGCTCTTAAATATCCTCATCTACTTGCATAAAGAGCAGCAATAACGTATTTAGCCTTATTAAGCATTTACCTTGGAAGAGTCCCGTGGGCACAAGTCCTAATTTAAGACATGCATATTTTTTATTCATTTTATTACAGCTGTGCTTTTTGGAGTTTTCCACTGATATGATTTCAGCGACTTTAAAAATGCAGAAAATGTGTTAAAAAGTCGACTGTTTTAGTCATAGAGTGCATATATGGCTTAACATTCATCTGGAAAAGATTTGTTACAGTTTCAGCTACAAACGGGTTGAGCAGGTTTTCCTTTTTTTTTGCTAAGCTATTTTAGTCAAAAGTATTTGAAAGAGTTGACTTTTTAAAAGGTAGAATAAGATGTTTTTTGTTGTTTTTTGCTCAAAACTACTCTTGACTTCTGCTTCAAAGGTTTCTACAAAAAAGGAGCATTTCTTAGCCTATTGGAATCAAAAGCAGATTAGTGTGCTCTTAGAAAAAAAAAATAGTTCAGATGTTATCAGTTTTTAATGCGGGCATCCGGGGTTAAATTCCTGACCTTTAGATCTTTGTTGCATGTCTTCCAAAGGCCATTAATGCCACAAAACCTTGAGAATAAATAAAAAGTGAGTAAAAGAATTTTAAGATGTTTGCAAACGCTGAACACATTTAGTAGTATTAAAAAAAAAAATGTTTTCCTATTTTTTTGGTAACACTATTTAAATGATTTCTTATAATTATTTCCTATTATAAGAGTTTTTTATCAGAACCTTCTGTTGGTAAAACATTTAAAATCTTAGAGGGTTTATCCTTCTATTTTTCTCAGGATCCACCATCTTACCTCATTTAAATATAAGTCATGTTCATATCTAACCTAAAATGTAGGTCAAAACCTGTAAGCCTTAATATTTAGCATCTCCAAGACAGCTTAAGTGCTAAGACGTATTAACCGTTATAAAACTACAGTCATCTTTATCTGTTTATCTTCACTGTAACACAGCGCTGTCTCCATTAAGTCGGCCTGTCATGTTTTTACCCTTCCATAATAACACTGTCAGTCCCAGCCTGTGCTTCTGCCTCATTATGTGTCAGCACCAGTTAAGTGAGTCTGATTATCTTGATGCGAGCTGCTTGTGTTAAACAAAAGTGACGGCATGTTTGGTTTTTTGCAGCCCTACAACGGTCTCTTCCTCAGCGCTCTGCTGGTGGTGCTGCCTTTGGAGTCTCTCACACACAGCCTGTTCCACGAGCTGGGCAGCTGCCTGGGAGGAACCTGTGCTGGCTACGCGCTGGTAATACCCACCATTTACTACAGGTAATTGATTGATCACATTTTCTTTCTTTTTTTTTATCCTTTCAAAATGTTGATTGGACTCTAATGCTACGTTCACACCGGACGCAGCAGAAGCAGCAAGTTTACATGCAAAGTCAATGGTTGACGCGCGTATAGGCGCAGCAAAAGGTCCCGCAGCACGTTTTGAGCAGCAGGCGCAGCGCGTCGGGAGCGTTTAAGCATCTGACGCGCCGCAAAAGCGCTGCTGCTCGAGATGGAAAAATTGTTTTTTTGCTGCTTGACGTGCCACATCAACCAATCAGAGAAGCTGATCTGGGAGCTGGTAGGGAGACAAACACATAGCTGATGACACAGAGCGCTGTGATCACTCCTCTGAAACAGTTAATTGACGCCTAAATTAACTTAAAATGCTGAAACCTGCCGACAGAATATGTTATTCTTTTATTATCCTGGTGCCTGCAGGTTAGATTATTTAGATGAAAAACACCTACAAGCCGCCGCGGTGAACCAAGAGGAGGCGACCCGGCCAGAGGCTGCTGATGAATGGGGTCCTACTGACAGTGCACCACTGGTATGTGGGGGTCTGAGTGGCTCCGACAAAAATTATATTGGAAGGCAGGATGGTAATCTGGATGAATTGACTGCAATGATTAAGTTTTCAGGTGGACTTTCTCACCTAAAAACATATTAAAACTACTTTATTCCCACTGATCACAGCAAATATAGCTGCAAGGCAAATAAAGGATAGAGTTGCTCCATCCAACACGCGTCAGACACACTTTTGCACCGCGCAGCCAGAGCAGCAAAGCTGCTTCAGCCGCGCGTCAAAACTGACTTGTACAAGCAGCAAAGATGAAGCAGCAGACGCGATTTTGCTGCCCCTGCTGCGTCTGGTGTGAACGCAGCATAAAAGATGAACTATTTGACTTCCACCATTACCAAAATCCAGCATCCTTCTAAACGACTGGCAAACTGAAGATGCAAAAACTCTTACTTGAAGAATTGACTCTGTTTATGTAGCGGAGTGTTGTCTTCTTTATTTTATCTTCTTGTCAGCTGTTTCTTATTGTATGTTCTCTCTTTGTACTAAACTAGGGGCCATTAGCTAAGAATGTTTCATAGGGTATACACCTTGGTGTATCACATCTTTAGGCTTTGTGCAGAGTAAGAGTGTCCTGCATTATCCTCCACTGGAAAATGTTGAAATTTAGATTCAGAAACACTATTTCCTGCATTTTGAGGCGCAATGCAGCTCAATTTTGTCTTTGTTACAACACTACTTTTGTCCTGATTGTGGGAATTATGTGTGCTTGACTAGAGGTGGAGATGAGATAATATTCAGGTTCAATATTATGCTTCATAGGTTATTTCAAACAATCAGAAATTGTAATGCTACGTTCACAATGTGGTTTGAGCAGCAAAAAGCGCCTGCTGCTTTATTTTTGAT
This sequence comes from Cyprinodon tularosa, assembly GCF_016077235.1. NCBI lineage: Eukaryota > Metazoa > Chordata > Actinopteri > Cyprinodontiformes > Cyprinodontidae > Cyprinodon > Cyprinodon tularosa. Next base: position 715,279 of record NW_024038846.1, on the reverse strand, counting down.
GCTTGTACACATTAAGGTCAGACGTGCCTCAAGAGCATCTTTGATGCTCCCGAAGCGTGTGTCCAGATGTGTCTTAATACTCATGCTGCTCTTGTGTTCAATGGTCGAGAGCAGCTTTGCTATATTTGCTGTGATCAGTAGTTAAGAAGCAGTTTTAAAATACTTTTTGTGAGAAAGTCTACCTAAAACATCTTCTGTGCGGTCAGTTCATCAAGATTATGATCTTGTCTTAAAGTATTATTTCTCTGTGAGGTGCGCTGTCTCTGGGAATCCAGCAGGGAATTTTCCCCTACTGTTCATGGCGGCTGGAAGTAGATGTTAGCGTTTTTTTATGTACGTGGCTCAAACTGCAGACACCAGAATAATAAAAGTGAATATATTTTCCCGGCAGGTTTTGACATTTGAAGTTAATTTAGGCATTAATAAACAGTTTCAGTGGAGTGATCATAGTGCTCTACATCAGCAACGATGTCCGTTTCTCTGCCAGTTTGCAGATCAGCTTCTCTGATTGGTTGATGTGGCACGGTAAGCATCAAAAGTTACATTTTTTCAACTCCAGCATCTGCTGCTTGTGAAATTTTGTTGTTTCCAGGAGGAAAAACGGGCATAAAATTTTTCTATTTTTTTAAAGGCCGATCATTGTACGGCTGTAGGCATTGCTAGCTAAAAGCCTACTCTTTTCCCTCTACAATGGCTCCTAATAGTGACTAAAAATCTTAAAGAGCCAACGAAAGGTTTTGAATATAGTATAAATGACTATATACTATCAAAAATATGGTTATAGATGTATTTTGCTCATCACTCGCTTGGAAAGTCAGGAATAGAAAGGAATCTGATATCAGTGATTCCTCATTGTGAAACTGTCCTGTTTTGTTCTTATTTTAAAAACTATTAATGCAAATAAACTGTTTAAAATGCCAACTAATTTTCTACTACAGGTAGAAGAATAAGGTAGATTTTATTTAAAGGCCATGTAATATTTGCAACTCTACATGATTTTAATTTAGCTTGGCTTGGGGTAAATTTGATTTAAAAGGATGTAGACCCCTGTACTAAATAGATGGGGACATTATTGCTACTTTTAAAGGCCAATTTATGCTTCTGACGCAAAGCCTCTGCAACCATCAAATCTGCCTCTGTGCGCGACCTCGCCCCCTGCGCAGAGGTTCTGCAACCGTCGTCGTGCACATCAAAAATATCCTGACTACACATCGGACAGTCACAAACCCGCAGAGACCTCAAGCGGAAGTGAGCAGACAAAAAGCACCTGTGATTGGTCCTTGGTATGTCTCTCTGGCTGTGTGTGTGGTCATCCTTCTTGATTTGATGCCGGAGCACGCCATTTTTAAAAACCGAGGAACTAATACAATGAACAACTACAACGAAAGGTTAATCGAGGAGGTTCGCTCCATAAACAGAGCCTATTCCTCTCCGATGTCTAGCAACTCTAGATCCACCTCCGTGACCGTGATATCTTGCAGACGCGCCATTGTTGTTTTGGAAGATAAACACTCCCGCCGGCGCCGCCGAAGTTCTCGTGACCATCCGTTAAAGATCTTGCGAGTTCTCGAATAGGCTCCCCCTTCCGCTTTGGCAGGAAACTGCTTTGCGTCCCTAGAAATTCCAGACCGACGCTGCAGAAGCATACCAGCAGAACTGGTTCACGACTAGAATCAAGCGACATTTGATGTGTGCGTTTGCAGAAGTCTAATCTGCCTTTAAGTATGAAGGAGGATCTGTGATGCTGTGGGCCTGTTTGTCTTCCTAATCCCCATTGGCTCCGTGTTTTAGTGCTTGAGTAAGAGCCTTTCCTTTTTTTTTTTATGAAAATATTTAAAATAAATGTTGGATTTTTTTTAAATGTTCAGTGTGGGATTATACTATGACAAAGATTAAAAAAAAAAAAAAAAAAAAAATCCTTTTTGCATTTTGAATTTTTTGTCAATCTGGTGTTACTATACAAGTTACATTAACCTGCTGCAGCACACTTTGATTCAAAAAGCTGCTAATATATTAATTATATTAGCTAGTTATATAAATTGTATAATTAATATTGCACAGGTAGTCAGAAGAGGCTAAACATCAAATACATGGTTGTTTTTTAGAGAACGCTTCGGCTTTCTAAACATTTAGACTCAACTCAAGGTTGTTTCTGGGAGTCTGTAGGGAACACTTACGGCACGATGAGAATCCAGCAATAAATAATCAGCTGTGATGGCTGAAGATTATGCTTTCATAACGACAACACCCTCTCAGGAAGATCAGAGGGGTAAGGGAAGGGGACACAAGTTCAGTGAAACAAAAATAAAAGAGAGATGTGAGGTTTTAAGCACTGAGGGGAAGGTACTAGAGGCAAGGGACAGACAACAGAAAGGAGGAACTGTTTTGAGAAAGAAGAGCAGATGAAGCTGTGAGGGGGCTTTGGAGAAAAGGGTGGGATTATTAATTTCTTCTTTTTTAAGATGAAAGAGATGTCAGGGGAAGATGCTGTCTGAATCTTGAAGTTACTCCCTTCAGCCCCTCAAAGGCACGTTCTGAAATGATTAAAAAGGGGGTTTCAGGGGTTGGTTGGATCTGTAAATCATGCAGCATGTCACTCTCAGATCTGTTGTTTAAACATTTTAACAAGCGCCTGCATGCCAAGTATCTCCACACCACAATGATGCTAGTAATATCTGTCACCAGGGCGATTTCGTTTTGCAGGGACAAACCAATGTTCAATTTTGTTGGATTCTAAAATGAACAAGATTCTCCATGTAGTCCTTAAATGACATTAAAACATAAATGAAGCAGATTTTGTGGTTGTAAACTTAAAAAATTAAAGTTTCATGCACTATCAAACTTTGCAAAAATAATTTGGTTTTCCGTAGATTTAAAGACTTTTCACTTAATTTAGATAAACGTTTTCATTTTCTTGCCGGGGTAGGTTGGGAGATCGCTGGTTTATTATTTTGGCTCCTGTATGGAGAGATCTGTAAGTGTGATGTATGACTTAGCCCTCCGCCTGGCCATGAATAACATCAGAGCCCTTAGATAGGAAAGAAAATATATGGCTGACCTGGATGCCTGATAGCCTTGACTTGTTGAATGTGTCCTTTGTCATGTTCTTGTTGCTTTCCAGGAGAGCTTTGTGTCACATACGCCCAAAACCTCTTTTAGCTTTCTTCCGCCTGTCTTTTTGGTCGTTTTTACCAAATCGCTTCTTTTAAATCCAAATCTCTCCCTTTACCCCCAGTGCCGGCAGCCAGCCCATTCTCCTACCACCTGAGCTTGTGCAGGAGTTGAATCAACGCTCCACGGCCATGCTGAATGACATGCAGCGCCTCTTCTCGCGCCACATGATCCAGACGTTTGGCTGCGACTACTCCACCAGCGGCGTTACCTTGGAGACCGTGCAGAACAAGCTCCGCAGCTTTATGGAGCTCCAAACGGCGGACGGCCCACGCCATGACACATATTTGATTTTCTATAGCGGACACTCTCAGAAAGGCACCGGGGCCTGGACTCTGGCAGGTTGGTGCCTCATGGGGGTTTGTTCTGTCTATGTAGCTCATGCTTTTTAATGCTACTAGCAAACAGATCCAACTGCAGAGCAAAAATCATTACACCACCACCACCATGTTTAAGTCTGGGTATAATTTTTTTTTTTACTTTTGAAAGGCTGTGTTCATTTTATACAAAATGCAACAAAACACACGTCCCCAACAACTTCCACTTACATTTTTATCTTAGCCTTTTGATGTAGCACTAATAGCCTGTTTTTTCACTTTATTAAATGTAATCATCATTTGAAAATCATATCTTATATTCTTTCTTTGAAAGTGAAGTTTTATTAATGATCTGAACCATTTTAGTGTGAGGAAAAAAACGGAAGACATCTGTAGCTGGGCAGAAACTTGTTTGCAGCACTGTATGCATGATCTTGTCTTGTTTTGTATTCACATGCCTTTTGTCTTATCATCCCATCTTAAGGAGGAGAGAGTCTGCATCTGAACCAGCTGCTAGAGATCTGGAAGGAGAAGAACGCCGGCCACGGCTCCCGTCTTATCGTCGTGCTGGACACTGAGAACTCCCTCCCTTGGGTCAAAGAAGTGCGCAGAGTGGACGGCATCTACATGGCGGTGCAAGGGGCCGAGCTTCCGCTCTCCAGGCTCGACCCAGAAAGCGGAAACATCCCCCTCCTCGGTGACTTCACTTCAGAATGGGTGGAGTTCAACTGCAACCCAGCCAGTGACACCCAGTGGACTGAGAAGGGCAGGGCGGTGACGGCAGCGTACGGCGTGTCGAAACGCTGGAGCGACTACACGCTTCACCTTCCCACCGGGAGCGACGTAGCCAAGCACTGGAAGACCCATTTCCCCAAAGCCACCTACCCACTGATCCACCTCTCCAACTGGTGCTGCGGCTTAAACCTGTTCTGGTTGTGCAGCGTGTTTCTGCGCTGCTTCAGGAGGTGTAAACTGGCCTGGTTCCCTCCAGCTGTTCTGGACACCGGACAGGGCATTAAACTGGTACATTCATAGGTAACAAATAGATAACAAAAGGAAAAATGTTTTTTCATTCCTTGTCAGAAAAAAACAGGGTATGAATATTCTCTTGTTTTCAGTCAAAACCTATATACAACTGGAGAATGTGTTTTATATTATTATTATTATTATTATTATTTGTAACCATATGTTCTCGGTCAAGGATGGCAGACCAATTGAAGGACATAGAATTAGAAAAATTTTTGTAGCTGTTTTTTGTTTTTCATCTAATTGTGCCATTTATTTATAGTGGTTTTGGGATCTTTATACCTTTTTTTGCATCCAGCCTTAATAATCCATGATTTCCAAAGTGCTTCTCTCACACCAAGTTTTTATGTGTCGTTCTGTACCCCATTGTGGTGATCTTCCTGACAAGATTTGTACAAATACATGCTTAGAAGTAGTAACTCATCCAGCAAAGCAGTGAATCATCATTGGGAAACAAACATTTTTTGGTTTGTTTTGTTGCACAGAACATCAGAACCCACTTTGACCATTCCTTCATGCTTTGCTGCCTTAAAAGGAGAGTAATTCCTCAGTTTTTCCAAAGAGGTTGGGAAACGTTTTTTGTATGCTTGTTTGCTGATGGAAAATGGTTAAAGAATAAACTCATTTAAAACATTGCTTTTCATAAACATTTTTTTTTTACCTGCAAAATTCTCTGCTGCAGAGAAGAGAATCCCACCAGCATAATGCTGCCTTCACTGTGCATCATTGAGAAGGTGATGTGTTCCAAGTCATGCGGAGAGACCAAAGTTTATATCTGGGCTTTTTTCCAATCACACCTCCTATGCTAAAGAAAAACATCCCCATAGTATGATGTTGCCACCTCTGAATAATAAATTCTGAGCAGCTGCTTGCCAGGGGAAAATTGGAGAGACATTTAAAAGATAAAGACTCCATTTGATACCAAGGAGGGCATTGGAGAAGGTTATATAAAATCACAATAATTCTAACAAAAAAAAAATTATTAGCAAAGAGTGACACCAAGCTACTGTAAGTGCTCTGAAAAATACATTTAAACTATTTGTTGTGCGTCTTAACTAAAGATGATAAGCCGCAGCTAAAGTTTAAAACAGGATATTCTAGTTTGTGTTTGTCAATCAAACACAGTGCTAGTTAAAAAAAAAATGTTTTTCTTTTTTTTTAGAACTTTTTATTTAACCATTTTAATACTTTACATAAAATTTCCTGACATAAACTTAAGTAGAAGATGTATAGACAAAAACAAAATACGAAAAGTGACATTTACTCTCAATATTCTCTCACTTTCCTTTTTAATATTGTCCAAAAGTCATCGGAATATTGGACAATTCCAAAAAATGTATGTGTTGTATCCAGTATTTTCACAATTTCGCCAACATAATGCAGAACTGGGATTTTTCATAAATGAGGATAAAATAAAGGGAGTATTAAAGTATCTTATCTTCACTTTACAGTCAAATTCTTTTCCCCATTGGCTGCTAATTCCCCTATGACAGCCGGTACACATGTCCACCCACGGCGACTCTTCAATTATAACATTTAATTCTAATTCCCATTTTTCCTTGATATTGTTCATGTTTTGTAAAGTGTCAATTACCACCTTTTGTATATATTAGATATGTTTTGTGTTTTTTTTGTCGGGAAAGGCTTCTCTAACGCCAATAAAGTACTCTTCTATTTTATTGGGATTTTTTTTCTGATCAAATTTCTTTCTTTATGACTTGTGATATGTCTTATCTGAAGGTATTTATATAAACCATTTTAAGGGAAGCCAAATTGTTCTTAGAGTTGAGAGAATGATTTAAATTATTTTCCTAAAAAGAGTTGGTTGATTGTGCTGAGACACTTGTCATCCCATCTTTTAAACCCCTATCCCACACCACAGGAGGTAATTCTATGTTTCCTACTAGAAGATTGGTCTTTTTTATGCTAAATTATGAACAATTTAATTGGGCAGGAATATGGTTGGAGAACGCTGAAAATAAATTCCTAATTTATTTAGATATGGTTTTATCTTATTTTCCTCTAAGATAAAACTGCAAAAAATGCATTTTTTCCTCATATTTTAGCACACTTTAATCCAGTGAGTCTGCATTTATTTGACTCCTTAACTGTTTCTGCTTATAGCTTATAGGATGTCACTTTGCTTCATAAGTTCAAAAACTCACTTTTAAGTGCGAATATTATTTAATTTTTGCAGGGCTGTTGTGACTTTGCATCCCAAACCATAAATGTCAAAACCATTACCTCCAATTACAAGTCTGTTTACAGGCTTTTGCGCCATTCAGGATTTCACGCCACTTGCTGTGCAGACAGCCTATATTTTCAATGCAGTAGGGGGGGGATGCAAATTAATGTATACAGCATTATTTATCTAATGTTAAAGGATGAACGGATAATGAGATTAATATTTATATGTTCTTATGGATCAGTTTTAAAATTCCCCACCAACCTCAAAGAATATTAATTCAATCAACAAATATACAGCTGCTAAATAAAATATATTTATTATTTTAGCATTTACATAAACATTGAAGTACTGAAATGAGAAATTGAGTTTATATGGAAATGTGTGCATCATTATAGCTGTGTTTATTATTTCATTCTTCCTCAGCTACAGTCTGGATGAAACAATTGAAATTGGCTCATATTTTGAGGAACCTTGTTGGCTCCTCTTCTGAGGTTTGCAGGATTTTTTGGAGCTCTCAACTTTGCTTTGGTCAGCCTTTATTAGAGTTGACCAATGGTGGATTTCTATATTTGGAGTGGGTGGGTGGTGGCAGAATCTGTTTGGTTGCAGTCAGTAAAGGGGTTTGGATGCTATAAGCCAAAGATGTGGTTAGAAACTGTTTAGTAATTGGACCTTCTCTCCCTTGTGGTCTGGATCTTGTCTTATCTAGTGCTGGAATCTATCCCACACTTCTGTAATTTTCCTTTGAAGACTTGGCTGGACCGTTTCCAGGATTGGTCAAGGTGCCTTTTCTCCCCTGTCCTTTTATTATCTCCCTCCACTCTTTAACCACTGACATCTTCTGCCTCTGTGTCTTTGTAAAAAATGCAAAAGCATTCATCGCATTTATAATTCTTCATGTTAAATCTGTTGTGCTCTGCACGGGGGTTATTAAAATAAAATTAAATCAACAGTTTATCTGTTTTTCCTCTATTGTAGGTCATATCTGACCTGATTCAGTAAAGTAGCCACACCTACCATACTCTGCATTAGCAGTCAGGACAGAAAAAGTCATCAAGTCCAATGTAAACCAATTATCTGTGGTTAAAAAAAAACTGGTAAGAAATAAGATTTGCTGGATATGTGACATTAAGACATCTAGTTACAAACTAATCTATTTTTTAGTTTGTATTAAAAATTAATCCTTTAAAAATCAAGCATTCAACACATCACCTGAAGTTAGTCTGTGCAATAAATACGAGCTACAGCAGGATTGGGGTCAGATAAAGCAGACTTTTAAGCCTCAGGTATTAGGTGTTCCTCTTTGTAAACTTAAGGTCAATATTGTAAAGTTAAAAAGATGTCTTAACTGTCTTGCCAAGGATGGTACATAAATCTCTGTGCATTCAGCTGTTGAGAGAGATAGAAATCTAAATTATCAAAATGCAAATGAACTAAAGGGAAGTTTCTTTTATTAACAAAGAGATAAAAATGATTGTTAGAGTTCATCTTAAATCCAACTGAGCTCCACGTTCTTGCAGACAGCCAAATATACTTAGTATGACCCAGATGATGCCGATATGCCAGATCTAATTAAAAGCGTAAATCGGAGCCTAACAGGACTGTCAGCCGTCTGTGTGGGATCGGAGGTTCGGTAATTAGCCGCACTGTCACACTTGGGTTGAGGCGGGATGAGGCGAGGATGAGCAGGCCTAGTGAAACAGATGAGTTTTCCATTCTCATCACACATCTGGAAGCCCAGATGTCTTCCTAAGCCAGCCAGGCTTTTAACCCTGTGGTTCCGCTAACAACAAATACTTGCGTTGATGTCATCTATGAGAGTTAGATTTGAGTTTTGATGCTCCTTCGTAACGTGTTTATCAACTTCTGTGACTAAAACACAGCTGTTCAAAAAATCATAGGTTGCATAGAGTATTTCAAATGAAGCCAATTGGATTTTATTTGACACAGGCTAACAAAAACTGCAAAAATAAAAAATTTTCTGCATGAAATTATAATAACCTTCGACAGATGTGTATTGCTGAAGATTACCTGAGATAGCATCTCTTTTAACCTATGCATTTAATTTAGAGAAGTTAATGATGAATTAAATTATCAACACATGTAATGGTCTCAAGAAACATCGATCAGAGTGCATTCTTTTTTGACTATTTAAAAGTTACTACACTGTAATAACAATCTAGAAATATATTAAATCAAGTATATTTACTTTTAATTTGAATAGGTAAATAAGATAATTTGCAAATTGAATTATTATTTTCTTAAAAAAAGATAATTAGATAATATGCTCTTGAAATAAGACATTGCAATTGTTTTTCTTATTTTAGTTTTAAATTGTCTTGTTTCATTGGCAAAGTGTCTCGCTTACCTCCTCAATTCAAGACAAATTTCTAAGAAAAAAATTGCTTATTTCGATTTTTTGCGGTGTACTCAAAATCATCTTTCCTATCCTAAAATGGTTATATCCACTCTTGCTCCAAAAGCCGTGAATCTGATGCAAAATAAATCATGTGCCTTCCTTCACTCTCCTGAACAGTTGGTTCCAGATAACGCAGCTTGAATTTTAGGTAAGGTCATGTTTTATCCAGTGTGACATTCCAGGTTAACATCATCCTACTGATTTCTTCCCTCGAGGACATCCCACAAGTCACTCGAATTGTTCAAAAGTACATTAGAAAACCCAAAATGGCACATTTTCTGTAAAACAGTTGCTAGTTTTTGGTAAAAACTTCTGATCGAAAAATGAGTAACTATCTTTAATGCTTCTTTAATGCCTGCACAGGTTATAAAAATGTAGATGTGTTACTTTAAAGTAAAAAAAATTTCTGTGGATAAAGACAGATTTTTAAAGACTGCTGGTGGCACCCCTGTGAAAATGTGTGAATATATTCATGAAATCCTTTATTGAGCAGAATCTGAAATCGGACAGAATTAATGCAAACCCATCTCTGCGCGACACATCTCTATGGACTCCCAGCGTGCCTTGAAATTGTCTCCCCAGCTAATGCAGTGCTGATGAATGACTCACCTAAGCCCACTTCTCCCATCCTCTGTTAGTCTGCCGGTAAATCTGGGCTGGAGAATCACTTGGGTTCTTTCTCCCACTGCTACATAACATACTCACACAATGACTGGGGAAATACCTGTTTACCAATTGCAACAAGTACTCAGCTGGCTGCTGGAATTGAGTAATGTTGGACTGCTCTCTTGAACCCGGTGTGTTTGCTTTTAAACCTATTAGAAACAGCTTCCTTTGTGCAAGCACACAACTTTGCATGAGTTGCATATTCAACTTAAAAACCTGCAGCATGGAAAAGGTTTCAAAATTGTACCACCACCTTTCCCCAAACTCAATGAAAATCCTGAAGGAGATTTTGAATAATAAGATTATCCTTTAGTGAGAAGAGCCACATAAGAATAAAAGCAACATATAATTTCGGGATTATTATGGAGTAAATTATTGTTTGTGACCTGCTGCTTCTTGTAATAATGTGCATTCACAGATGTGCATGCAATATTAAGGAGATACACACATTTTCCCATCTAGCTCTGTGTGTGTGCATGTGAGTGTGTGTAATGTCAGCAGAACCCCAGGAGGTTTAGCAAGAGCACCTTTGATAGCAGCCCTACACCCGGCTCATGCAGTTAGCCAGCTGAGTTCCAGGAAAAGAGAAACGAAACAGATAAAAAGAAAAGAAAATTGAAAAATAAGGACAGACTGTGATCTATAAATATTGGAAAGGACAGCTGTCGCTAAAAGAAAAACAATATTATAAAATCAGAGAAAATACTAAGCAATCGTGGAAGAGGAAATAATAAGCCGCATTTGTCTCCTGATGCATGGATAAGTCACAAAAAAATAAGCTGCAGAAAAGCCCCCAAAACCAAAAATAAATGATGTCCTTGTCTATGCTGACAGTTTACTGGAAATTAAAAGCATGCTGAAGCCCTCACGTAGTTAAACTGCTGTGATCAGAGCTTTATGCTGTTGGGCAATTGGGCAGCGACATGGAATAGCCTAATGTAGAAACAGATGACTGAGTGTCCCCGAACGGAGGAAACATTGAAAGGCAAGAGTCTGTTCAGCAAGGTGTGAACCTAAAGTAAGTAAATATGCTTAATGGTGATAAGAAAATTGATGAAATGCCATTCCACTGAGGATTGTATTCATTTCTGATCATCTGGGAGACTTATAGATGTTTGAGCTGAAGAAAAGCGGCTTAGAAAGAGATAAAGAACATGTTACTGCAGAAATGAACACCAGCTGATTTTTATCTATTAAGTGCATTTGAAACAAATTGTGTCCACTTACCTAATTCTTCAGTTTTTGCTTTGTTGTCTCACTTCATTGTTTTAGTTCACCAAAAAAATTCTAATATCAGACACGGCCATTAAGGGTAGGTATAAAATTCCCTTTGTTTTTTGTTTTGCTTGTAGGTAGAAACATTTTTTTGCTTGGTTGACTATTTTCTTTTTTTCATCTGCCAAATATGGTTGCTAGTTAAGTTTATTTCTGAGTATTGTAGGACTAATCTCTGTACCGTCGGTAAGAACAACGGCAGTTGACGCACCACATTTATTAGAAAGCTGAAAATCATTTTGTCAGTATGATCTTAATTTGTCATAATTTGAGAGAGAAAAAAATTATGATGCATCAATTGATCCTGGTTTCCACTTTTGGATGTGGGCGTGGCTTCACACCGGTGTGCAATCATCAATAAATGGCAGCAGCTCATTCACAAAAATGATCGGATGCAGGCCAAACAAAACCCATGTCTCTGTGTCATTAACTTGCCATATCTTAAACCGGCTGATCAGCTCTTGTGGTGATGGCTACGCCAACAATAACCAACACTTCAGCCAGGCAAGCATTCATCTCAGAGCCAGATAATATTATTATTATAGATATTCCTTGAACAAACTACCCTTATGTTTATTTTTCAATTGTTTGAGGAAGCAAAAAGGTAGGAGTAAACCCTGGCTGCCCTCCAGGCTTATAATACACGGGGGAAGTCCTGCATGGCTGTTAAAGGATGAATTTCCTCACTTGTTTTTGACTAGCGCTGGAGGCAATTTCCACATCTGTTTAAATAATAAAATCTCTAAAACAATACCTATGAATAACAACTAACTGTTTAAGAAGTGTTCGGTACACACTCTGCTAGTATCAGTCCAGTCCAGTTTTTCTCACATGTGCTCATTCTAGAACTAATCCATCAATCCATCTATTTTCCATCACGCTTTATCCCAGTTTGGGTCGTGAGGGGTGGTGGTGCCTATCTCCAGCAGCGACAGGTCTAGAAATAATCTTTCCTAGTGTTTAAGCCTTTCAGGTCGAGCCATTTTCTTTCAGATTCCTTTCTGGACTCATCTTTACTATCTGCAAATACAATCTACATAAAGCAAAGCATGATAAATGGTCTAAAATATGTGCAGTGACTATAAGTTTTTATTTTTCACCCAAAAAAATGATTCTATACACAAAAAAATAAAGGTATAATTTTAGTACCCTAAGGGCCGGATTTATCAAGATCCAATTTTGCGTGCAGTAATTTGCGCTCGCAAACTGGAATTTTGCGCAAGGGGCTGAACCATGGTTTGCGGGTGATTTAACAAGAGTGATTGCGTAACTGGTAGCAGGTGCCAAACTGTTGGAGACGCCCTATTTAAATTATGGTTTTGCGCGTTTTGTGGTTTGCGGCAAAGTAGTTTGTAGTTTGTACAAACTAGTGCATTAATAAATTTAAATCTTACAGTGACCCCCAACAAAAAAAAAATATATATATATACACTATATTGCCAAAAGTATTTGCTCACCTGCCTTGACTCACATATGAGCTTAAGTGACATCCCGTTCCTAATCCATAGGGTTCAATATGACGTCGGTCCACCCTTTGCAGCTAGAACAGCTTCAACTCTTCTGGGAAGGCTGTCCACAAGGTTTAGGAGTGTGTTTATGGGAATTTTTGACCATTCTTCCAGAAGCGCATTTGTGAGGTCGCACACTGATGTTGGACGAGAAGGCCTGGCTCTCAGTCTCCGCTCTAATTCATCCCAAAGGTGTTCTATCGGGTTGAGGTCAGGACTCTGTGCAGGCCAGTCAAGTTCATCCACACCAGACTCTGTCATCCATGTCTTTATGGACCTTGCTTTGTGCACTGGTGCACAGTCATGTTGGAAGAGGAAGGGGCCAGCTCCAAACTGTTCCCACAAAGTTGGGAGCATGGAATTGTCCAAAATGCCTTGGTATGCTGAAGCATTCAGAGTTCCTTTCACTGGAACTAAGGGGCCAAGCCCAGCTCCTGAAAAACAACCCCACACCATAATCCCCCCTCCAACAAACTTTACACTTGGCACAATGCAGTCAGACAAGTACCGTTCTCCTGGCAACCGCCAAACCCAGACCCGTCCATCAGATTGCCAGATGGAGAAGCGCGATTCGTCACTCCAGAGAACGCGTCTCCACTGCTCTAGAGTCCAGTGGCGGCGTGCTTTACACCACCGCATCCGACGCTTTGCATTGCACTTGGTGATGTATGGCTTGGATGCAGCTGCTCGACCATGGAAACCCATTCCATGAAGCTCTCTGCGCACTGTTCTTGAGCTAATCTGAAGGCCACATGAAGTTTGGAGGTCTGTAGTGATTGACTCTGCAGAAAGTTGGCGACCTCTTCGCACTATGCGCGTCAGCATCCGCTGACCCCGCTCCGTCAGTTTACGTGGCCTACCACTTCGTGGCTGAGTTGCTGTCGTTCCCAAACACTTCCATTTTCTTATAATACAGCTGACAGTTGACTGTGGAATATTTAGGAGCGAGGAAATTTCACGACTGGATTTGTTGCACAGGTGGCATCCTATCACAGTTCCACGCTGGAATTCACTGAGCTCCTGAGAGCGACCCATTCTTTCACAAATGTTTGTAAAAACAGTCTGCATGCCTAGGTGCTTGAATTTATACACCTGTGGCCATGGAAGTGATTGGAACACCTGATTCCAATAATTTGGATGGGTGAGCAAATACTTTTGGCAATATAGTGTATCTTTATATATATATATATATATATATATATATATATATATATATATATATATATATATATATATATATATATATATATATAAAGAAACAACTTTGGCAACCTTTATTCCCTAAGGTGGTATGTGGCTGAATTTCTACTTCACTGCAGTAAAAAAAAACAAAAAAAAAAAACTGGTGTTTTGTATTGGCCTGTAGAAAAATGCACATACCAAATTGCTCACAAGAAGTGACTGTGGATGAGATTACTACGCGTTACGCGTCGCTGCAGCATTGGCATGTTGCTCCACAGGCGCAGGGGGGAGGTCTGGTTTCTCAGTTAGGGCGTCAGGACGACATGGCATTTAGAACGTCGGACAGCACTTCTGAAAAACTAGATTGGGAGATCCAATGTTGCAAGGAGTTTTGTGATATCTGGTATTGCGTGGGTCCTTCTTGTGGCTGCCTCCAAATCCATTCGGAGTTCCCCCAACAGCTCCAAAATGGCAATGCTGGATACACGAAATGTTTTCATGATAGTTTCTCTTTCTTGCGACAATAACCGCTGCCATGTGTGCGCAATTACGCATACAGACCATTTGCACCTTCTTTTGAAACGTGTTAAATATAGAGTCAGATACCGTTAGTAAAATTGCTTTCAGGTTTAATAAATCACTTTGCGAGTGCTAAATTAATATATTTACATGTTCTCCTTCCACAAGACGCACTTTTGCGTGTAAACGCCCCATATTGCATATTCATTGCAGAAAAAGTACTAAATGGATAAGAGGCACTATTTAGCACGTTTTAAAGACCAAATCCTTTTAGCACGCTGTTGATAGATCAGTTTGTACATTTTTTAGCGTGCGCAGTGAAATAGCTCACGTTTTTATACACGCAAACCTTTGATAGATCCGGCCCTATTTATACTTTTATCAGGAATTTTCCCTCTATGTACAGAGATCTGCCCTCCATTGTCATTTGACTTGCATTTTCACCCATATTGTGTAACAGTAGACAGTAGATTTTGAAACACCTAGATGCTGCACCTTGAGCACATCATCAGTGAAGGACCCAGGGTCATAGGGTGTTTCGGGCTTTTGACCTTCGGACACCCTCGCCTGGGCGACCCAACTAGGGTTGGTCAGGCCCCAGTTTGTGCGTCTCCCCTCTTGATCCACAGCCACCTTGAGGCTCTTTCAGCTGTCTCGCTGATGTTTCTGGTGGCTCTTCTCTCAAGCAACCCCCTGATGCCAAAGAGCCTAATGCCCGATGCACAGTTTGACTAAGGAAACCTCTGCAGCCCACATTTATTGACTCACATCTGCACGCCTCAATCAGCTCAAGATATTTCGCCTTCTTCCTTACGTGAACCTCCTCCATCCTTTTTTCCCAGGGGACTCTAAGCTCCAGTAACACAACTTGCTTTGTTGCGTCAGATGTTAAGACCAGATCTGGCCTCAGTGACATCCTTGCAATGCACTCTGGGAACTTTAAATGCCTTCTGAGGTCCACATGCAGCGTATAAGTGTATATTGATTAAATATGGAACCTAAAAGGGCTATATATCTCTTGAAAAGATGACAGTTTGTATGTTGGGTTGAGATGTTTCATATATAAGCTTGTATGAAATTTAGTCTATTATAAATATAAGTGTTACAGCAGACAATTTCTCCTCTTTTACCCTTTCTGTAGATTGGAGCTTTGATAAAACAAAGGTTTTAGAACATTTCATTAATGAAACACTCTGAGAATGGACAGGTTTAAATTTAGGTAATTATATTGTTTTAAGCTCAATTTGACAGACTTTGATAAATGAATATCATTGTTTTGGATGTAAAGGTTGATGTTTTTCTCTAAAATTTATAATTTTACCATGTTGCTTTAGCTGTATCTCATTGGATACATCACTTTTACCTTTTTTTAATAGGTCCAGTTTTGTGTCTGTAAATAACGGGACATGTTTCTCATTAGAGGCTCATAAAAGTTAATTTAAAGGTACAGACAATAAAGTACGTACAAAATGAACTCCACTAGGGTACAGCTGGAGCAACAAAGCTTTGTTCCTTTTTAGGTCCATACTTGTCTCTCTATTCCTTAATGTAACAAATTCAAAAGTACCATCATTGTATGACTGTCTTTGACAACTTTGTTCATACTTGTTCCATCAGCACAACATGGCTTGCTGCTAAATCGAGTTTTTAACTAACATTATAACCAATATTAATCATTGAAAAAGCTGAACACACAGTAAAGCTGATTAAAAACAGCTTATGATTATATACATTTTAAAAGAAAATGCAAATGTTGGTTGACTGGATATGATTTTACCTTTGAACTGTTACTAGCTGTGATGCAGTGCTAATTATTTTCCGACAATGCAAAAAACAAAAACGTTAAAATGCCAGCATCTGCTTTAATGCTGGTGTAAACCTTTGTCGGGCCACAAAATGGACCAGAGAACCTTTTTAATCTTGGCATAGTTTATTGAGGTCCTGGAGGGGTTTACTTGCAATTGTAATGCGCAATGGGGCATTAGAGTAAGACATCTCAGAAGAACAAGTGGAATTCCTAAAGGGGAAGAGTTTAAAAATGCTATGAAGAGTACTGAAAACTTGCAAAAGGACTTTTTTATTTGTTCTTTTCTCTATTTTGTAACTGCACAATACTGGAACACATTATTGTGTGAAAGCTTTTTACAAAATTGGTACAGAAGAAAAAAATAAAAATAGAAAAATCTCCAAAAATGGCTAATAGCTCTGCAATAGGTTTAAAATTGCCATTGGAGCGAGGTAATTTAGTCCTTGAGCCATCGATAGTGGCCTGACGGGAGGGGGTCATAAAAATTACCAAGTTTTATAAAAGAGATAAACACATATTATAAGCTAGCAGGTATATTTCCCAAATGTTTTGCATCTTGAGCAAAAAAAATCTTTCAACTGCAATTTGACTAAATAAAGGAACAGACTAATTTCTCTGCATATAAAATAATTTGTGTTTAAAGAATAACACTAGAAATTATTCTAAAGAAGGAATTATCTCCATAATTAAAGCTTACAGTTCCCTATAGAGCAATTTGGTAAGGGATCAGTGCTTTTAAGAAATAGTTATTATTAAAAACAATAGGGATGGCATGAGGGAAATTAACAAAAAAAAAAAAAAGCAGCGTTTGTAATTATTCTACTTCTGAATACCGAAAATTAGTCATAAGACCAGGAGACCTCTCCCTTCACCTAAGGGTGCATTACATTATAGCATGATATAGGCTGCATTACTCCAGTTTGTCTACATATTTAACCAACTTTATGTCAGAAACACAGAACTTGATTAAAACCTTTCTGAAGCATGTCTTGAGGCAGCATTTTAATGATGCCTTCAAGGGCATTCTGAGTTTCAAACTCCTCTGTGAAAAGCTATTTTTTACAGCATTCTTGATGGGTCTCTTTAACAACATTTTCTACCTTGACCGTTAATCTGCTGCTGGCCTTTTCCTCTCCTCTCTTGCAAAACTGCAGCTTCTTCTCAAGCTGCTAAACAACCATCTCAGGTTGAGCTGTTTTAACACCCCATCGTTGATCATATTCGGCTTAATTACCTCTGAGTGTGCTGCAGGGGCATTTGGAATCATGGCCTGATGCATATTCAATAAATTGACTGAAACAGCAAATGCGAATGATGTGCATTCATCTCTTCACTGAAGATCTTTCTGAGAATGACCTTCAGATCTTGTCTATCTTTGCAGAAGAAAGATGACAGAAATCCCGTTAACATTATGTTAATAAGAAAAAAAAACCTTCAGGATGCTTAATAGTATCTTATCCAAAATATGTTCAAGCCAAGATTTCCATAAATTTTTTTGTGGAAAACATCAATAGTACAACTATAACTAATATTTAATGGAACAAATTAATAAAATAATAATTTCAGTTCAGTATATTTTACTCATATTATCCAATTCAACAAAACATAATAAAGATGAATAAAAAAATGGTTTTCTGTCTAACCGAGCTGATTGCATCAAGTCTCTGATTTTGGAGAATCCATCATACATGCATGTGGAGACAGTGGAGACAAAGACTCACTTTTAACAGGAAGAAAACACTTGCAGAAATTAGCTCAGTTTAAGTGGCCAAATGATGCAACAGACTAGAGGTTTGAGAAGCATATGCAACAAATTGGGTTTTCGTTTCGTTTAAAAATTAAAACCCAATCATTCAAAGTCGCTCATTTCCTGTTACATGTGTTGAAATGCTTAATTATAATAGACCTTTTGCAGAAGCTAAATCTGACAGTAGAAAATAGACCAAATGTTTTTTTAACTACACAGAACATTTTCCAAAGGTCTTTGAAAAAATATTTTTTTATTTTTTTATGATAATCAACTTTTCTCTTCTTTTTTTTTGTCCATTAATGTTAGATGGATCTTTTAGTGTTGGTTTTGGTCATCATCAAACTGCACCAACTGTAATTACAAAAAAATTAATTCACTAAATGAAAAAAAAAAAAAAGTTTTTCAATAAAAATTTTTACATTTCCATGAGATGGTTTTTTGATTGTAACAAAATTCTTATGTTTCGCAGAACTGCAGTGGAAACAATTTTTTCGCATCACACCAATCATGTGATCTGCTACTGGACCTTACTACTTTGTAAGCAGACAAAGAAGAAGACAGGAATTCGTTGGAGGGCGATGGTGCCCACTAGAGAAGAAGACATAAGAATCTGGATGACTTTTAACTTCCTGCTCTTGAATGCAGACAAAACAGAAGTTATAGTCTTTGGATCAGAATCTTTGAAAAAGAATCACAAGTCACTTAATTAGGATGGGATTTAAATTGATCTCAAAGTAAAAAATCTTGGTGTTATTTTGACTGTATGATCTGGTTGAATTGTCTCTTTAAAGTCCCTTGAGATGACATGTGTTGTTAATTGGCACTATATAAATAAACTAAATTCAATTGAAAAAAAAAGAGCTGTAGCCTTAATATGGATATATCTCATACAATATGCAAATCACATTGCATATTGTGTGCAGAGTTATTGTGTGAACAAATATATTCTCATGCAATTTTAACTGTGTTTATTATTTAATAGAAATACAGCAACTGTGAACATTTGCTTTTTTTTTTAATTAGTAGAATAGCAATATAGTTTTGAACACATTTGCAGTGGAAACACAGTTATTGATAGCAGGTTTGCCCAGATTCACTTCTGGTGGATGCGAAAAAGTTATTTATTGTTTAAGGGGTAATTTGGGGTTCTCTAGACTTACTGCATTATTGTTTTATACAATAACATCCACTGACTGGAATCTCTTTGCTAATTTCATTGGTTCACACCTGGTCAACTGTGGTCCCAAGAAGACAATTAGTAGCCCTTAACTGATAGATCTTGAAAATATTTCTTTTCATTAGTAACTAACTACTTTAAAGATGACTTCCCTTGTAAGATCTCTTGGTCCATTTACTTTTTTCAGTATGGTTCTAATTACATGGTTTCTTAATTCTTTATGTCTGGCAATGTGTAGACTTTGTGACCAAATAAAGAAGTAGGTTATTCACAGTGAACGTAGAATTCATCAAGGATACAAATACATTTTTCAATTTGGTTTGGTGTTTTCACCTCACTTTATTTGTTTGGAATAAATCACCATACAGAATAATGCAGAATTATCCCACTCTTTTATTAGAATCATGAAAAGATCAACTCAAGTCTGACCCCGACCTAAGAAGAGAAGCAAATGCCAAGCTACTGCATGTTTACTTTATTTACCCATCAATGAGGCTTCCCAGAGGCAGCAAGATTGAAGCTGCAACATCGGGGAATGAATTTTATTACTCGGGGGTCCTTTTGTGTTCCCGGCTGTCCACAGTGAAAAAAGGCTTTTTATTGATTTTCTCCAAGGAGGAATGGAGGTTTGAAAACATGTGCAGACTTGGTTTGCAATCTCTGAGTGCCTCCAGATGACTGCTTATACCAAAGAAAGTTGTTCTACTGTATTACATTTTACCAGCCCACCCCCATTTTATGCCTGTATAATGTCTATATAAATATTGACCAATCACTGTGCAATTTCATGCATGCATTAATGTTGCCCTTACTATGCAGGTGTTTACTTGATAAACAGCGTGTACATTTATTGCTTTTTGTGGCATCACAGAGAGTTAACAGTCCGAATAACTTAAGCTCTTACAATGTTAATTAAAGCAGCTCGTCCTCGCAGTGCTGCTGGAGCCATGGCGAGACTAATTAATTTTTGAATGGATGCTTTTTTGGACACAAGGATGTCTCTGAAAACTACCAATGTCAAAAGGATTCTATGCAGTTTACCAAATGAACTGTTATTAAAAGTGATAATTATTGTTGAGCAGAACATAAATTCATTTTTCCCCAGTTCTTACAGCTGCAGGGGACATCTTTGTTGTCTTGTTTTTTTTTTTTTTTTTTTACAACACACCGTGTTCACTAACAATTAGGCAGATATCAAAGGTAGAACACATCAAATATCCCCCAACTACTGTAGCTTCAGTCATGCCCCTGCCTGCAAAATATATTTAAGGCCTTGCAAAAATATTTAAACCCCTCAAACCGTTTGACGTCTAGTCTAGTTATAACTACAAACCTTGATGCAAGCTGAATAAGGAAAACCTTTTTCTGACCCTGTTTTCTGATCCCCCTAATGGAAATCCAGTAAAACCAAAGGCTTTTAGAGCTCACCTAACTAGTAAATAAAATCCATCAGAACATCATGAGTGCAACCTGAATAATCCAACTCTGCTGCGAAACATTGTGATTGCAATTTAAAAAAAAAAGTCAAGTTTTACAATAAAAGGTTTTTAGGCTTTTGGTTTTCAGTTAATCAAAATTACTATATTTTGTAAAACTGTAGAAGAAGAATTGTAGCACAAGAAGTAGATGGAGGATGATGGCGTCCCCTAGAGCTGTGGCTGAAATATAGATGTATCTCATGTGTTTACATCCACTACTGTTTTCTTACTTATTACATAAACAAGCGCATTCATGTTGTAAAAAAATATTGTAATCGTATTTGTTGTTTAATCGAAATACTGCAACTGCGTAATTTTGTATTTTCAAATTTAGCAGAATATCGGCATAGTTTTTGGAATATCTGTAATGGAAATGCATGCTATTGGAAACAGCAAAATTAAGGACGACGTTTTGGTTTATTAGCCTAAAATCCCACTACTTTGCTTGTATATAAAAAAATGTTTAGGCACGTTGCCCTGAACTCATCTATTCAGAAGTTTTACACAAGATGCTGCCAACAGGATGTCCTTTCTGGCAGCTTTATCATCAGACAATAATACATGTAGATGACCTATGTAATTCGGAAAGAAGTGACCTCCTTTTTCTGAGTGCAAACTTTAAATTTGGCATCATGCAGAGCTTACCACAAGTTTGTGTGCCTATGATTGAGTTTACATGCGTCTGTGTTTATCGTCTGTATTTTCACACCACAGTGCCATTTGGCCCAGGAAAATCTAAAGAAAACACCTGACCCAGAAAGTGGTACAAGGACTATGAGGCATAACCCTGTCAAGCTCTCGGGTCCACCCATTCATTCCCATCAGAACCTGTAATAACGCTTGTAACTGGTAGATGAAATTGCTTTCTGCCTTGTTGGAGTACAAGTGGACCACTGCATGGAGGATGGGGCTGTTCCACTGTCAGTGTATTCAGTTTTTTTAGTGTGTGAATGTTGTTGTAAGAGGACTGTGGTCAGGCACCATGAAACCATCATATTAGTACAATGATTTATCTGTTTTAAAGGACCAGGCAGTTCTTGCTTCATAGTTTACGACAGCATTATAGATTGGCCTCCAGGCATGCTATATTTCTTTTCTTTTTAACTTTTGCAATGTTCACTGCATTTTATTTGATAGTGTTGATGTGATTTATATTATGTGCTGTTATTTTTTGCAGGGTGCTTATACTCTGGAACATTTATATTTATGGAAAGCAGACACCTTTTGGGTTAACATTGAATTTTTAAAAAGTAGTCACATCAGTTGAACTATTTCACCTTTTTGTCTCCTTACAATTACAAACTCCTATTAATTTTATTTGAATATATGATAGAATGACAGAAAATAATGCATAACTGTCAAGTAGTATAAAAAAATATAGTTTTAAAGAATACTCCATCCCTCCCTCCTCTATCTTCGCTGAGGACATATATCTCCGCAGTACGATAATTACCATGTTTCAAGGTGGGAATCTTGTGCTTAGTTTGAAATATAAATGTTGACAACACTTAAGGAATTCTTATCAATATTTTACCTGTATGTTCTCAAGTATACATTGCTTTATGGAACATCAAATAAGTCTCAGTAGAATAAAAATCCCTGAAATGTAGAAGGGGTGTGAATGCTTTAACAAGGCACTGCAGATGTGAGACAATCAATTTTAGACATTTTACACAAAACCCCCCGATTGCACCCATAAAGTCAGCATTGAGGATATGACTTGACTGATATGACTCTCAAGGTAATCAGTAGTTCCATTTAAGCTGGGATGACATTTGTCAAGATGTGACAGCGGCTCGTCCAACAGTTCAGTGCACATGTTGAGAAACCTTAGTCAATCATGCCAAGTTATGCAAAGAGCTCTTGAGAATGTTAAAGGGTTCAAACTGTAGGGCAGGTAGAATACTGGTCATTACAGCTTTGATATAATCTTCTATGTCGACACTTGAAGCGTGACTGCGTTGATTTTACTCGAAGAGATTGAGGGTACCCTCTTGCATTTGCCGCTCACACCCTTATAGGGTTTTATGACTGTGAGCATTAAAACAGGTGATTAAGCACAAATCTACTATCCTCCCCCTGAAACTTACTCTTAGAAACTATATGCTGTGTCAGCTTCTATAAAAGCATTGTCATCAAAATCTATTTCATCATTACAACAAAAGTGTTCCCTCTCCGCCCTTTATTCACCTTCTTCACAATGAAACTGGAAAAACCTATGGCAGGACAGAAATGCCGGACCTAAAGCTTTCTAACTGGAAAGTCTTTGTTATGAATAATCAGATTTATTTGTTTGCCACCGTTAGTCAGAAGTTATGATCGTTGGCAAATTCACTTATGATATTTTGGGTAAGCCCATGCTGTTAAGCAGGAAGTTTTCTTTATACAGGTACATGGTTATTGTATGGGGTATATATAAACAGCTGCTTTCTGATAAACACATGATGCCTTATTGAGAACCAGTAAGAAAAAACTTATGACAATTTTTATATGTTACAAGATAAAATCTAGAAAGAGGCTACAGGAAGAGGCTAGAGGAAAACCCCCAAGAGGTGACCCTGCCTGATGCAACTCTTGCTGGATTCCTAATGACAGCACAATGCTGAGATGTTGGGGTCTGAATGGCTCCTACAGCAAAATAATATTTTAAGACAGAATCGTAATCTTAATGAACTGACCGCACAGACGATGTTTTGAAGTAGACTTTTGCACTTAAAAAAATTAGAATGAGCAGAAGAGTGGTGCAGTTGTGTGTCTTGGCCACCTATGGCAGTATCATTAGAAAACCCTGTAATGCCTCTTAAAAAAAAGCTGCAATTTAACTGTTTCTATAGAAGTTACCTCAGTCAGTCCGGGTCACACAGAACACCAGAAGTCAGGCTCCCCTCAGGGCTGCCTGATCCTGAATGTGGAGAAGACGAAAGAGATCATTGTTGACTACAGGAAGAACCGGCCTAACTACGCTCCACTGCTCATCAACAGCTCAGCAATAGAGGTGGTCAGCAGAACCAAATTCCTGGGGTGCACAATACAGACAACCTCACCTGGACTATGAACACCACCTCACTGGTCAAAAGGGCAGAAAGGCAATTGTACTCAACTAATGATAGTTGAGTACAATTTCTGGTTCTGGCTCATTTTCTCTGTTGAAAATGAGCCAGAACCACGGGCATAAATGCAGTGTTCCAGACTGCACGGAGAAAGGGGAACATTTTCACAGTCGTCCCAAGGATCCGAAGACGTGACAGGCATGTATTATTTTTGTCTATCAGAAGATAGCTCAGCTGTGCATTTACTCTAAGCATTTTACCAAAAAAAAGCTTTCAAAATCTTGTACTTGGATTTGCTTAACTTCTTTTACTGAAACGAGGGGCTCTAAGCACTATTTTGTCTCTAAGCTGTTGATAGCAATGCTAGCATATCTATGGTGACCAGATTTGGGTTTCTGAAAAGGACCATACTTTTTTTGGGAGGGGGTCTGCTGCTGGGCCGCTGACTGGACCCGACTGGGCATTTGAACCGAGCCATCAGCTCTGTCTGCCCAGTAAGGCAGGTGGGGAGAAGCACCGGGCAGCGGCTTCCATCACCGGGTCGGGTTTGGTTGCTCTGTCCCCCACTGGCTCCCATCCGCCGGAGTTCCCAGACCAGCCCAGGAGCTAAAGGCTCGGTTCTGCTGCACTGTAGTCAACCAAGAATTTTGAAATTTCCCCCTGGATATTTTTTTAGGTATGAAAAGTAAGACAAGGTCGGGAAAAAGAGGACTTCTGGTCACCCTACCCAATCCATAATTTGATGTTTCAGTGATCGAGTGCTTGTTCCTATGATGCGTCTTTGCTCAGCAGCTTTGATCGTTGTAAACCAGCCAATCAGAACACAGCTCATCTAAATATTCATGAGCATACCATAAAAGGAAGAAAAACTGTTGTTTCATTCAGGGGCTTTTAACCAGGTTTGCATTAGGGTGCGTAGAACAGCAAATATGCCATTTTCAGCCCAACCAGTGTTACACACCCTATTCAGAGACCTTAAGGACCAGCCCCAAATACCCTGTATAATCATTCTATGACCCCTCTAAAGGTTAGAGGGGTCATTCTGACCTTAAGATAAAAAAATAACCTGGTTCCAATATGAAAGGTGGTAAAAAACATCTTAAAACTTTGTATTTAAAAGCTAAATCAATGATGGATCTTGCTGAATGCACTTTTCATTTACATATAAAGAAGCAGTCGCTCTCCTCTGCTTGATTTTATACATCCTTTAAGACACCTGGATGCAGCTTCAACATATATGTGTTGTCTTGACTCATAAAACATATAGTTACAAATTAATCAGTAATTACTTCATGATGACACTGAGAGGGATTCCATGAACAGGTCTTTGTCTGTGTCTGCTAGAGACTTAAAGCTTTCTTGGGCAACAGGGAGTGGATTGCCAATTTGTTGCATCAGTGGTTTAGCAGTCACAGAGGAGGGCTGGGGGAGCCGATGCAACACCCTGGAGGAAGTCAGTGTCCAAACTTTTTGGGAGCAATTATTGAATTTTCACAGCATGCCTCTGGACACTGGGGACAAACGAGAAAACAAACATGAAAGGAAGTCTTGTTTGTTGGTGAATGGGATGAGAAAGTACCAAAAGGGTATTTATTTCGGTTATGTCTGAGTGTTTTGCAATAGATTCAATGTCAACGAAAGACAAAAAATTGATTAAAATTCTGTATAAATCAAAAAGAAATGATGAGGCTTTGAGGAATGGATAATTCCTGTTGCACACAGAGGTGATGCATCTTCTGTGGCAAGCAGCCAACCTTTATCCAGACTGCAGCTGCAGAAAATCTAATACAGATGACTTCATCATTTTTGCTTAGTGACCTTTCTGCCTCCCTTATTCTTTTTTTACTCCACACCTCTCTCTTCTCTCCATCCCTCTTCTTCCACTTATACCACTTCTACATTCATCCCAGAGTGTCCGCAGCTCTTTAAATACACACCCTTCCAACCTTTCTTGCTATTCACCTTGCCTCCTTTTCCACCTCCCACTATTCCCCTCGCCCCACTCCCTTCCAAGGACATCATTCGAAGCGAGGTTGAGTGTTGCTTCAAGGTAAAGTGCCAAAAAACTCTGCAGAGTTGCGGCAATGTTACCGTCACTGAACTCATTTGCCGGTCGCACAGAACACATCTCATCTCAAAACCAATAGCTGTAGGCGAGAGTGAGAGCAGAGATCGATGGGTTTCAGCCGGGCCCTGCTAGTGACTGTGAATGAAATGTGATGCTGTGCATTTAATAAGTAGAGAGAAATTGAGAAGATATTACACCCACACAAAAAGATCAAATTCAACTTTATTTTTTGTTTTTGCTTTTTTATCTAGAAATTGTTGTTGTGAATGCATTGAAGAGTTCTTTGGAAAGCGTTGAGTTTTGCCAAAAGACTACAGAAGATGAGAATTTTTTAAGCGCTGACAGGTTGAAGAATGTTTTATTGGTTGAGCAAAGAGAACATGCATAAAAAACACTCATGGAAATGTTAAGGTTATCAATCAGATTAATTATTATAGCTTTCTTTGTACCCCCATTTACCTTTTTTAGCACATACACAGTACTGATTAATCTCCAGACCCACAAGATTCAAAACAGATGTGCCTAATTTTCCATACTGAATTTTTCCCAGATTCCTGGCACCGACCTTTCTTACGTGGAGAGCATAAGCTTAGAAAAGATTTTGTATTCCACCATCATTCTAATTTTCAATCAGAAAACCACAACTAGTTTGTGTTTGAGATTAGTGTTCTGTGGAACAGACAACTCTATCAGAGTTTCGGCCATGCACCTCCTTATTGGAGATGGGACTAGGGTTAATTATTTCATCCATTTTGCAAAATACATGATTGCTGGCTCAACAGTCAACAGGATACTAGTCGAGTTTCCAGTGAAAATTTACACAAAACTAAGTTCGAAAAAATGCAAAGGTATGCAAATGTGGTGTTTCTATTAGATAAGATATGCAATCAAAAATGCACGTGAATAGTGAATAGGCACTGGCAAATGT
Organism: Cyprinodon tularosa; assembly: GCF_016077235.1. NCBI lineage: Eukaryota > Metazoa > Chordata > Actinopteri > Cyprinodontiformes > Cyprinodontidae > Cyprinodon > Cyprinodon tularosa. The sequence continues at coordinate 688,750 of NW_024038846.1, read as the reverse complement.
AAACACATGAGATACCTCCATATTTCAGTCTTGCCATCTAGTGAGCGGCATCATCCTCCAACTACTTCTTTCTCTTCTTTTTCTTTTTGCAATGCAGCAAGATCCAGTTGCGGATCACGTGACCCATGTAATGTCAAAAAAAAAAAAATCTATTGTTTCCATTAAAACCTCCTACACTAAATTGTAAAAACGTTTTATCGAATTAACATAATACAGTTTCATGATACAGTTCTTGCAATTTGGTACACATGTCACTAGTGACCCCTCCAAACTTTATTTTGTCACTGACCCAAAAATCATTCTCAAAATCAAACCAGGGTTGAAGTGAGCTGTTGTGACGTTTAGTATTATTTTACAGAGCAACCAAATTAACTCTCTGCATTTAACCCATCCCCTTTGGGGAACAAGGGGCTGCCATTGTGCTGCGCCCGGGGAGCGAAGGAGTTAAGGGTCTTGCTTAGGGACCCAGAGTGGCAGTCCGTGGGAGTGGGACCTGAACTCAGAACCTCAAGATTCCAAACCCAATGCCCCAAAGCAGGCAATAGCCTGCAAGGGGCTTGCCTAAGGACCCACACTGGCAGCTAATTTCCCCTAGATACGGACCCAGGCTTCCTGTTTGCAGGACGTGTTACTTACCACCTGAGCTAGCCAGTATTAGCCTCCTGGAAAAGTGAATTACATTCACCCACCAACAATCTAATCCAACCAACCACACTCGGATAGAACAAACTAATGTAAAGACTTAACAACAGTTATGGGAGCAATATAATTCTAGGCCATTTCACACCATGTAAACAAACATGTTGGTTCAGGAAAAAGGCCTTTTCCATACTTAGCAATACGCAGATTAAGTTTTTTTCTATATGTTTTTTATTAACTTATTGACACTCACTGTCAATCTACAATATTCATTGTTTCTCTGGATTTCTTATGAAATATTTGCAGCTCCTGTAGAGAAACGTCATTTAATACTGCTTATCTCTACACTGGGTCAAGAAGCACTAAAATTCAAAGGAAAGCTAACTGGCTGCATTTTAGTAAATACCGGCCTAAATAGAAACTACTGCAGGAGAGAAGAAAACCTGCCCTCACCTACTTTTGTCATTTTAACTTCAGAACATCATTGCTCATGCACTTGCTCATTTTGAGCTTCTGCATCAAACTCTCCTTTGCAAAGGCTTTTGTTATCACCATGGCAACTCTAGCTGTAGGGGATAAAAGGCTTGCATCGTTTTGCACAGCTTCCCCAAAAATTGTTTTTCATTGCTGTAAAAATAATTTGTAAGCTTCACCAATACAGAGGCACAATCCCAGTTAAACCTGTAGGGATAATTAGGGTTACATGGAGATCTCAGACAATAGGCTTATTAAAGGCACAGTCAGCAAAATAAGGAGTTATTATAAGAATTTTTAAATATATTTTTACAAAGCTCCATACATGCAACAACTACTGTTTTGGATCTTCTGTGATGATGAACAGTGTGAATTGTTTAAAAATGAGAAAACCAGGGGTCAGTTTCAAAAAGCAGGTTTACTGAAAATTTTAAATTTTTTAAACATGAAATCAGGGAAATGTCATGATCTGGCCTGTTTGCTCTACCTTTATTAGTAATTCTTTTCACTTGTCGTTTTCCCTATCTGCCTCAATTATCATTTATTCCTGTCACCTGCTTCTTCGGGATTATATTCAGTTCAGCCTGAGCATTCAGTGCCAGATCATTATTTGTTTTCTGTCAGACTATCTGTTCAGTTTTATTTCATGGTTCATGTCCTGGATCCTGGCGGCCAGTGGAAAGAGGTTTTTGTGTTTGTCTCGTCTCCTGATCGTCCACTGTTCCTCCCCCGCGGAGTCCTCTGGGTTTTTGGCTCTATATGTGGGGAGGTTCAGTTTTTATCTCAGTAAGCCTGGCTCCAGGGAGGAGACCAATTTAAAGTCCTGCATCAACTTCTGGTTCCACTTCCTGTCTCGGCTACCCTCTTCCACTGAGCCTGCTGTTCTGCACCTGATCCTGTCTGCTCCTGTGCATTACCACCTGGTCACGCTTTTGGACCCTGTCACTCTGAACCCTCCTGGGAGCCTGTGGATGCCTGGAAGTCTGGATCCTGCCACCTGTTTCTGGATCCTGTCCCTGTCTGTTGCTGTCTGTTCTGGATCCCTGACCAGGATCGGTTTCCAGCATGTCCTCTTGGACTGCAGCACTTGGGGACATTCTAGGACTGGACTGTTAAACCAGGTAAGTGGCCAACTCAGATAATCATCTTCTGTCAGATGATCGTGGTCACTTACCTGTGTTTCTTTTATATTTGCAGATATAAAGTAAATATGTTTACCTTTGTTGTCTGTGCCTGAAATATATGATAATAATTGAACTTTTGTTGATCTTGCATTGGAGAAATTTACCTCTGCATTTAATCCATCCCCTTGGGGAGTCCGGGAGCAATCAGGGGTTAGGGGTCTTGCTCAAAGAGCCAGAGTGGTAGTCTGTAGGAGTAGGTTTCGAACTAACAACTACAGGATTCCAAGCTCTATGCCACAACCACTAGGCCGCCACACCCAACAAGGTTCGGCTGTGTTTGCATATACAGCTAAAACTACTTTATTCAGTGGTGTGAGAGTAGAGGGGGACTGAATACTGCACCTCTTTAAAAATATTCTTTCCTTGAAATAACCCTGTCAATTAACACAAGGGAACATTTGAGACAGAATCCCTACCAGGCCGTTCTCACTGTTGGAAACATGTTGATCCCAGCCCTTTCATTTGAAATATTTTCCTGCTCATTCAGTTTTTTGCTTAATTTCTTCCCATCAACTCTTACCAGCTTACATGTCCTTCCTGAAGGATTTTGGCATAGCTTCTCATAGTTCTATTAAAGCCTGTAGCACCCAAACCAAATTCAAGACGATGAAACAAAACACACATTTAACTGAAAACTGCTTCCGAAAACCTATGATAGAGGAAATAGACACCTACGCTGTTTTCTGACTTGGCTTAAATAAAATGGATCTAAGGTTGAGTTGCTACAGTATGTCCCTTTGACAGTGTCAAGGAGAAAATGGAACATTAAGCTGGTGCTAAGAGAGTTGTTAGGGCATTGTTAGAAATGCCCAAAATATCATTCAGTGATAATAAGTTGCAGCAAATAGCGTATTTAGAGCTTGGTTTCTTTTTGCAATAACACAAAGATACGCTTAATGGGATTTTTTAGTGAAAAAAAAATTCACATCAATTCAGAAACACAGTAAAGAGGACATTTGGTCAGATGGTGACCAAAGCAACTCAAAAAGCACACAAAAGATAAAACACTGCAAAGTACAGCTTTCATTTTGGAGCCAAACAGCTGTGAGACATGAAGCAATTGTAACAGCACCACAATGCAAGGTGTAAAGTAGGAGTTTCAGCTGCCGGCTGGGTCTACCAAAGGAATGCCCTCATTTTGAGGGGGTTTCCATAGTGACGCATCCCTGACATGGACATTTTCCACAGGTTTGTTTGACAGGTGATACCATGGGGGGTTCTGACCTAGTTAGGAGTGAGATACTTTGGAAACAGTGTGGCATTTAGATAAACCAACCGATCTTTTTTTCTTGCTGACAGTATAAGAAGTGTATCGTAGACTTTTCTTGTAAGTTCTTGAGCATTACTTTCTATATTTCAGTCTGAGAAAATCAAAGTGATTTTATGGAAACTTAAAGTTCAGTCACATTTTTGAAGCATGTTGAACTATTTGTCTCACTTTTTGATGTGCTCTTGTTCTGAATATTGCATATGGGTTGAGATCAAGGTATGGAATGTGGGGCAGGTTAATTTGACTGAGGTCTCACATTTAAAAGAGCATTACACAAGTTTAAAGGTTATTTTCCTTCCCATACATGCCTTTATAAATGCTGGATGTATCAAATGGATTTCCTCTATCTACCTAGGTTACCTATATAGACTCCAATAGTCAATTCCTGAGAGAGTGATTCCTGTCTTTCTCTGCTTGTAAGTGGATGTGATGCGCTTCAGGCTCTCGTTCAAGTGGCTATTTTGCTGAGTCTCCAACCTAACAACTTATTTTATTAGAGAGAACATGGCCAATTGCTTTTGAAGATGGTCCACTAAAGACCAGCCACCAATGCATCTTAAACCCCATCACAGACACCATAAGAGAAAAATAAAATACAACTTTTGTGTATAAAAGTGTGATAAAATGGAATTAAAAGGAAACCCCAGTTGTTATAACTTGCCGCCATAGGGGGCAAACTTGTGCAAAAATCTATGGATCTTATCTAACTTCCTTTAACATTTATTTCTTTATAAGATATTCAAATGCTTTGACTGCCATTGAGTTCAAGCATTTGGCATGCCTATGTGAGTGATGCCTTCCTTTTTAAGACAATTCATAAGATTAAGAAATTTGGGCTCAAGTATTGGTTGATTGCTGTAGTATCGGGAACACAGTAATATTCAATTCAGTTTATTTATATAGCGCCAATTCACAATGCATGTAATCTCAGGGCACTTTATAGAGACAATTCAACCAGATCATACAGTCAGATTGATTCAAAGTTTTCTATCTAAGGAAAACCAGTTTATTGCATCGACTCATTGTCTCGAAGGCAATATCACAACTGAGAGCTATGCTGCTGGCTAATTTGACCTTTCCAAAAAAAATAAAAATGCGTCGGACGCTAGTTTATCTGGATAAAAAACTATGTATAATGTATTGTCAAATGCATCATTTTTATATGTTATTGTCTTCCTATATGACTAAAACAAAAGGTAGATATTTAAATACTTAATTACAAATGTATAATACCACTTAGAATTTGAAGATAGTATCATAACGATCTATTAATCTATATTTTGTGTACATAATTGGGTTTGGTAACTTTTTTGATACTTGTAATTTTTTTTTAATCACCGCAAAATTTAAAGGAAGTACTCCAAAAATACAAACAAAAGAAACATTTCCTAACCAAACAAATGAAAGGTTGCAGTCCTTGCTATTTAATAGTATTTTTAACCATATGTGTACAACATCTTTAGGATTTATTGGCACGCTGCATTTTATATGTCTAAAACATGAACATTTTTACTTGATCTATTTTTTATATATTTATATTTAAGATATACGATTGAAACATTAAAGAGCTTTGTCGCAGTTTCTTAATGCACATCCCAGGACAGATGCAGACACTAGCAGTACAAATGCTTTAAGAGTCATTAAACTCCTCGTCCCTGTCATCGGAGAGGTGAACAAGGAGGTGCAGTAAACATGACATGCAAGGGGAGACAGCATGAGGGAAGGGAATGCAGCATCCTATAAATAAAACCAACGCATTTACCTGCACTTGTAAAGAAGGATGATGGAGTGTATTTAACCCTGAAGGCCAGCTAAAAGTAGTGACAGAAATATGCCATATAGTTAGCAATGGGTAGGGTGACCAAACGTCCGTATTTCCCGGGACATATCCGTATTTCACGTCCTGTCCCGGGCGTCCCGGGTTTTTTTTTAGAAAGTAAGGAAATGTCCTGATTTCACTGCGCACAATGGTCTGTGTGACGTAATCCCTGAGCCGCGTCAGTGCGGGCAGCCCTGCTCTTAATCAGAGGCTCTGTTCGAAAACCTAGGACGCATCCTCCAAGGACGTGATCTACCTAGACTGGATCCTTCGAAGTCCTTGAAAATAAGGAGGCCGGAAGAGTTTTGGCTGTAAATTCGAACAGGTCCTCCCTTCAGCGGGTTTTACCGCCGTATGCTCTGTTGCTTAGCAACCGTGAAAGGTGACACACAAAGCAGGAAAAGAATGAATACCGAGGTTTTCAAAACTGTTTGTTTATTTATTTATTTTTTTTAAAGTTAAAGTGAACAAAGACTACTCTCACAAGAATCCAGAGTGGAATAAAGGTTCCAACCAGCGGCAGCAGGAACAAATCAAATCAAATGTAATGATAGAAACCTTAGTCAGTTAAATAACGTGCTGCTGTCATTCTGCACATCTCTGATGATGCTGCTATTTTCAAATATCCATCACTGTAAAAATGTCCATAGCTGCATATTGGTTATTTATTCTCCAGTTTTATATTGTTAAAACACTTTACAGAATTTTATTTTTTATATTTTAACTCTTCCCTATTATGTTATTCTTATACATTTTTCTAAGGTCCTCATTTGTGTGACCATTTTCAATAATCTTTCTGCTGCTGTAAATTTGCCCATTGTGGGACAATAAAGGGATTTTCTATTCTATTCTATAAAAGGGGCAGAGAGATATAAGTAAATCTAAACAATGTATCTACAAAATGTATATGCAAAATCTCTAATATTCAACAACAAAAAATACTTAGTTAAGCATATTGTGCAAAACAACAATAAAAAACTTAAACTCCTATCAGATTTATAGTTCCCACTCTGCAGATTTCTTAGAATCTGTCCTTTAATTACAGCCAAACCCATTTACACAGTAACAGATAAAAACCTTTAGATAAATCAAACATTACCGCCACATATCTGACTCTATAACCATTAAAACAACTAGTAACAAGTAACATTTCCTCTCATCACGGAGCAAATCCCGATGATGAAACATTTGTTCTTTCAAATTCTGTATGACCTGCACTAGATTAGATAAATGACAAAAAAACTTATTGGTGTTTGGAGGAAGAAAAAATGATCAGGATTGGAGGAATGGGTTTCATGTTGCGGGGTCACCATCTGAGGAAAAACCTACAACTTATTGGTCTAAAGATATGTATGGCGTTTTTGTTTAGCAAGTTAGTTTTTGCAAAAATTGCTTCCCTATGAAATAGTGTAATTGGCTTTTTTTATCAGCTTATTTTGTACATTTCATTTCAGATTATATAATATAATTTATTATATTTTTGCTGTTCTCTAGTTGGGTATATATTGCATATTTTATTAAACAGCTAATGCAAAGTTTGTATATTTTTTTTGTAGAGGAGTAAAGACATTTTACCACTTAATGCCTTGCAGATGTTTCAGTATAAATTCTCTCTTCTGCAAAGCCACTCTGTTTTTTGAAGCATAGGCCCATTTACAAGAGAACCAATGTATAGACTTACATAACAAATGTTTTTTTTTAGGGTATGTCCTTTCATACCCTTTTTGTTTCTTCTGGAGGCAGGATGTAAACAGCCATACCATCCGTGTACATAGAGATAGTCTGTGTCTGTATCAGAGGACCGCTGGAGCAGTCAGCCTTGCTCTGAGTGACCTTGTTTAATTTAGCACACACAACCACACACTGCCGGAGGCGTGAGGCATACAAACACACTCATGCACGTACATGCTTGCAGTCATGTGAATACACAAGCATGTTCACCCTGGGGACAAGGACATATTTTGTCATTGCTGCTTATCAACAGATATAAACCACAGACAACGAGTGTGTTTCTGTGTGTCTGATGGGGGTTGAGGATATTTATTCTAGTCAATGCAACTTTATTCCATCATACACATGCTATACACTCTATGATATAAAAAGCATGAAAGTGGGAGAAGTAATCAAAAAGCTGCTTTGATCATCTGAGACCAGAAACAGGATTTGAATGACAATGTTGATGTAGATGCCCATGCCCCTTATTAACCTGACACTACCTTGTCTAGTACAAAAAAGCAATTAAAAAAAGGGGGAAAAACCCAACAGTGAAGCTGAGTAAATTAAAGAGGGAGCACAGTGTGTTTCAATAATGGGCGTAAATGAGAGATTCAGAGCTTGGTAAAGAAAGAGGTGAGAAAACATCTAGAAAAGCTTCCTTTATGAAACCAGCCAATCCAGCTGGTGAGTTCCTGCAGTGATGAACAGAGACGACCAATCAACTCGCTCCTTTTGAGCCTTGGCAACAGCTTTCCCAGCCCAGCCAAATGATAGTGAGATGTGTGTCTGTGTTGGTGTTAAGGTTCTAACATCTGCGGGAGTGTAAAGTGTGTATTTATGCTGCCGACGTACACTTCCTGAATATTCCTTCTAAATCAACCTCTTCTGTATTCAGGTGTTGTGCAAGACCTGGGGTAACACGCAGACTGCAACGTCTGCTCCGATCTGCTGTGTACACTTAGGATCAGGGCTGCTCAGCTGCTTTCAACCCCCGTGAGTGACAGATTAATTGATGACGTTATGAATTCCTTATTGAAGTCCCCTAAAACACGTGAGACTGAGTCCTGATACACACACATAGGCGTGTGCCTGCAAAAATACAAATATCTGGGGGGGAAAAGTCTCCCGAGTTGGAGCAGACAGAAATCAATTTATAGAGCAGCTGATGATAGAGATAACACTACCCTCCAGCCAAAATGAAACCAAATAAATGTTTTGAGATTTCTATTTTTTTGTAAACCAAGATCAAAGTCAGATACGTTTTTAATACTCTGTTATTTATTTTTTTCACACCAGTTTCCATTTGGCCCCTGCAACAGCGATAAAGCTGCTGAGTAGAGTCACTAAGTTGGAGAAATACAGTGTAAGTGCAGTGCTCATGTTCAAAGCAGACAGATAGGCTTGGAAGCAGGTTCTGCTTTAAATTCAAACATGTAAGAGGCTTTGAGGAAAAATGGCAGCGACTGTAGCTGGAGATACTGTACATGTTTAATATCTATGCCAGCAATTTACAAGTGAGAGGCTTACATTTTCTACATTTCAGTGTTCCGCCCCTGTTAGAGTTTTGTTCTGCATTGCAACGTCTTGGATAATTTGTTCGAGCTCAGATTCTGTAATGAATTCATAACAGAGATCAACAAGCAAGTTAGAAAATCAATGGATTTTTCCTATTATGTAATTCCGGTTATACTAGCTACTATAGGCAATACAGAATGATAATGTTTTTTTTTTTTAAGAAATATAAAGGAATACCCTCCCAAATGTAGATTTGATATTGTTTTTTTATGCAACCAAGTTGTTGAGGATAATAAAAGTGCTGATAAATAGCATTTATAATACTCTTCTATGCTTAGCAGCCATACCTGCAAATTATCTTTTTACTTCTTTGAGGTATTTTCTGACTCCTGACTGCAAATGGATTTCACCTTAATACTCTAGCATCTTATTCTTACTCCTCTAGATATGTACACTCACTGTGTGGCGTGGAGGCTGCACCGCCTCAGACTGGAAGAACATGGGAAGATTGGTGAGAACAGCAGAGAGGCCTCCACTCCCCTCCGTAAAAGACATTTCAAACAGGTTTACTCTACCTGTTTACCGAATCTGGATCTGCTTCCTTACAAAGACCTGGATTTCCCTTCGGCGTCTCTTCAGATCTCTGATCTTCTGACCTGGACTCCTGTGTACCTCCTTGACACCGGCTTTGGCTTCACCCCTTTGGATTGTCCTGCCTTCCTTTGTATGCTTGGATATGCTCTCCTGCCAGTTCTGCAGTCTTCAAGTCCTCAGCGTCTTGAACGCTATGGGCAGCATTCGTCGCATCATGTTGGCAGCCATCCGACTGGTATACGCCTGTTAAAATGAGGAGCTAACATGCCTTTTCCTCTTGGCATGGACTGAACTTTGAGACCAGAAGTTCCTGCCTTAGATGCCCTAGCTGCCCACTGCCAAGCCATCATTTTTAAATAAATGCTTTTTGAGAAATTCAACTGTCTGTCTGCCTTGAATACTGGGTCCTGTTCTGAGCATGGACAATTCAATGATGAAAAAAATAATCACATGATGTGATTGCATAAAAGGTTTAATGATTGGGCTGCAGAGATTATAGTATCAGATCAAATGACTAATGGTGTTGGCAGCACAGGCACACAGCTGGACCAATTTTAGTATGATTAGGCTCCCTTTGGGGCTGTATACAGGTGACAGTTTGGTGCAGAGTGAAGTCAAGCAGCAATTGTATCCTCTCCTGTGGCAAGTTATGTCCGTCCCTCAACATTGACTGTATTGAGCCTTCAGGATGACTAGTTTTGAATAAAGGCTAGTCTGGTGGACCTGGATGTTAAGAGTTGCAAGATAATGCTTGCAGTCTAACAAGAAATATGATGGTGGTGCGTCTGGTTGAGGAACCAAACCAGGGGTTCTTATGTGGTCGCAGAATTTTGCAAATTTAACACTGTGATATAAGAGACCTCCAATTCTGTATCAGAGATGACTTGAAGTCATACCTTATAGTTCCAAATAATTATAACAACAGTAACACCGATGTGTCCCTTTCAAACAATGGTAAGATTTGTTCATCTGTGCTTGGCATTACCATAAACACTGTCATCTGTTTTGACACAGAAGTGAAATTTATGTCCTAAGATACAATGAGACCTTTGAATCTTGGGGGAAAAAACCACTTGACAAACTGGTATGGGACAACTTTTTTTTCTTTTTTTTTAAACACCACAGTCATACTATGGTGTAGTCTGTCTTTTTAGGGTTTTTGTAGGTAATCTATTAGTTTTATTATATGGCATAAAGTAGTGCATATGAAGCTTGTATGTAATCGAGTACACAATTTGCCAGGAAATTGCATTATACAATCCTCCCCCATGCAAACCCTTTTGCAGCTCTATCAAACATTCGTTATGAACTCTAGAGTGTTTAAAGGAAAAGAGTCCCCTTTATCTCAGATTTAATATACTATTTTGGCTGACTGCCAAATGCTCTGGTAGCTGCTTGCAAAATTATCACTCCACTGGTGATTCCAGGCCTTGTGCAACTGGGTGGTTGGACACACTACATCCCACTGAATCATTAAGATACACATCACTGGAAATGGTCTTGGAAATTATATGTGCTTCTGAGATACAACAGCATTAAACACAAGTTGTGCTGTAGAAAGAAAACATGGGTGTTGGTACTCGCAGAAGTTGAGTTCATGAAAACTTGGCAAGGATATTTTCTGTGATTTATTTATTCAGAATTTACATTTGTATTGCTATTCTTATTTTAAATTCATTTTAAAGTTTGCAACCATTTTTTAATGTTTAATTAAAGTTGCATAACAGAGTTTTCTAATGATTTCTATCGCCACCTGTGGCCAAAACACACAACTCGAGAACTCATGCAGCTTGTGCTTGTCTTTTTTTTTTTACCTTACCTGAAGTTTTTATTGCTGTCTGAGTTGAAATGGATGCTGGTTGCCTCTGAGAATCCAACACTTGGATTGTTTGCTAGGTTGGAGCCATTTAACATGGACGCTTGTTATGGTTCTCTGTTATGGTTCTCCCCTACTGACATTTTGACTTATGTTATTTTGTGTTTTCTTTTTCATAGGTTTCTTTTCCAATTTGTGTTAATTTTATGCAGTTTTGTATTTCGTGAGTCATTTTCTGTTGCTCCTAAGAAACTGATGTGTGTGTATATATATATATATATGTATATATATATATATGTATATATATATATATATATATATATATATATATATATATATATATATATATATATATATATATATATATATATATATATATATATATATATATATATATATATATATATACGTGTGTGTTTGGGGGCATGGGCTCAAAGATTGCATGAATGATTGAAGGCTAAATTTGACTTTTGAAAATCCAACACCAAAAACGGCCAGAAGATGGCAAAAGTGCATTTAAGTGCATCTATATCTAGCACTTGCATGTACCACATTTCTTCTGATATCCAGTTTTGCTGCTAAGCGTTCCTGCAGCATAATGTGCAGAAGCAAGCGCCTGTTTCACCTAAATTCCTGCACCAGCTGCTCCCCTGTCTCCTCCAGCCATGCCCAGTGCCATTTATTTTTGAGCCCCTTATCTGTGGTCGTGACATCTTCCCTGGAGTTCATGAAATGCATTGTGCCCACTCTATGCAATTCCGTTCTCTCTATTGTCCTTCTATCCAAGAAAAAAGTTTCATTTATTTATTTTTTGACATTTTGACACGTCTCTGCGTTGAATGGAGCCGTAAACGGCGCAAGGTGACTTTCTGTGTAGAACTTCAGCACTGTACCAAAATCCATCAGGCGACTTCAGCAAGAAACGAGAGGAGAAGGTACTGCTTTCCTAAGACCCACCCCCTTCTTCTTCTGATTGGCTAATACTGTTAGTTTCATTGCACTCCTTTGCTACCATTGGCTGACAAACGCAAGAGGGATTTCAATTATCTTTTTTTCGAGCCGGAAATACTTTAATCCCTGTAGTTGTATTCACACCTGCTGCATATCAGCTCATTAACCTCTTACACCCTAAGGGGATATAAATAAATTTCTGCCTGACAAAAACACACAAAAGTAAATCAGTTATAGCCTCAAAGCTATTAGATTTAAGAAGAAACTTTTGGTACGTCTGTAAAGGTAAGATGTCATAGAATGGTTTTCTGTTGTCAGCACCATTGTAGCTTTGACCCTGCCTGAAATATTAGGGACAAAATACAAAATATTTTGCATTTTTTGAACCTCGCCAAAATTTTCTTTGAAATAAACATTGCAAAACACTACCAAAATATTATTTATAGCACAAAAAAGTAGTACAGACTTTTAAATCTAAATGTTGTATAAAAATATACCAAATTTGGACTCAATCAGATGAATCATATTTAATTTAGAATGGTATTAGTGAGAAATTTCTTAGGCGGAGAGGCCATTTTGGCACATTTATCCATAAATGTCACCAAACTGTGCCAAATGTGTTTTTTACATCAATACTGGGGGTTTGTTTAAATTACGAGGTCACGTAGCAGCTGGACCCACCGGTGGGTCCGTAGGGTTCTAGGGGTTAACCCATTCTTTGTTCTGTTCCCCATATATACACCACCTCTGCAGTTCCTCAATGCTGATTTCTTGTTGTTTTGTTGCTTTTTTTGTTACTTGGCTTCCTGCGTGTGTTTCTCCCTTCCATCTTCTGTTTTATTGGTTTTCAGCATTTTGGATTTTTGCACCTTGTTTGCCTTTGAATCTTGCTTTAAATTAGCAAAACTGATCTCTGTCTCTTCATCTCTGCATTTGGGTCCTCAACCAACCTCCACCAAACGTTGACAAGTTGGAAAAAAGTGCAAGCTTCCAACCTGAAGTACATCCAGGAAAATAGGCTACAGGCGTATAGATGCATCAGCGCTGAACTAGTGAGGCGTCAGTCAGCTGATAAATGCTTTAGTTTTAAAGGGTCAAATTAAAAGGCTAATTAGATATTTCCGAGGTAAAAACTTACAAAATGTCCCTTTTTAAATATTTGAAGATATAAAGATGATTATTAAAGGTTTTTAGATCTCGGCATGTAGAGCAAATGGGTTTATTTAAGGTTAGAAGTAGAAGTAAAAGGAGTAAAACTGTTTGCTTCAGTCAATCGACATTTAAAAGTCGAGTTCTACCTAAATCACTTCAGGCTTGACTTGGAAAAATTACATCTCTAGTTATTAGAATAGATTGATTTAAAAATTGACAATCTTTTCCTATACTTCTTTGTGAACAGTTTATTTTAGTTAAAAATAAATTGAGAAACAAACTTCCTCTAAGAATGCAGTGAAAATGTTTGATTTATGCTGTATAATAATCAGCATGTAAAAGCTCTGAAGGTGGTTAATAAATGAGCACAGGGACGGAAACCCTCCAACATTGGGGTGCCACCTGTGACTCAGGCTATGAGTCAGAGCTTTGAAAGAAGGGCAACAGCATATGCCTCCTTGGCCCAAATGTCACGTGTATGTGTGGTAACCCAGATTTATAACGATATCTGACAGTAATCGCCTGATTTTAAAGAATTATAAATGCATCCACATTACCAACTTTCCTGCACTTCATTTATGGTTGTCTGGGTCCAATGCTGTTACACATGGAGACAGTATCTTCCCTTAACTATGGCCTCTTCCCTCCTCTCTTAGGCATCATCTGGTGAACAGTTGTCATCCCTGACAGGGGTCTGTGCTTGTCACTACTGCACAAGGAGAAAAGAGGGAGTGTGTGTAAGAGACACAAAGAAGGCAGGATGTGTGTCAGGGAGAGGTATGCTTTTTGAGGGTCTGAAGGAGGGGGAATAAAAGCTTGCTCAGAGCCATGTTTGAGCGTGTGCACTCGTACATATTGCACGTTTATGTGTGAGTGTACAGTAGCTGTGAGTCACGCAGTGTGGGGGCTACGATGCATCTGCGCCCAGCACGACTAAATGTGTTTCACTTGACTTTATTTCAAGTCTACAACCACATTCCATATGGTGTCAGCTTTGCACAGTAGGATGTAGGGCTTCGCTTTGTTGTGCTGCAAGATGAATGAGATGCACAGGCTGTTTGTTGTGCGAGCCCAGGCCATCTATCTATTTCACAGCATAAATGCAAATGTTTTCTACACAAAGTGAGGTTATGCAAGGTATGCCGGTTAAGGGGAAGGGACGTTAACACTATAATCTAAATCTCATAAAACCAAGAGGTTTTGAATGATGAATCATTATTTAGTTATTTATATTCCTGTGACTCAGTGATTTCAGTGACATATTTTATATTTTCCATCAGAATGATCCTCTATATCATCAGACATGCTCAATTGCAAGCACAGAATTCATTACTGTGATTTTTGAGTGTTGCTCAACCTGATGGCTAAATGGTAAACAACTGCCCCCAGCTGGTAGGAAATGAAATTACACTTATGTGTCCAAAAAGGCAGGTCCCATTTCTACCATGTTCACAGAGAAATAAAAAAAAAATCAAGATGTATTTATTAATTTCTTCAATATTGAGTGAATTTTATTTGGATTTTATGAAAAAGACAAAAGGATCAACAGAATATTGGTGAACATACAGCATCAAGGAAGATCAAGGAATACACCAAACAAGACTAGAATATAGTTATGAATAAGCTTAACAAAAGTGAAATGAAGCACTGTTTATCAAAACTTGAGGTTAAAACTGCAAACCTGTTGCTACAAGTTAAATTCAATGGGTAATAAAGGAGTCAACCATAAATGAACATCCAAGAGGACGATTGTTAATATGAAGCACCTGCTGTGAGCCATAGCTCAGGTAGGTAACTAAATTGAAACAAAAATTGAACCCAGATTACCTTCGAGACAATGTTCGCTTGGTGAAACACGGAGCTGGTAACCTCATGCTGAGGTGATACTTTTCATGTTGACTTAAGAAGTCTGAATACAAATGTATCACCAAGCTTGTTCGATTTTTAATTGGGGGGAAAAAATTAAAACATTCCCCCTTTTTTCCATTTCTTAAGTATACACCTGCATTGGCCAATCACATAAGATCTAAATAAAACACACTACAATGTGTTTTGCACTGCAAAAACAATCTATAAATAAATAAATATGTCTAATAATTAAGTGTATTTACCACTAATTTAAGCAAGTAAATAAGATGATCTGCCAATTGAATTAGTATTTTTACTCTTAAAATAAGATAATTAGATATTATGCACTTGAAATAAGACAATCTTATATCAGATGGAAATCATTTTGTTCTATTGTAAAAGTGTCTCACATTTTTTGCATTGTAAAGAAAGAGAATCAGAAAATATTCAAGTGGTGTTAATACTTGAACAATGCTCTTTAATAATACCTTTTTTTTCTTCTGACATCTACATAGAAATATCATCATAGTCCTCTGATCATTAAAAAGCTACCCATTAATTATTTCCTACTGTCCTATTAGCTTGAATACTTTATATAATCTTTAAAAAGAAGCTTTATAATTCATAAATCTGACTTTATAGACTTCATAAATGTTGTTCTTTTTATATTGTGTAATAAAAAGGCGCCACTAGGGTAAAAACACACACATACCTCCAGGATACAGCCGTATACCACTTGTCTCTGGGGCTATTACGTTAACTCTGCACACCCATCCACATATCTGGGCCGCTTCTGCAACCATCTAATTATTCCACAGCTGATCAGATATAGGACACCCACCCACCCACCCTCCTCCTCCTCCTCTTGAGACCATGCAGAGAACAAAACATTCTACATTGTTTGTTGTTTTTCTCTTCTTAAATACTAAAATCGTCACTCTGGCTTCTGCGCCCTATATCATTTTGAGGAATTCTCAGCAGAGCTGCTGCAGTCACTGTGTGGCTATAACAGACAGTGACAGAAAGGACAGATAAACCTCTTGATGTGCTGCATTTTCATGCAGCCGCTGGAGGCAGAAGCCATTTTTATCAGTCACTACAACAAGTCCTTTGGCATCTTGGGGATAGGGAAAACACACCACATTCATTCTGTAACGAATCACTGATGATCTCCCAATCCATTTTTATTGTGATAGTACAGCTGATGTGACAAGTGCAAGTATGTAAACCGCTACTGTCAATGTCAGACTTTAACAAAGAATAGGGAAGAATACTGGCTGACAGAGCTATAAATGGAGATATAACTGAAGCTCGCAAGTGGAATAAATGAATGAATCGAGCTAAAGCATTCATCTGGAGGGGCAGAGCGACTCTTGTTGCTGACGCTGACTGGAAACATGGGATTGCTTAACTAGCCATTGCAAAGACTGGGTCAGAGTGCTGCAGTTGATCAAATGCGCTGCCAAGTTGGATCATATTTACTCATCTGATTAGGATATTAAAAAAGACTTTGCAATTAAATCAGCTCCCTTGAAAGGCCAATTTGCAGAAGCACAATTAACATTTCCATAACAATCACATCCAATAGCCATCAGCTATCACCAGTTATGTGATGTAAAAAACAATAAACCAATAGGTGCAGTTATTTATTTTTTTTTAATGAAATGCTTCTACCTCACTCATTAATGAGAGGTCAGATCTGGGTATAAATCAATGCTGAATAAATATTAACCTAGCACTTTAGATAAGAATTGTGTTTCTTTCCGTTTGAATTAAGAATGCAACATTTCTACCCCACAAACACGGTCATCAAACTCCAA
The DNA here is from genome assembly GCF_016077235.1 of Cyprinodon tularosa. Lineage (NCBI taxonomy): Eukaryota > Metazoa > Chordata > Actinopteri > Cyprinodontiformes > Cyprinodontidae > Cyprinodon > Cyprinodon tularosa. The sequence continues at coordinate 671,952 of NW_024038846.1, read as the reverse complement.
CATTGCTGCTAAATGTTTGCAGTAGCTAAAGAATTTCAAATATTCCAATTATATAATTGAGCTCTATTGGTCTCACATTGGAGAAATGTATCTCTGCAGTTCACCCATCCCCTTGGGGAGCAGTGGGCTGCCATTGTGCAGCGCCCAGGGAGCAATCAGGGGTTAAGGGTCTTGCTCGGGAACCCAGAGTGGGGTTCAAACTAGGTACTTGCAACCTTCTCAAAGAACAAGCACACTCCTCCAATTAGTAATGACCTGGCAACCCACTGCAAGTTAATAATGTATTTCACTGGTTAACAGTGTTTTTTTATATTGTGTTTTCATTGGTTTGACCACCTTTGTGCAGGAAGAGTGGCTGATGGATTAATGAAAGGATTTTTTTTGGTAAAATCCCATTTGGTGACGACCATATTGGATTTGGATCATAATATGGACGTTACTTCTCACGTTGTGATGATGTAAATATACTATCTTTGCTCTTCCCAACCATTTTTTGGATGTTCCAACACAGCTCAAACAGATGAAAAGGGATGATCATTAAAATTAAGGTGAGTGAATAAAGGAAATGAGGCTAATCACTGATTAACCGAAGGGATATTATCAGCTCCCTTCTCATTTGATCCTCATTTATTACTCCTGATTGAACAATAATGTTTTCCACCTGTACACAATGGGACTCTGATGAAGTCAGAATAATAACAATGGTCTATTAAGATTCTTCTCGTCCTATCAGCCTGGATGTTAGAGAGGGACGATCTAATCAAATGATAATGTTTATCTACAGAGTTCATACAGAGGAAAAAGGAATTTGCATTAAATCAAGGTTGAAACATAAGTTCTGACAATAAGTGTTAAATGCATAGTAATCAGATTTAAAGCTAATTTTGTAAACTATTATTTATAAATGGAACTATACCATGTTGAAGAGTTGGACAGAATAGTTTGGATGTTATAAAAGGAAAAAGAGATCCTAAATATCAAACTTTGGGCCTGATCTGATTAATTGAATTTCACCAAGTGGTCCAAAAACGTTGGTGTAAAGTTATTTATGCTTGTAATACAGCAGACGTGTACAAAAAAAGAATATGTTTAATTTTTACATTCGCTTGTGGCACTAAGAGACTATAAGGTGCACTACAAATATATATTTTTAATAATTATCAGCTACCTCCACCTTTATAGCTTTAATTCTCATCTTTGGTTTACTGCCACTCAAACTGCTAGTAACAAACCAATTTCTGGTTTTAATGGGCAGAACAGCATCAGTTTGCACGTCTTAACATTTGTGCAGCGATCTTTATTTAAACCCTGCATCAAAACAGTAACCACTGCATGAAAGTTAATAACGTTTTCTCCGTTACATTAATGGCCTGAAGAGGAATCGGAAACTGTGACCCATCCATTTTAATATCACAGGTTCTGGCTATTCACATTAAGGCCAGTCGTCTAAAGGGGGTGCAAATAGTTGGATAAGAAATTAACTAGCAGATGATTATACCTTGTTTAAAAAAAAAAAAATGAATATCAAATCCTATTAGTTATAGAAAAAAATAATACTTTGAAATATCTGGACTTTATCGTAACCCTGTGAAATAAAGGCTGTTATCGATTGTTCAATATGAGTTAAAGTTAAAAACTAATCCAGCTAAGCCTTATCAACCATCAGGAAAAATTATAAAAGAAGTTCTATAGATTTTGACCAATTTAAAACACTCAAAGATCTTTTACTGGGAGGTTATATTCTCTTCACAAAGGCTGAAAAGCATCTCCGGGCCACACTGCACAGATGTTAGACTCTGATTAAAGAAAAAAAATAGGACATTACTGTTCAAATTGTGTGAACTGTTTCTTGATATTAAAAATCAGAAATGTGCATGATATTCAGAGACCTTACTCTCATACATTTCCCTTAATAATATATATATTTTTATTAAATTAAAACAATATGTCCAGAAATGTTCATCTATTTAAAACTCAAACTTTAATTATAATACATTTGGCTGTTTGGAATCAATTACTTCGTGCAATCTTCTGTGGTAACTTGTTTCAAAGGATGTTTAAGATCTCATTGATGATCATAAACTTTAATTGTTAGCCATCCCCCCCCCATTTCATAGTTAGGATTAGTTTTATAAATTTAAAATTAAGCTAGCTGCCCCTTTACCCCATCATGGCTATACCCACAACTCTTCCAATAGTGGCTCATGCAAAAATAGTTTAAAAAAACAAACAAAAAAACACCAAGTTGCTTATCTGTTTATTTCACCAATCTTTAACAAATAACCACAACCACAGTACTCACCTAGATTCAACATAAACAAAGCTAATGTATTTGTGCAAAGTAATACATATTTTGGGGATTGAATATGTTGCACCATGTAAATAAGGTTTTAATAATAAAGGTCAGGCGTTCCATAAATTACTACAATGTTAAGAAAAAAAAAAGAATACATAGCAATATGAAAAATACACATCTGTACAACAACTAGTCTGTCGAAAAACCTATATTTAAATATTCTGTTAAGTCTGTGATGGACAAGAGGTTTAATTAAAGCATTAAAGCAAATTAGCTAGCATTACACAACGCTGCAACGTGTAGGAGGGAATCTGATACGAAGCTCAGAATGGACAGTCACATAAATCATTACAAATCCTCTAAAAGTGGCCTAATGAAGCTGACAAATTCAACAAAGAGGGAAGGAAAACAAAAAATACAATTAAAATTCTCCCACATCCACCCTCTTGTCTCTGAACTTATTTCTGGCCTTGGTCCGAGCTTTGAATGCAGCAGAGTTGTGGAGATGCTGAAGAAAATAAAAAACGGATATGAAAAGGTTGGAATTAGAGGTCGCCTTGAATTGGAACAGTTTTTTTCGGGGGGGAGGTAGCCATGTAATGCATAATTACCCTTTCAAAGCGAGAAATCTTCATGGCCTTCATTGTGGCTGAATCAACCAGAATGGGTGGTCCCAGTTCAAACACATCTCTGATGAACTCATTGGCCTGGAGGAATAAACATAGAATGGTTCAAAAGAAACTAATACCAGTTTAACCTCTCCACATTTTGCCACATTAAAACTAAATTTAGTGTAATTTGCAGGGATTTCATGTCATTTTTCTGCAACAAACTTAACTGCAGAGTTATGCATCCATCAACTCAGGCAGTATCTGTAGGGTCGATGTTCAGCTTAAAGCAGAACTTCTACTTAAAACAGGTTGAATCAGCTTGAGAAATTCCCTCAGCATGACACTACCACTGCCATGTTTAATATCATGGTCTAAATGCTGTTTGTTGTCCTGAAATTTATTTTGGGCAAAGTTAAAAAAGCATTTTTTTTAATTAGATAACTTCGAAAGGTTAACAGTAAGTACCTGCAGGTGGTAGTTCATCCCAGAGCCCACAAACTCTCTGAAAGTGTCATAGGTCCTCTTCCTGACCCAGCTGTCGATGGTCATGCGCTCGGTTCCGAACCGAATCGTCTCAGACTGGAAGTCCCCCTCCTGGAAACAAATCATCCAAATATAGCAAAATGAGAACGAGGGATTATAAAACATAATGTTTTCACCTATGAGTAAAAGTCGCTCACCTCGACAGCTTTAAGCACATCCCTGAACACGGACCTCTGCTTCCTCTTGTCAGTCTTGGCTCTGTGCTTGTTGCAATCGGTAGCTAACGCATTGAGCTTATCACACAGCTCGTCCCACTCGACGAACTCAAATTCCTGAACATATGAAATATCCGAGGTTAAGATCTCCTTGTGAAGTCGGCAATCTAAGCTTTTGGCGACCCGCAGCCAGTGGGACATGAAACAAAAGCTTAACTTACAGAATCGATGTCCCTGGCCAGCTCAAAGAGCAAAGCAATAGTCTCCCCTGCAGCGATCCTCATGTTGACGTCGTCGCTCTGCAGCAGCTGCGGCAGTCTAGGAAGATGTCTGTGCAACAAAAACGACAGAAACTTTAGCAACAGAGACTTTAAATCTAAACTGTACTGGTCAGATTCTCACTTTTTCAAGACGTCCTTGAGCTGGTTGGCTGAGCAGATGGTGAGCAGCAGGGCCCAGGACAGCAGGGCGTTGACGTAGAGCTGGCTGGTTTGCGGACTGATCGAGGGACAGGTTCCGTCTCCTTTCAAGTAGGCGCGGGTGAACAGGTTTTCGAAGCACTCCATCGTCGCCTGCACATCCTGAAACAGCAAGGGGACAAAAAATAAGCAGGAGTGCCTATTTCTTTGGAAATACTCGACTTTGATAGAGAGACTCTCAAAAATATTCAGAACCAGTTATGCAGGCCGTCCCAGCTGAACTCTGTCAACAACTTACCAAAATGTCATCCTCTGCAACAAGTGTACAGAGCCCCAGGCTGGTTGCCACCTATTTAAAGAAGAAACACGCGGATTTCAGTGGAGGTCAGCTGGGAATTGATAGAATTAAAATTAGAACGGTTTCATGCTTAGAAAAGTGAAAAAAGGGCAAGCAGACTCACAGCTTGTCTCGCCTGCATGTTGGCTGATCCATCTGCCAGGATGTTTTTGAAGATGGGCTTCAGGGTCTTAAACACCTCCTCGCTCTCAATTCCAGAGCCCAACTGAATACACAGCAAGCACGCCAAAGAAGCTGCCGCCCTCTGCTCCTCTCCTTTACCTGGCAACAGGGAGAACAGGCGTCAACTTCTTCCCTCAATTACAGGAGAAATTTACTAGGAATGGGACCTCTTTGAAACCCTAATCTGCTGAAACTTCATTATCATAAAGAGACGCCAACACAGAATAGGCAGAGTCTTCCTACAATACCTTTCTTTAGGCAGCGCTCAATGCTATCTGTGATGGTCATCCTTCGTTCAGAGATAAACTCGTACAGGATCCGAGTGGCCATTGCCGTCTTCAGACCATCCAGAGCCCCTTGTCTGGTCTTAGCACTAAGAGACATAAAGAGAGAGAGGAGTAAGAAAAAACACAAAAAACCTCAAATAATCCAGATGTTTTTTTAACATAATTACACATAAAGATCCAATGGGTTTTATTTCCATGAGAAAAGGCATCAAAACTTTATGTTTTACCAGTGCTACAACTTAAAATCGATTAATCTGATTATTATTTTTCCAATTAATCGATTACTAATCAGATAGCAAATGAAGATTTTTTATGAAATTAAACCAGCAGAAACTAAAACTTTTTCACTTCAGGAATGCTGGATAGAGCCTATTGAAAGAAGAAAAGTTTTCTTCATCTTAAATGCAAAATATTTCTATATTTATCTTCAATTTTGATATAATTACTGCTCTAAGTGGGTCAATCTATCAACTAAAGGCATGTTTTAGAGTCTATATACTCCAGTTAACGATTAATCGATTCATAAATTAGTTTATCATTATTTGAATGATCGATTAATCCGATCAATTGTTTCATCCCTAGTTTTTACATTCAATATTTGACACTAATGGAATCAAGGATGACCTCCTTTGCTGCTAAAACATCTAAGAGTCAGCCTAAAATATACCAAGCCTGGTTTGTTCCTCAACTCAGAGTTCTACATGAATCTGTATGAAAATTCGAATTTCTACAAAATGACATCCCGATCTTAAAATTAGAAGGGACTTTAACCTCTTATCCACAGTGCTGTCTATGAACCCCTTCAGCTTATACTGGAAATCCTCCAGGGCGGTGTCCTCACTCGCCTCTCCACCTTCAAAAATTGTAAAAACATTGTTAATAATAAACATTTACAGAACCCTCTACATTGTTTACAAACAGTCAAGCCTACCTTCATCTGCTACACTTGTGACATCACTTATGCTGCTGCAATGACTGAGGGTCTCGATGGAGGCGTCCTCATCGCTGAAAGGCTGCACAGCTCCATGCTGGCCCCCTAGAAAAAAAAAAGAACACACAACAAAAGAAAAAGATTAGAAGCTTTGTTCTGCAAAAATGTGTCACAGACTAAATCCCTTATGCAACTCCAGGCATCATACAGGTACTGCAGCAAACACCATTGTTATCTAATCACTTGTGTTCTTTGCGTAGCTTATCCTGCAGTTGCTATGTATGCAAAGGTGGTCGAGGTGAACTGACTTCATGTGCAAACAGCTGTGTTCAGACTGGAGAGTTTGTCAAGATTGCCAACCACTGCAGTTGCAACACTGAACAGAAAGATGGCTTCAAATAACCAAACATCTGTTTTTTTAAAGAGGAAGCAGACATTCTCCCTTAAAGCTATAATTTGACCAAAACAGAGATATCCACTTAAAGCAATCTGTGATATGGAATAAGATGATTAAGCACTTAAATTATCTATATCATTTCTAGGTTAAGAGTAGTTTCAATGGACTTTATCTTTCTAAACAAGACAAAGCGATCGATATGTGTGAGGAACTGATGCTGCCTTTGTGAGGTCCGGTAAAAAAAAAAATCCTTTCCACTTTTAAAGTGGAAATTATCAGTGTGTTGCATTCGAGTACTTTTGTTGTGGTAGAGAAAAGGGCCATGGTGGATCCACAGGTTATCCAGTTTTAGACTCATTTCTTGGTTCCAGTAAATCATGCGCTCAAAGACGACTGCTAGGTAACATCTGATCAAATCAAACTGTTATTGTAAAAACACAAATTTAAATGGCGATACTGTAAACATTTATTTACGTTACAGCATTGTGTAGGCTTCAAACAATGGAGAGAGTTTACAGTACACATCATATACACAAGGTCAAAGTTAACCTCATTTCCTACAATGTTTACAGCTCTCCAGTGGAAATTTCTTGTTCAGAAAGATAAAGTCCATTCATGTCTGTTTTTAGTATTTACCATAATTACGATACTACATGAAGGCAGCATTAGTAACAGCAATCTCCAGATAAGTTTCTGGACATTGGTGAGCAGACTGAAACTGTTGCTTCTGTGTTTACAAAAGGACATTTTGTTTTCTTTTTGGAAGCATTTCCAAATTTGTACAAGCTACACAGCGCCACATCCAGCAACTTCCTCAAATGACTCAGCAAAAATAGTGCAACAGGTATTAATTTATTGAAAATGAAAGGATTTAGAAAGCTTTGCATCTTTTTGATAAATTATATACATAAAATGAAGAGTCAAAATATTCTAACTAATGATCAACATGTTAGATCATTTTAACCCTGACGTACACAATCAGACACATGCAGTGAACAGAAAACCTATAAATTACACAGAAATGCCTGTATAAAAAATTTTATCAAAATAAATTATCTAATTTAACTTAAACAAAACGTATGTTTTTTGTTTTTAAATCGTCAGAAAGTTCAATCATGAGTCTAATTTTGAAGAATTTAGCAAATACCAAGGGACACTCTTGTGTATACAAACATTAAAAATGTGCATAAAACATGCAGGCATTTGTTGCTCAAGAGATGATTTAACTTAAAAACAGTGTAAGCGTAGAATTGTAATATAACAACTAAAGCAGATCATTTAATACTACCAAGGAGAGGAAGTGTTCATGGTTGCAGGCAAGATAAATGTGTGCTTTAGACCTTAGGAATCTTTCTTTAGGGAATATCAGATCAGATTTACAGATGATATACGTCTAGAACAATAATTGCAGGGGTTAGGAGCCAAGTTAAGATGCAACCAGAGCAGACCAGTCTGAGCAGGCTTCTCTGCTTTGACCTGAATTTACCTCCAGAGGACCTGTGTGTTAGCTTATCAAGCTTAAGCTTTACCTTACAAATACACATGCCACGCACGCAGTTTAAGCCAAGAAAATGGCATTTTAGTTAATAATTCACAGACAATCAGTTTGATCATGTTCCACGTGTAATCACTAGGTGTTGACGTGGGCTTTTCCCCATCCACAGCTGATTTCTGGGAACCGGGCGGCGCCTATCTAGCGACCCTGCTATACGGAGGACAAAATGTCCTCCTCCTGCTACCAAACCACTATTACTAATAATACCGATATAAAAACACCCATATCGTTTTTGTTTAACGCCTTTAACACAGTGAAATATTTATTTTGATAGGCAACCGGTAAAATAAATAGGCTTACAAACGGGTTAGCTTGAAACAACACTTCAACTAGCAAAGACTTATGTTGTTTAGGCTAACAGTAAACATTAAACTCGCAGCTTAAAGGTAAAAATAAACAGTCCCGAATGAAAATAGCTTTTAAATGTGGATATCGCTTCTGATAATTACATTTACTAACAGAAACCATGTGTTTGGGACACTATGCTAGCTTATTAAACGGAATGTAAACAGAGTTCAGGTGTCTTAACTCGTAACACATTCAAAGTATTATAGATTGTGCGAATAAAATTATCATTTGAAAAATATATATCAAAGCAGAGCTTTGTGTTTTATTTTTTAGCTAGCTTTTGTATCCGCCTAGGCTGGGGTCCAACGTTTGTAGTCCCAACTATCAACACGTACAATTCCAAACAATTAGCAGGGGCTACAAACAAAACTACAACTCCCATCACGGGAACCGCTCGTGGAAGAAAGGCCGCAGCTTAACTGCCGCTCAAATACTCACCCTTGCTGTTCTTCTTCTTGTTCCTTGGCATTTTTGTGCAATTTAATGTAAAGTATTTGATCAAAAATCAGCCAATACACGACCAGCTTTTATTGTATTGTCTAGTAAAGTGAAAACGCTCCCGTGGCACAGTAGATAAAAAGAAATCGAAGGCGATCTTGGAGATAGATTGTTGGCCGAGACGATACATTTTCCTCTCATACACCAGTGCTTCGCTACAGGCTAGCCGTTCTCTGTATTTATACCGACAGACATGTCACGAGGAGCTTTCCCGGCATCACTGACCAATAGAATTGAGTAGAAAGTATCGCGTGTGTTTGGGCGTGACGCAGTGCGTTTATTGTTTTGGTAAAAGGAAGCCAAAAAGCTGAACCTATTTTTTATATTTACATTGTTTATCCCCCATAAAATGTCTTGATATTGTGAAATAAGTTAACATTAACTTGGGCCACTGTATACACAACAATAAATCAAAAACAGCATTTTCGTTTGATTTCTGTTAACACATCTACTTGGCAATGTTTTAATTACAATGTATGTACAGATGGATTATGGATGGTAAAACAATCAAGCCATTGGAAAACGATCAATATTTGTGGTTAGAATATTTTTTGATAAGACTAAACATACATTTGACAAATATTTAAAGCCAAATGTTCTTAAATGCAGATTAAAAGTTCAGATGTTGAAGAAGTCTCTTTTAAACAAATTGACTATAATGCGATTATAATGTATGCATCCCACGTGTTCTTTAGTGTTATTGTGGCTTTATGATAAAGGAGTCTTGACTAGTGATGGTGCTTCAGCTTTTGTGATTAAATGTAACTTCCATAGCATCTATGAAAAAAGCTGATTAAAGAAAGCTGATCATTCGCTCCCTCCAAAATTGAGTTTTTCCATGTCCTGATGTTGGTTGTGCTGTTCTTCTTACATCTCTTTGCAGGTGATGAGCAGACTGAAGATGTTTTATCCTTATCCCCATTTTATCTCCTCTTCCTTTCAGCTTTTCTCCTTTTCCTTTCCTCTTCTGCTTACATTGCAGTGTCTATAAAATCTGTAATACTCCCTGCATGAATTATAATAAAGCTATTTATATACATAAATCAAGCGGAACAATATGGCGATTGCCGTACTGCTCCACTAGTGAAAGCAAAATCTGTTGGGCTCTTTTTGGCATCAAGACAATTATTCTTATAGCCACATCGCCAGACAGGACCCTGTAAAAAAAAAAAAAAAGAAAATGTCCTGATGTAAGTAGAATTTGGGGGGCAATGGGTTAGGAGAATCAATGGGACAAAGGAGGGGTCATTTGCTAGTACTATGGCAACATGGGTGTTAGACCATGTTAAGATGGGGTTAGACTTTGACAACATTTATTGTCATTTTGTACACACAGATTATTTACAAAACAAAATTTGTTTTGTACAGCTCTCATGACATTTCCATTTTCTTTAAGTGCAGCAGTGATGAAAAGTTAACATTGTGGGAGAAAAAATATGGTACAAAAAAAAAAACATTGATAAGGTCAGTTTGTAGCTGAGTCTGTGACACGATTTAGAGTTTTTTCAACGTGCAGCAGTCTGACGGCGTTGGGGAAGTAGCTGATTCGGAATCTGCTGGACCTGCACTGAATGCTTCGTAGCCTCTTGCCAGAGGGCAGCAGGGAGAACACTGCATGGTGGTGGTGTGAGGGGTCATTGATAATTTTACCGACTTGGGACATGCATTGCTGGGATGAAATTTCTATTGTGGAGGGAAGAGGAGCTCCAATTATCTTCTCTGCAGTTCTCACTACTCTTCTCACCTTCTTCCAATCTGCAGCATCCACACCACACAGTGAGATAGCTGGTCAGAACGCTCTCTATGGTGCTTCTGCAGAAGGTCATTAGGATGGGTGGGGACAGGTAGGCTCCTCATCCTCCACAGGAAGAACATGCGCTTCTGTGTCCATTTGACCAGTCTGTGATGTGTACCCCTAGAAATTTGGTACTGTTGACCACCTCTACAGCTTAGCTGTTAATGAGCAGTGGAGCGTAGTTAGGCCAGTTCTTCCTGAAGTCAACGATGATCTCTGTCTTCTCCACATTCAGGATCAGGTTGTTGCCTCTGCACCGGGCTGCTCCACCTCCTCTCTATAGTCCTGCTCATTGTTGTCTCTGATGAGGCCCACCACCGTGGTGTTGTCTGTAAACTTCACAATTTGGTTGGTGGTGAACCCAGAGACGCAATCATGTGTCATCAGGGTAAACAGCAGTGGGCTGAGGATGCAGCCCTGGGTCTAACCCAGACTGACGGAGGTCTGTTTGTGAGAAGGTCTAACAGCCAGTTGCAGAAGGTATTGTATTGTATTGAAGTCCAGCTGTTCCAGTTTTTAGATCAGATGCGTTGGGTTCATGGTGTTGAAAACTGAACTGAAGTCCAAGAACAGCATTAGCACGTGGCTGTTCATCTCCTCCAGGTGTGCCAGGCTCAGGTGAAGAAAAGAGGAGATGGCATTTTCAGTGGAGCAGTTTTGTCGGTAGGCAAACTGGAACAGGTCGAATGATGGGGAGAGACTGGAGATGATGTGTTCTTTAACCAGCCTTTTGAAGCACTTCATCATGATAGAAGTTAGTGTGGCAGTCATTGAGTGAGGTGACCTGATGCTTTTTTTGGGACCGGAATGATGGAGGCAGACTTAAAGCATGCTGGCATTATGGACTGGTCCAGCAAGGTGTTCAAAATGTCTGTGAGGACACAGCCAGCTGATCTGCACACTCCTTGTACACCTGCCCAGGTATGTTATCAAGGCCTGGGGCCTTTCTTGGTTAGACTATCCTCAAAGTTTTCCAAACATAGGTGCTGTTTTGTTTTTATTCTGAATTCTATTGTTGGGGGAACAACAGCAACTATCCTTTATCCACTTGAAATGGTAAACCACAAAAGAAACTTTAAACAAATAGGATCTAATTTTTTAATTTTTTTTTTACAACTCTGTGCAGCTATTAGCTGCAACAGAACCTTTTGCTGCTTTCAGTTCTCCTTTCCCTTGCTATGCTCAGTTTAGATTTTTTTTTTTTGCAGCTTTTGATAACACAAGCTTTGCATTGTATCCTTCTCCTTGATAATATTTTAGTAGATTTTTGTCCTGGTTCAGAACTTTATTCGAGCTACTTTCTCAGGATGAAGCTAATGACAGAGCTGGTGCTGCCGTTAACAATTGTTGTTTACCTTCTGCTATATGAAATGGCATTTTTAAAAACAATTTATAAATAAAGTAAAAAAAAAAAAAAAAACACTACTAAACAGAACCACACATAGAAACACAAACTTCATCTCCACCTTTAGCCGAGTAGACCATACAAATTATTGGGTTTTCAAATGACATGATATAGCTTAAAAAAGCAGTTTACTGCAATAAAATTCCAGACTTTTTCCTAGCTACATACAGTGCATGCATGAACATGCACAACATTGTTTGGCAATATTTGGAACTCTATGCAATTTCCAATTGAAATGAAGTCAAAAGTTGGTTCATTCAACACCTATCTTTTTTATTTGACCTTGTGTGTGAGTATGTGTTTTGACGAGTTAAAACAATCTCACTGGATATATAGTACAGCCTTCATTTTGCTGTTCCCACGCCTAGACTGTCAGCAGCATTTTCCCCAGCGCTGAATAGAAAGAAAGTGCTGCTGCTTGCAGAATTCAAATCTGACTCTATCTTTTTTAGTGCACCCTACATTAGACTAGACATTTTTGGAGAGGTGTACCAGAAACTCACAATTACTTTAATGCATCGAGCTCAAAACTTTATTTCTTTTTGATTTTCTATTTCTTAATAAGAAACATTCATGTTCATGATGCACACTTTGGATCAGAGTACTCTTCTGTAGCAGTGGCTACGCTACGCCCTTAAGCCACAGCATATATGGACAGAAATGCTCCCCTGTTTGCAGCACCAAGCTTAAATAATTAATTAGCCTATGTTGGGTGTGCTGAGTAGGTGCAGTGACACTGTGTGAAGAGTGCAAAGTCTATTGGGAAACACATTTAAAAATTCCTCAAAATCTCAGAAATTATGCATGGTGAAATACAATCTATTAAATTCATTTGACCCAAAAAAGCTGGTTTGTGACACAGAAATTAAAACCATGCTGTACTGCCTAAAAACATAGATTCCCTGGGACTTCAAATCAAATCTTAATAGACTCTGACACTAGGGGGTGCCATCCTGTTTAAAATTCAAAGAGCCACCAACTCTGCTTTCACTGCAGTGTAGCAAGTGGGATTCTCAAAGATGTTTTTTATGATGCATAATTTATGAAGTGAATGAATGTTGCTCGATGCTTAGCTGTGTCTGGCTTTAAACGTTTAATGAGCTGGAGTGGGCAATGCAAATATGAAATGATACAAGATAGGGGAAAAAGAGATATCTAACACATTACGAGGCTGAGGAATAAACGAGCAGATGTTATGTTTAAAGGCACATTTAAGGGGCCCTGGCACGATGAAGCAGTTATTAGAGGGAGGAGAGAGGGGAAGGAACGATGTTGGAGTAATGGGAAAAGCAGGGCAGCTTGGTCTGGCCTCGTTCAGCATGCCCTGCGTGTTGCATCAGTGGGCACAAGCCCTGACCAACCTGATGCCACAGGAATACAAATCAAACGCTGCAGAAAGTGGAGAGTGAGACATGGGGCTGACAGGGGATAATAGAAAATGTCTGAATATTAATTCCATTTGCAATGCTTCTGTATTAAATAATTCATAAATGACATAGCCTGGAGCTATGTGTGTATTGAGACTGACTGGGTTTAGCCTGTTGCTGCAGGAAAGGAGCTAGAAAATAATCTTGTTGTCTGAAAAGATGATGAAAACACAACATTAAACAGAGATGAGCAGAGGTGATTGTTTAAAAAAGATTGCTTTGACATGTCAAAGTGTATTCCAATAACCAGAATAAATTAATATCAAGGTTCTTTATCTGTTTGTGTTTCATGATTAAATCATTTGCAGCTGTACTTTTGTTTTTTGTTTTTTTGTTTTTTTTTGCAGGACCATACAAAGACCCATATTGTTTTACATTACATTGATTGTCGGTTTTATATTTTGGAACATAATAAAATCCTCTTTACCCATTTCTGAAACTATGCAACGCTTAAGTAATTGTTAGGAACTTTCGGCTATGAAAAAATAAATATTCTAGTTTTCAGGTAATTTCTGCTGCGTTCAAAGAATATAGCTGAAATTTGGCATGTCCTTTCAAGTTGCTTATCTACACTACAATGGATGCATTTGTTTCTAAGAACAAAGGGTGTTCCATTGGAAAAAATAATTTCCTGTTGATACCATATTGTGTTGATAAACAAATATATGCATTTATAATACTGTACCCGTGAGTGTATAGTTTGTTTTTCTTTCCATCAATATATTTTCTCTTTTCAAAGTAGGCTATGCTGCAAAAATCATGTACGTTTTCATGTAGTTTTACTTAAAATATTTTCTCCAGCTCTGATAAATATGTTTGTATAAACTGTATGTTTGAAAAATGTATGTTTAAAAACTTCAAACCCAAATGTAACTTAACTGTTTAGCAAATGAAGCGCATAAATAACACATTAATTAAAGTAGTGAAATATGTATAAAAATCTCAAAATTGCACAAAGATCATAAAAGTATATCAAATGTAACAAGGGAGTACAGGCTAGCTGTCATTAAATTAGTCGATGGAGGATTTCGGTTTTTTTTAAAGAATCTGGTAGGATGACAGTTACACCAAAATGATTATCTGTAGGACAATTCTATTCAATTTAATTCAGTTTATTTATATAGCGCCAATTCACAACATGTCATCTCAAGGCACTTTACAGTTCACCAGATCATAAAGTCAAATTGATATAGAGTTTTCTATCTAAGCAAAACCAGTTGATTGTATCGACTCATTGATTAGAATACAATCCCTCACACTAAGCATGCTTGTAATGACAGTGGAGAGGAAAAACTCCCTTTTAACAGGAAGAAACCTCCAGCAGAACAAGGCTCAGTGTGAGCGGCCATCTGCCGAGGCCAACTGGGATTCAAGGAGACAGGAAACCCTGTCATTTTCATCATTGTAGTATACTGGACAAACATGTCCTGTTAAACTGGGAAAATTTAGTTACATTTCATGATGCAAATCTGGTCTTTAAAATTTTACATGGCTTTGCTCCACCACCACTTACCGCTTTTTTCACACAAGGTAGCAGACTCACCAGATCTGTCTCCTCTAATAACCTTACAGTCCCACTGAGAAAAAGCCCATTTGGTCAGTCAGCCTTCTGGAACACCATTCCAACTCATATACGCAATGCAGACACATACAGAACTTTCAAAAACATGTTAAAAGCATGGTTACAGGAGAATCAAACCTGTAATCATAATCAATAACTTCTGTCTGCCTGTCTGATGCACTTTTGTCAATGCTTTTTAAATCTTATATTTGTAATAATGTCTTTGTTTTTTACAGATCAATGTCCAACTTTTATGTAGATTACTAACTATGTATTTTATTGTTTGCACTAATTTTAAATGTTGTTGTTTTATTATGTTGGCATTTTAAACCTTGCCCAGGGACTACAGTTGAAAATTAGCTACTTAGCTAACACTGGCTCATTTACAGAAATGTTTATTAATGTGCACTGTCCCTGTTCAAATAAACACATAAATAAAAAAAATAAATAAAGCAGAGATACAAAAAGCAGCTATTAAAGGCGGCCCTGTCCAGGAAACACAGCCAGCCAGACAAGCTCTGAGCCAGCTCCCATGTCAGAGGATGAAGAGAGCACATCCAGCCAGTCACAGTCAGAAAAACAGGACTAAACTGAAAAACAGGCTCTAATTGTCAGAGTTCTGGTTCTGTTATATTTCTCTTTTGAGGATTCAGTTTTGCTTTGCTCCTCGTTTTCCAGTTTTCGTTGTCTAATTCTCATTTTGTTGTGTTCTTTGGTTATTTCTCAGTTACAGTCACAGTTCTGGTTCTGTTATGTTTTCTGTTGAGTATTCAGTTTTGCTTTACTCCATGTTTTCTAGTCTTAGTGGTTTGGTTCTTATTTAGTTGTGTTTTCTGGTTATTTTCAGTCTTCAGGTTTTTGTTTGTTGCCCTCTGCTACCCTCTTGTGTTCTCCTTTTTCCCTAGCTCCTTTCCTGATTCTGCCCTGTTCACACCTGCTCCCAATCTGCTCATTAGTCCTCTCTTTGTTTCAGTCTCCCTTAAATACTCTCTCTGTTTAGTTCTTCAGTGCTGGTTCCTCGTCTAACTTCCTCCAACTCCGTGTCTCTGAGCCTTCCTCCTCATGATAGTATCCTCCCCTGATGTCTCCATGGTTTCTGGTTTGTTTTGACTTTGTTTTCATGTTTTGGTTTTTGGATTTTGGATTCCTGGTTTCCGGTTTGTTTGGACTTTTTCATGTTTGGATTTTTGGATTCCCTGCCTCTGTGTTCAGTTAACCTTTCATTAAACCCACAAGACAATCACCTCTGCATCCCTGCCGTTGCATTTGGGTCAACAAACCACAACTAAATGCTGACACTGACATCTATAGACAAAGGTGTTGATCGCAGCAGCACAGCTGATATTTCTCTCCAGGATGGTGTCACAGCCAAACAGGAACAGACGAGGCGAAGCTGCTCTGAGCAGAAGCAGAGAGAGCATCATGTTAGAGATTGAACTAATAGATTCTGCAGAGTGGGAGAATAGAGATAGAAAGTCAGGGAGAGATAGAATAGAGATAGAATGTCGTATCATTCCACACGACAATGTTGTATGTAATAATAAATCAATAGTAAAGATATTTGTATACTTGGAAAATGGCTCTGGGGCAGGTAAAAAAATAAAATAAAATATAAAAAGCTGAACATATTAGCTGACATCATCCTATTGATGATCTCAAAACATAACTGATCGACAAAAAAGTGGGGAAAAAACAAGTAAGAAAATAACCAAAAATTGTAGTGCTAGTCCATCCAAATCGATGGCTCCAACTGAATATGATCTAGTGGGAGATTAGGAAAGTCTGACTTTACACTTTACTGTAAATCTTGATAAGGTAAACCACCAGAGGCTGCTGAGGTAATGGGAAAAGATTCTTGAGGGTTATTGCATCTATAAGTGGGTCTCCAACCTCAGTAGTGGGTCTGTTCAAAATGCCCTGATGCTTAAACTCAACAATCCCTTTGCTATGATGGTGTTTAAGACTATTTTACAAATATATGCACCTCTGTAATGATGGTTCCCCAATAGAATTAACTTTAAAAATCCCAGGAGCCCCTTCTGAAATTTCTATTCAAAATTTGTTTATCAAATATCCTGCACTAATGAGAGTAAAGGACTGCTTAAGGTTAATAAAGATCTAACTGGCTCATAGCACTCATAACAGGAGACTGTTAATCACTGAAGCTCTTATTATTCTCCCTTGCTTTGCTTTTTGTTTTGACAGGATTTAGCACTTCATCAGACAGCAGGGCTACGCTGCTGTCACTCTAATTACCTCCTCATCCACCCATGTTTTTTCTACAAGCCTCGTGTTTTGCATCTTCAATCTCAATCCATTAACCTTTTAACAGGACTCCAGAGGGACAGAGGGGCAAAAAGGCCTTTGTTCTTGGCTTCGCCGAGGTTTGCGCTGCACCCTCAGTGCAATCGATAGGATGGATTTGGTTTGATCAAAGACATTAAAACGGAATAGAAAATTAACTTGAGGGGAAGGTCAGAAAAACAAAGGGAAGAAAAAAACTGTAAATCACATGCTGTAGCACTTTATCACAACTTAGTTTTCTTTAAGAGCCAAGTTAAATTTATTTTATTTTTTTTTCAGAGAAAACAGTTTGTATATTTATTTGTATGCCAATCTCCCACACAGAATCACTGCATAAACTGTCCAAAGATTAAGATATTTTGCAAGTGTCTCTTCTTTTGGTAGAAAGTTTAATTCAGGGCGAAAATAATAAATACATTTTCTAAGTCAGCTAAATCACTAAATCAGATAAGACCTATCTGATTATTTAAAAAAATAACAAATATGGCTCAAACTATTAGTGAATAACAGTACATTTCCCACATAAACACACATACATACACATAGAGCAAAAAACAGCTAAAAAGGAGAGTTTTGGCATTATCTCAATATCTGATGTCTGTAATTAAATGTCTTATATATAAAGCAAAATGCCACCTCCCCATTTTAACAAATTACAAAGACTTTGTTGCACATTTGACAAATTTGATGTAAAAAAAAATCAAAGATGAAATTATGAAAAATGGTAAAAATGGAAATATACATATTTCACTTTTCACTGTTTATATAATAAAACCCGTTGATGTAGTAAACTCGCCTGAGCATATAAGCAGAGCAAACTTTTGCTGAGCTTAAGTTTTTTTTTTTTTTTTTTTCTGTATTATACCCCAATCTTAAGAACAGTGAGCAACAAACCACACATGGACAACACTTTTCACAAATGGCTTGCTGAGATATTAAAAGCTGATTCACATCTGTTCTTTAACTGGGCAATTTTCCTGTATTATGCATAGACTTAAACTACTCCGCTGTACCTCAAGCTGTATGTTTAGAGTCACTCAGTTCTGAAAAATGCTGCACCACCTAACGATCAAGTCTTTCAGAGTATTTCTTCCAGTATTCCCTTGACTTTAGACCCATTTGCAATGCACCTTTATTTGCATGTTTTTGGCTACACTTGATTTATTATACTTTCATATTTCATTAGATAGCATGAGTATTTTTGCATAAAGTTAGAGTAAGCAATATAAAAAACAGAAAATGAATTAGCTCTTCAACATCTATGCTGCAGGTTTACACGAACAGATAGTCAAAAAGCCCCAGGCCTGAAAAGCAATCAGTTTGTAGAAAACATTTTCCAATTCCATTTCCTCAGAAAAGGCCCTATCACATCATGGAACTACTTGTATGTTCCTCTCTCTGCTTTTATTATGATAAAGAGTAAAGAAAAAGGCTGGTATTGCTTTTAAATGAGTTCATGTATCTGATTTATAAAGATTTATAAAGTCATTCTTGTTTAAACTGATGCCTGTGATACAGGGGCAAAAACATGTATATCTTTATGTTGCAAAGCAGGAATTGGTTAAATTGCAGAATTTGGATACAAAAAAGCAAATATCAAAATCCAAAATACACCATTTAAATGCACCATTCTGCAGGCAGTGTTGAATTTTCTGACCTTTTTGTATGTGAGCTGGCAGCAGCCATCCAGACAATGGGCGTTCTTCAAGAGGAGACGTAATGCCCATAGGCTAAAGCAGGCAGATCTGTTGGGGAATCTCTCTCTGGCTAGGCATACCAGATGACTATGCATCACTGTTTTTCCCCCCTCTACATGTCTATCATGTGCATCCATTCTCTTCAGTCTCTTGTGCTTAGACACACAAAAACATCTGTCACCAGTCTATTAATACATGTGGTACTGTCTGACTATAAAAGCTGGAAAATATCAAATGTCTGATCTGAATCTCAACTGTTTTGGTTTATTTTTTGATGCAATTTTATTTTTCATTAAATTCATATTCATATCTTATTTCCTATTAAGACACTATTCAATATTTGCAGAAAGTGACAAAAACATTAAAAAAAATTCTAACTTGGCAAAAAAAAGTGATTTTATTCTATAACTTTGGAACAGATGCTGTTTAAGACAACAGTGTATGGACCTGCAGAATTACAGCTGATTTAAAGGTCAATTAATGGCAAGTGTTTACACTCACCCAGAAGGCAATTAAGCTTAAAGGGATAGTTCGGTATTTTTGACATGAATCTGTATGGCATCCCGATCACCAGCGGCATGCAATCACACTGACTTACCCCTGGCAGCGTCCTGTGAGCAGAGTTATCGTCCAGTTTTGGTCAAGCCGAAAGTAGTCCTGCAGGTTTTTAGGTACAGCGAAATAAAACGTTTCTCTTCCCAAAACATTATGTGTCCAAAAGAGTGATATTTTCGCATCCCAAAAACATTGTAGTGGAAAAAGTCACACGTCGTTATCAATTGGTCCTATTTTCTCTCTGTTCGTATCAGTGCGCGCCGTCATTCAGACAGCGAGCCCAACAACAGCCATGTCTCCTTCCGCGGCGGCCATGTCTCCTTCCGCAAAACATAATGTTTTGGGAAGAGAAAAGTTTTATTTCGCTGTTCCTAAAAACCTGCAGGACTACTTTCGGCTTGACCAAAACTGGACGATAACTCTGCTCACAGGACGCTGCCAGGGGTAAGTCAGTGTGATTGCATGCCGCTTGTGATCGGGATGCCATACAGATTCATGTCAAAAATACCGAACTATCCCTTTAAGTTATTGCTCTCTTTTTATTTAATGATCAGGGTTCTTCCTAAGTGTGGTCTCTAGAATAAAGCGCAACCATTAAAGTGTATCAAGTACAATGGAAATATAGATAATGAGTGAGTAAAGCTGTAACATTTAACAGAAACACTTAACCTACATAAACATTTCTGACTTTCTAACACAGGCTCTAATGGTGCCCCCCCTCCCCCCCCCCCCCCCCCCACCACCACCACAGCATTAGTGCAGAACAATGCACTATGACATGCATGTGCTCTAAAAATTGTAACAATGGTTGGTTTGCTGTACTTATATAATGTTTTCCTGTTTTAATTGGTATAAAATTTTAACTTTTCTACTGTAAGTCTCCCAGACTTTTAATGGCCCAATATGCTTCCCATTTGCAAAAAACAAAAACAAATTTTGTGCAACTAAGTTTTGTTGATCTTGATTTATCCATCCATCCATCTTCCTCCGCTTATCCGGGGTCGGGTCGCGGGGGCAGCAGCTTAAGAAGGGAGGCCCAGACTTCCCTCTCCCCAGTTACTTCTTCCAGCTCTTCAGGTGGAACCCCAAGGCGTTCCCAGGCCAGCCGAGAAACATAGGCTCTGTTCGAAAACCTAGGACGCATCCTTAGAAGACCGGATTTGAAGCCCGATTACATCATAGCGCGGCGCCGAGGTCTGGTCGGATTCCAAGAGTCCTCGTTATGCGGCCTTAAAATGCGTCCTTCTTTTTGCCCGATTTGAAGGACGGGTCCGATGTATCCTCGGTATTCTTGGATATCCCAGGATTCATTTCGAGACCAAGCAAGCTGTGATCAGAGGAAAGGTTACTTGGCGCCGAACAGTGGTGAAAATTGGAAGTTCAGTTTAATATAATACAAGTCATTTAATAGTTCCGTCTGAAATGAATGATAATAGTTGTTTTAATGGTTATTGAGTCAGATATGTGGCGGTAATGTTTGGTTTATCTAAAGGTTTTTATCTGTTACTGTGTAAATGGGTTTGGCTGGAATTTAAGGACAGATTCTAATATATCTGCAGGGTGGGGACTATAAATCTGCTAGGATTTTTATATTTTTATTTTCATTGCTGTTTTGCAGAATATGCTTAACTACGTATTTTTTGTTGTTGAATATTAGAGATTTTGCAGATATATTTTTTATAAATACATTGTTTAGATTTACTTATATCTTTCTACCCCTTTTATAGAATAGAATAGAAAATCCCTTTATTGTCCCACAATTTGCAAATTTACAGCAGCAGAAAGATTATTGAAATGGTCACACAAATGTGGACCTTAGAAAAATGTATGAGAATAACATAATAGGGAAGAGTTAAAATATAAACAATACAATACTGTAAAGTGTTTTAACAATATAAAACTGGGGAATAAATAACCAATATGCAGCTATGGACATTTTTACAGTAATGGATATTCAAAAATAGCAGCATCATCAGAGATGTGCAGAATGACAGCAGCAGGTTATTTAACTGACTAAGGTTTCTATCATTACATTTGATTTTATTTGTTCCTGCTCCCGGTGGTTGGAACCTTTATTCCACTCTGGATTCTTGTGAGTGTAGTCTTTGTTCACTTCACAATAAAAAAAGAAATAAATAAACAGTTTTGAAAACTTCTGTATTCATTCTTTTCCTGCTTTGTGTGTCAACGTTTACGGTTGCTACGCAACAGAGCATACGGCGGTAAAACCCGCCGAAGGGTAGACCTGGTCGAATTCACAGCCTAAACTCTTCCGGTCTCCTTATTTTCAAGGACTTCGAAGGATCCAGTCTAGGTAGACCGCGTCCTTGGAGGACACGTCCTAGGTTTTCAAACAGAGCCATAGTCTCTCCAGCGTGTCCTGGGTCTTCCCCAGGGCCTCCCCCTGGTGGGACTTGCCCGGAATACCCCACCAGGGAGGCGTCCAGGAGGCATCCTAAACAGATGCCCAAGCCACCTCAACTGGCTCCTCTCGACGTGGAGGAGCAGCGGCTCTACTCCGAGTCCCTCCCGGATGACCGAGCTTCTCACCCTTAGATTTTGATTTAACAAATTAAAAATATAAACCAACAGATAAAGGTTAGTCTTTTAAATGGTGTAAAAGAAAATATTTTAGACTTGTCAGCCAAAGGTAGATGATCATAACTATTTAAATGAATAAGAAAAGCAACAAAAACTTTTGTTAGCACTTTGAAAATCAAATTTTTGGTTGGATTTTTCATATTTTGCTCAAGCTGGTTTCCAGAAGCTGACAGAGCAAGACTTTTAGCTCCAGCCAGAACTGCTTAGACAAACCTTGGCTGAGACATAAAAACCTAGCTATAAAGAGCAGGACTTCAAAGAGGACCCAAGCAGGGACACAGCCTTAAGTTCCTGTCAAGGCTCTGTGTCCAGGAAGTCAGCTGAGGAAACTGCACACGGTCATCTGGTCTCCATAAAACATTCAGTTCCCCTTTTAGACTTCTGTGTTTGGTATTGTTTTTTTTATATTAATATAATTTTTGTAATTGTAGAGTTAATTAACAATATTTCAGTTGGACACAGAAAAAGTAAGAAGTGAAAAGGACAGGAATATTTATGTCTCAGCAAAAAAAAGAATGTGAGGATGCAGGCAGGCAGATGTTCATGGTGTTGCCTGGCAACCTTAAAACCACAAAAAGGGGGGGAAGTGTAGAGTTGGTTCAGTATTTTTCTTTTCATGAATGGTTAGAAGAGTTGCAGAGAAACAATAGAACAACCCATACTTTATATAATAGTGATGTATGGAATGCAATGCTTTTTGGTGTGCATAGTGTATATACGCAGTTTTGCATGGGATATATTCCTTTGGCACATTCTTCTTTGACTATTTGAGCTGATGTAACAAGTACGTTTCTCCACTGTGAGATCCATAAAGTCAATAAATCATTCAACCAATCAAAAGCAACAAATACTATAAGATTCTGTTCAGTTCTATGGTTTCCGTATTTTATGAACTATTAACTACCTTTTCACCTAACAGCAGATTAGAATTCACAAAAATCCGTTGGGCTTGCACCTTCCTTAATCACTCTCTTGGTATGGTGATCATGATTTTCCTATGGCTGCACAAAGATATCAAGCTGTGTTAAAAGAGGAAAGAAGTATTGTGAGACATCTGGAGGATCGTGGGATTTAGGAAGCAATTGCTCATTGGCTTCCCTGCTAAGTCAGACTGAAATCTTTGCAGAGAAATACTTGCAGGAACTCATTGTTCACTCTGTTAAACCAAACATGATAAAATGCTGCGAGATCACACTTGCCACCTCACACATTTTGATGCCTGACAGAGATAAACCACGTCTATGCAAAATGCACGACTCGTGTGTTAATTTCATTATTCATGGAGAAACCCACCCAAACTATTTTAGTATTAGTATTATTCTTAAAAGTTTTCCATTTTCCCCCCCACGAGAAAAGATAGATATGTGGACAGCCATATTTTATGTAAAGCTAGGTTCAAGCTTTGCAGCTACATCCAAGACTGATTACTACTTGAAATACAAAACCATACGTCCATTTCCTGCTGCTTATCCATCAGGGTGATGGGAGCTGGTACTAATATCCAGCAATCTTTGGCACCACTACACTGCAGGGCCATGCTGTAACAACAAAATGAATAAGCATTATCAAAGACTTTATTAATAAGTAAATTGGTGCTGCTGGAACAGGAACTGAAATCGTTGTGGGGAGGATATCAGGGTTAGTGGCCGAGAACAACTCCGTGATGCTGAAGGAGCGTGGAATTTAATCCACTAAATTTCTCAGATGCTGGATAGTTGGTGGCACGTGGATGATTTGGATCAGTCAATCATTGAATGATCCAAATCAGTCAGTCAGTGCTAGACAGGGCAGAGGTTGTGGGGAAGTTGTGATCGGTTCGGAAGGGTCATGCACTGGATAACAATCCCAAGGGTAGAGGATTCAAATAGGGCTATGAAAGAGGGGAATCCAGGATTCATACGAGAGAATTAGTAACATGAGGCACACTAACCGGTCAGAATTTAAACAGAGGCAGGAGAAAGATCCAAGTTCAGGCTAGAGTCATACACAGCATACAGGAAAATCCAGATCAAATCCAAGGCAGGGGCAAACAATCTTGTTCGAGATGCAGGCTGCAGATTGACGTAAAGTGATCATAAGCCAACAGGAGTATTCAACAGGGCTAAGGCAGGCAGGAGACAACAGGAATGAGACCAAATGCTGGATGGTACTCACAGAGCCAGAAATATATAATGCATATAATCCTGCAACTCCCACTATTTGAAGCTGCCACAGGTGTAACCGCTCAGACCTTGATTGCCAATGCAACAGAGGGAGCAGGGAGTTGATATCATTTGACTTCTTAAAAATTTGACTTCATACAAATCTATTTTTGACACAACGGCAAATAGGTCGTTTTAGACAGGGGCCGGCAAGGGCCAGTGCCCCACTAGAACTGGTCCTTGTTCATCTTATGGCCCCTGTACTAAAAACATACACTGTGATAGTTGAAATACACAAGTAATTTTTCTTACAATAAGTGTATTTCCCTTGATTTGACCAGGTAGGTTTGACAGTTTACCAACAAAATAAGATGATTTATGTTTAACATGACAAAACTTCTATTAACTAATTGCTTAATATATAAGCATCCTATTTTTAATAATTCACTTTAACTTTTTTTTTTGGTAAATTATTATCCAACAAAGGAAGCAGTCAAATAAACAAAACTCACAATTTACCAAAAAAAAGGAATAGGCTGAAGCAAAGCTTATTCTTGCCTACCCTGTTTTAAAGTGAGAACCTTTACAAGCTACCAGGTTCTTCACAGTATGTATATAAATATTCAAATCTACATAACAACATAGGATTTTATCATTTTACATTTTAAAGCTTTCAAACTCACAAATAAAAGATATAAATTGAAGTTATTATTCAATTCATTTCAGAGTTTCATTACTGAACTTTATTGATCTCACATTGGAGAAATGTACCTCTGCATGTGGCTTATCCCCTTGGGGAGCAGTGGCCTGCCATCAAGGGGCACCCAGGGAGCTGTGTGGGGTTAAGGGTCTTTGCTCACGGAGCCAGAGTTGCAGACTGTGAGTGGGGCTCATACTCAGAACCTCAGGATTCCAAGCTTTATGCCCTAACCAGTAGGCCACCACTCCCAATAGACTTCGTTTGCGTAAATAATCAAATTTACCTGCCTGAATTAATTGCAGATAAAATTATTTTAAGAATTTTTCCTTTATTCAGAATATTCTTTGCAGTACAATACCAAACAGATTTCTCATGACATGCACTGACAGAAAAGAGTATAACTGATTAGTCATTTTTACCTTTCCCATTTCAACATTCAGCTGTTTTTATTTTTTTGTTTGTGCCCCAGTTAAAAAAAAACAATGGCCCCACCCTTGTAAATTTCATCTAGAGCCCCACTGACAACAGATGAGAACAAAATGGGGAGGAAAGTTGGCAATGGGAGATGTTGATAACTTAGGCTAAATTAATAATTAACAAAATCTCAAAAGGAGAATGAATCAAACATTCCAATTAGACACTCCCATTGCACGTTCAACTACTTCCTTGGTGTTTACATTTACACACTTTGTATAAAACTTGATTGTCTGACACCAAACACCTACCTTTTTCATATATTACAGTCCAAACTTATGCAACATGTAAACACTCATATTTTTTTGTCAAGATCTTTATGCATAAATTATACATAAGAAATTCCATTCTGTTCCACAGTCCCAATAGAAAGTAGGACCTTTAATGAACGTATACTAAATGTACAAGAGTGCACATGTATTAAGTATGTCATTCAATCTGCTTTTTCAATCAGCATCCAGGCAGAACACTTATACAAGCATCTGGATGGCATGGGTTCTGATTTACACTGACACACCCATTGCTGTGCTCCGTCTTAACTGCCAAGGGCTACAAATAAAGAAAAGCGAATCCCAGCTTCCCTGCATTCTGGCCCAGAGGCTTGGATGATCCTATATTGTAAACAACACTAGCGAGGCAGAGGAGAACTCAAGAAATTAAACAAGATTAATTATTCACAGTTAAAGGAGTGATGGGATGAAAACGCAAAACAAAAAAAGGTAGAGACTGTTGCAGTTGTAAGAAATTGGTAGGTCATGTGAATCAAACATGGGAGAGAACGGAATAATGATGGAGATTGAAAAATACATTAATGGCTTTGGGCAGTATTTAGATAAGCGTGTGTGGTGGTCCATTTCACAGACTGGCTGTGAATTACTATCAATGTGTGCTCACTAGAGTGTCTAGGCCAGTGGCTTTCTCTGTAATTCATAGAGACAGAAACAAAGGGAAGGCAACTGAGTGTCAGACAACCCTTAAAGCCAGGAGTGTAGCATGCTTAATTAAATTTATAGGTTTTCTTTCAAATGAAATGTAACAATCTGCAATTTGTACTTTCCACTTGGTCACTGCTCACCTGTCGGTTCCAGTTAGGATAGTTTTAAGAAATTATAGCTTGAACAGTTTAAAAGAGCCATAGTATGGAGGACCTAGAGATTCACTCACAAAGAAAACCAGACATTTCAAATGTAACATTTTCATCTTGCTATTTTAAATCCAATTTGAAAAAAATTCTAATTGTACCTTTTAAATGGAATTAGTAAAGTGAAATTGTAAATTGTAATCATTCATCCATTATTATTATTATTGTTGTGGAGGATTTTTTAAAAGACCTACCCTCTCCAGTTTAAAAACAAAAATGTGCGTGCAGAAGCACGCACAAGTTAATTTCTCCTCATGCAAGCCCTGTTTAAAGTGTGCTATTCTTATAGCTCATACAACCTTATTGTGTCCAAATACAGTGGGGACTATAGTAAACTTTATAGTAAACTCAGTTAACTGACTGTTCGGACAGATGATCACTGCTTTTTGCTCCGTTGGTCACGTAAGTTCTCCTCCTCCAAGCGCTGCCTGCGCCATCTCTGTTATAAATCGCTGCTGTCGGTAGTGACAGCAAATCCCATAATGCTTTGCGAGGAGAGCATTTTACAACTTATAAAAAGATTTAGAGTGAACTTCAAGCTAAAGGAACATCAGTGTCAGATTGCACTGTTCATCCTTGTCTCAGGCATAGTGGATTAAAAGGGAAAGGACCAGGGCGGACCCCATTGTTGAAAACAACACATACAAATTAGTTTGTTCAGTGAACAAAGCACAAACTTTCTGGTTTGTGCTTTGTTCACTGAACTTTTTTCCAAGGCACATCAGCTCCATGTTCACAGATGTGAAAATGAAGCATATCAAGAAAAGAACATTGTGAAACATGGAGGAATAAATTCTCAAGACTATCGAGGGATTCTAGAGAGAAACGTGCCTCCTAGTGTCAAAAAGCTTGGTCTTAGCTGCAGCACATGGGTGTGCAACAGGATAAAACCCAAAGCTAAAGAAAAAGGGTATAAGGGGAACATTGGAATAATTTGAAGTGGCTTTCTATGAGCCTGGACCTGAAACCTATTCAGCATCTTTGGAAGGAGTTGAAATGTACCATCTGGAAAAAGGCACACTTCAAAGTTGAGAAAAATTAAGCAGTTTGCTCATGAGGAGTCACCTGAGAAGAATAGAAGTGTCATTGCTTTTCAACCAAACAAATCAAACCATTTTTTCAATCAAACCATTCCTGTAACTGTCAAAGTCTGACTTTCAATTGTTCATCCATTGTTAATTTAGTTGGATTTAAGTTATTTTTGTGAACATTGTTTTCTTCTCCTACTATTCTCTATCCTGACTTTGACTTCCAGGGCCCTGCATGGTCCAGCTCCTTCATTTGTTACAGAATTGTTAAAGTTACATAAATCAAATCAAGCTGGTGTGAAGCACCGGGCATATAATGGAAGGTGATCAAGCTCACCAGACTGTTGAAAGTGTAGCACCTCATGTTAAAAGCTTTTTTTTTGTTTAAAGATTGTCAACAGAGCCTTGACTATTTACTATTTCAAATTTTTTTCAACATTTTTTTCGTAGTTCTTTGTATAATTTAATGTAACTTTTTGTAAGTTATTTTTTAATGCTAGCTGTTATGGAAAACAGATTTTGTCTCAAGGATGCTGCGTATGCTGCATGTTTGTCATCATTCATCACAGCTTAAATTTGGTTTTCCCAGAGATGGAAATTATATTTATTCAGAGAAAAACTAATATTGGGTGATTTGGAAAACAGTGCCATAAGCTGAGCTCATAGTCATTAATTTGCTTGTTGCAAAAGATTCTAATCATAGTGTGCTTAGAAAACATAATGGAAGCCTGTTAATTTAACGGGGTGCAAACAGCCGGGATAGGATGCTTCGTTTGTTCCCACCTGGACACTTTCTTGGCTGCCTCCGTGCTATCAGCTAAAAAAACTCCATAAAACAGTCCTGGCACAGATTCTTATGATTAAAAAGCTTAATTATATGACTATCTTGTTCCCTCTTCTTGTCTGCATCTGCACTGACATGTGCAATCTATTTCTCATTTTATCTTCAGGCCTAAATCTGTAACGTTGTCTCTATGGCTTGTTATCAGTGTCTCTCTCCTCGGTGGGTTTCTTCTCCTCGACTGGCATCGTTGATTCTGCTTTCAACAGAAATGGTGTACAAGTGAGTGTTACTTCAAGCTGAGGCATCTGGGTGTTTAGTTTTCCTTGCACGAGGTTTATCTTATTTGTGGTTGTAAATGTGTGAGGCTCCCCCCACAACCACCCTAACTCATGTTTGGTGATAGCTAACTAAGACACACGAAGACGAACCCTGGCCTAAACGCACAAATTTTTCACCAAACCAGCCTCTCATCCACACGAAGCCGGCGTTTCGGGGGTCTGTAAACGATCTTTTTTTTACTCAGCCTTTAGAGTGGGAAGATTTCGAAACGCCGTTTTCGCGTTTCCATCTTTACGCTCTAACCGCATATTTTTTTGTACAAGCATGCGTCATAGCGTCGCCTCTAAACACGCATGCGCGACCAGTATCACAACAACAATGGCGCCGTTGCTGCTAATGCTCCTCACCCTGCTGTCGGGCTTACAACAGAATCTTCTTCTTCTGGAATATCTCCAGGAAGAACAGAGCAATGTCGACGACATAGTTCAACACCTGAATTTGACTTAACCACGAAAATGGACCCGCAGGGCAACCATGTATAAATATTAGTGCGCATGCCCAACATTTCGTCGCTTATTTTTGCTTTGGCACCACAGCGCCAATTACAGGCCTGGCATACATTTTGCAGCGTTTTCATGCATTCGTGTGGACGCTCACATTTATTTTACGTCTCCGTCTTTACGGCAAACGTTTTGGAAAATATCAGCGTTTTGTGTTCGTTTTGACTTCGTGTGGACGGGGCCTGAAAGTGATTAAAAAAAAATGCATGCTAAGATTTAAAAAAAACAAACAAATGAGTATAAATGGAAAATTTCCTATTTTGGAATTTTTATACTAAAAATTTTAAGACATTTGTTTCCATAATTCTTTATATTGTATTTTCAATGTAAAAAAAATATCAGTTTAGTAGAATAATTAACTTGGGAAGGGATCTTACTCACTCCCATCCTGCCTCATGCATATGAAAATGGGTTTCCCCTTTCTTTGGAGAATTTATAAAGACTTTTCATTATTTTCCAGCGTTCCCTACCTCCAACCTACTTTTATCACAATTCCACGTATGGTAATGCATGCAGCTGACACAGATCAAACATGCATAGATCATATTTACGTGATTTCATATGAGCTGCAGTCAACACTGTCAAAAGCACTGACAGTCCCTCAGGATAAAGGGCAAGAAAAACAGGTCTGGGTGTCAGAAACCTCTATGAAATGAGCTGCCTTTATACGCTCATCATGAAGGGGAACCACAAGCTGAGGCGCCTCAAAGGATTGTCAGTGCATTTAATACACCACCGTGCCTGTCCTCAAACACAGATATAGATTTAAAATTAAACAAAACCATTACAGGGAGAGTATTCTGCAGACCGGGTGCAACATGGGGGTAATTTGTGGCAACTGTGATGATTTTTTTGCCCCCAGTTAAATTTTAAGACTAATACAAATAATTATCATTCTCCCTTGAACTCTTCCACTTAAGACAGGAACTGTCCTCTAACCTGAAGGGGACCAGCCACTGTTTTACTGTTGAGAACCATGGCTTCAGACTTTGAGGAGCTGATTATCCCGGATACAAGCGGCTAAAGGGAGATTTCTTTTCAGGGTGGCCAGGCACCCCCTTAGGGCAAGCATGCACTATATGATTTTTCTATCCTTTTTGTGGCCGATTTCTCAGGTGTGCAAGAGGTTTTTTGGATCGGGCTCAGTTTCAGCTTCATTATGCATCCTCTGTGATGTCATATACAGGGAGTAATAAGGACAGAGTAGCCTCTAATGACCTGGGAATTGAATGGTGACTTAAAAATCCAACCTGTTTGACATTAAATTGGCCCTCATGAGGTGATCATGAGTGTATTCTGCTGCTGAAGCAGATCTACAAGCATCTATGAGTCAATTTACCTTAAAGGTATAGTGAAGGATTTCCACGATTTTTTGAAAAGACTTTCTTAAAAAATAAAATAAAATGCACATTCACAACCCCTACCGGCTCCTGAGAGGGAACGCCTAAAGTGATTGGCTAAAAACTCCACATGGGAGACAAATGCCTCTAGGTGATTTATCCAATCAGCTCAAAGAATTGTACTGGATGTTCTTTCCTTTTGTAAACCCTTTCCAATGGAGCCTTTCCAGATGGATACTGTGCAGAATTCAAATTGAACTATTAGCAACATATCACCCACAGAGCTAAAGCTTAGGCAAAATGCATCTTTCAAAAGGAGACCACAAAATTAAAGAATTTTGTAGCTATATAGCGACAAAAGTTCTGATGATATAGGTAAATATGTTTGCAACATAGTGTGTCACCATTTAAAAAATATACTTCCACAAATTTGTTTTGGCTTGCTCTAGATAAAATACTCATCATCACTGATTTTTCGCTTTTTTTCTTACACTATGCATAATAGTCTGAACATTAAGCTGCACAAGATATCTTTGTTCTGAAAGAGTTCGTTTATAATGGCCACATTTCACATTTGGCACTCCATAGATTTGAGTATCTGCTAAAAGACTGCGGCAAATCATGGAAATGGGACTGTTAGGAAATACATTACAATGATGAGAGAAACCAAGCCTAGGGGCTTCTAAAGGTTACATCATTATTTGTGACAGTTTGAACAAAAAGGGGGATCCAGTGGGACTCTGGCATGTCTCTCAGCACAAAGATCAAGGAGGGTGATACAGAAAAAGAGGCCATGGTGATAAAAGAAAGTGTAATAAATGCGGTAAAGGTTGGATTAATAGTTGACTATAATACATTCAGGTTCTTTTACAGAAACAGTGCTCTAAGCAGAGAGTTAATTGATGTGATGCTTATTTAAAAACACTGAATGTATTTCTTCTTCCAAGGGATGCATGAAGGTGTGAGAAGATGCCGAATTGGTTTGTCTCGATTCTCCATAAATTAAAAAGGTGAACAATCATGGGAACACAGCTGCTACTCAACCTATTTCTACTGTGCCATTGCCGAGCCGTTCGAGCCTGGTTGAAAAGTCAAAGCTTTAAATGTATGATGTGGCATCTAAGATGCCTCAGAGTTGAACTTGAATGCCCAGTCTACCTAGATTAGCTAAAGGTAGATATCAGGTCAGAATTTGACTTTAGATCTTCCAAAAACCTCTTTACATTTTGTCATGTTTCAACCATAAAAATATTTTGTTGTTTTGTTGGGATTTTATGTGACTGATTGTCACAAAGGAGCAACTAACTGTCAAAT
This sequence comes from Cyprinodon tularosa, assembly GCF_016077235.1. NCBI lineage: Eukaryota > Metazoa > Chordata > Actinopteri > Cyprinodontiformes > Cyprinodontidae > Cyprinodon > Cyprinodon tularosa. The sequence goes on along the minus strand of NW_024038846.1, from coordinate 640,286 downwards.
AAGTGGAAAACTGAATAGCGCTACTTTTGAGGAAAAATGAAAAGTTTACCAAGTAAATGAAGTTCACCCATGGAGGTGCATTGAGATCAAGGGCGTTGTCCATGGTGATTTCTGCGAGCCCCGCTGGGAGTTCACTGCTCTTTACTTCAGATTCAGTGTTCACACCTCGGACCACATCATTATATGAGAGGAGCTTTAGCTGCATGAAGATGACACTCCACCCACGTAAAAAAAACTATGTTAGTGTTACATTTGTGTAGGTCTGTGCCAATAAAAATTATCATTTGGAATAAAAAATAAATTAAATAAAAATCTTATGTGCCACTTTTGTTTCAGAGATATGAAAGATTATTTTCATAATTCATCCAGAGGTCAAAAATCACCCCATTAAGGCCTAATTGAATCAAAATGTTCTTCTTTTTCAGTGCTAAATGATTTGTGCAGGTAAAACAGTCGTTTGTGCTGATTTCGTTTTTAAGATGGAATCCTTTTTTATTTAATGATGACTCCATACCAGCAGAAGTTAGTGCTGCGCTAGTTTCAGTATAGAATGTTATTGCATAAAATAAACTGAACTACAGAGTGGCAGCAGTGACAATTGACTGCTTTAGCATCAGACTCAAAAATGTCCAGAAGTATTATAATGAAGAAAAAGAAACAGGAAAGATGAGCCATGCCTCAGAGTCTCGATCTGCTGAAAAAAGAAATAGTGAATGAAGGTGAGAGCAGAACAGACACCAGAGGCTGCAGACACATGTTGTGCCTTATTTCTGAACTTATGAAAAGATTTTAATGAAACTGTTATCAAAGGTGCACCTAACGCAAAGGAACAATTACTCAAAATCTGTTAATGATCTAGATCATGTGTTAGTTCTAGCTATAGGTGTAAATCACAATATGGGGGAACATTTGCAGCTTGGTCTGGGCTGTGAGTGCCTTTTCTTGTGGGTGGAATGGTTGTTTCACAATACTGAAATGTTCATCAACCCCCCAGATTCTTCAAGACCTGCTGTAACCCTTGGCAACCCCTTCAGCATTTCCTGTCAAGGTCTTGCTGTCTGCATTTCACATTAAAAGTACAGGTGAGACTTGAATTGGTTTGGAAGTACTATCAAGTCTACTTTGGTTAATCTAGAGCTGCATCTGGATATTGGTTGAATTCGGCCATACTTGTTCTTACTTCTACCCTTGCAGAATGCACCGATGCTGGTGAGAAGGCTGCGACAGACCAGGGTTGACAGTGCTAAATCAAAACTGCTTTTTTAAAGCCACCTAAAAATGTCTTCAGGGCATTTCTTATTTCTACCTTTGTTGACATTATTTCCTCCATGTTCCATTTTTACTGAAAAAAGCTTTTCTCGGGCTGCATTTCTTTATCCTACATCAAAACTTCATCCAGTCCCTGACTGGTTGCCGTGACACGATTACATAGAAAAGTTCATATTTTTTAACAACAGTGGTTACTGCTCCGCTCTCCTCATGTGGTGCCACTGTTTGACAACACCTCAGTTCTATCAAGTAGCACGCACAGAGAAAAGAGTAGTGAATGCAGTGAACGCAGTCAAAGGGTTCACCGCCTCGGGGTACACTGGAAAAATGATCTAGAAATAAGTAAAAACTTCTTAAATTAAGTGTATTTACCCTTAATTTGAGTAGGTAAATGAGATAGTTTGCCAATGGAATGAGTAGTTATACTCTTGAAATAAGATACCGGTAATTAGATAATATGCACTTAAAATAAGACAATGCAATTGTGTTTTCTTATTTTAAGTTTAAATTGTCTTGGTCTATTGGCAAAATGTCTCTTTTACCTCCTCAATCTAAGAAAAAATGCATTTATTTTAAGAAAAAATAATTTTTCTAGATTTAGATTTTTTCCAGTGTAGTACCTCCATGCACCGCGCGGCTTGGTTGGGGGTACTATGTAAATCCACGGTCTGAATGCACCTTTAGGATTCTAGCCTGTTTTGAAAAACTGAGTATTGTTAAAGTACAACAAAGATGACAGTTGTGAAAAGTGATGGCAGCAGCATCTTGCAATTGGAATGTTTTTGAAAAAGATCCATCCTCCCACTTCACAATTATGTAACATAAGAGTATTTTTTCTTGAAATGAGGAGGTAAGTGGGAAACTAGATGATTTACATTTAAAATATGAAAAAAAACTGCATTGTTTTATTTCAAGTGCATATAATCTAATTATCTTATTTAAAGTGTAAAAAGAATCTAATTCCATTGGCAAGTTATGTTATTTATCTACTCAAATTAAGGATAAATACACTAAATTTAAGAAATGTTCATTTATTTCTAGATTGCCTTTGCAGTTTATGCTTTAGAGAGTATTTTGCTGTCTACATTTAGTTGCATTCGGATCAGCAGCATTGAAGTACCCTGCTTTCTGTGGCTATGAGTGAAGCAGCAGTTCACAGCCCCCTCACCTCCCCATCAGACTGTTGTCAGAGTAAAGCCGGCTGCATCTCCTGCTGAGCAAGAAGGCACAGACCTACTGTACCCTCCGCCTTTCATTTGGGCTTTTATGCAACTCTACTTTATTGCACACAGCTACATTGCATGTGTCCATACAGTTTTTGACCGTGTAGAATCTACAGAGTTGTGCAGGAATAAAAGCAAGAATCTAGATTATGGAAATGTTTTAATTGGTAAATTACATGACTAAAATGGTTATCATATAATTCAGGCTAGCTACTGTTAAAGTGAAATGGAGAATAAAAGATGAAATAATATTTTTTGCATATGTTTGAAAATGGCATTTTGCATTTTAACATTAGGTTGGCTTCTGAGGTAGAATGGAAAGAATGCGGTGGGCTTTGAGATTGAGAATAGGTAGCAGTGCCGTTAACCATGCTAAGTTTGGAGCTTAGCTGCAGGAAAAAGCACCACCGCTTTTCAATGCTAATGTTTCTTTATTAAATAACAGGATTTTTCTTTTACCGCTTTAAGTTAAATTTAGTTTGTACACCTCTAAGTAAAAGGCAGTTAAGACTTTCATCTAAAACAAAAACTGACACTTTTGAAAGTATCTTTTTTTACCATGGATCCTTTTTCTTAAATCTGCTCTTGATCCACTATTAAGACTTGTAATTATGACTCAAAATTTGTTAAATTTTGGGTCTATCAGTCATATTTTATAAATTTTAAATTTTATTTAACATATTTTGTACACATTAAGGCCTTCAATCATTATTCTTACCTACAAAGAAAAAAATACAGTTGCACAATGAATGCATATGGTTACAGCATATTTTATTCACATATACAAAATTGAATTAGCTGCAAGGGGGGGTATATGTACAGCGTCATGTTGTCATACAGATCTGTAAAAATCTTCTTTGCATAAGAAATAAGAGGTGATATACTTTACTAAAAGGGTAATTTCCATTACTTCCTGTTTTGTTTATGACTAGCCAGTAGTTGCTAAGGATATATTTCCAAAGCTTGTTTGACCGTTTACCTAGCTGTGCTTTACACTGCAGTAAATCTTTTCTGTTTTATATCCCACTCTGATGTGTAATCCTGTTGCCTTATCTTTTTCAAATCACTTCCTGTTTCTGGTTTTGCTGACAAACCAAAGCCCCATTCTCAAATACTCATTAACATCTGTCAGAATTTTCTTTGCTCTCGTTTAAAGTCCTTTTTCTCCTGCTGGCTCCATTAATAAACACAGTCTACTAGTTGTCACATCCAGCTTTGTCACTGAAAGGATTAGCCTTATACTGTTAGACTTTTTAATCACTTGGCTTTTTAACATTTCCTTTTCTTCATCCATCAGGCACTTAGTCCCCACTAGCATATGAGCTCACTGCAATAATGATATTAAGATAATGGCGGAAATGAAACAACTTAATTGCCATATCAATGAATTAGCTGGTTCATTGACCTCAGCTTATTTCTCCAATAAACGTCAGATAAATAAAATCAAATACTATCTATGTGAGACTTCAACGTTTATTATATTAGATAAAATGTAAAATACTGTTAAACAACATGACAGAGACCTGTCTGATTGCAATCACTTAATGAGGGCTAAACACAAGCAGACACGTTCCTATGTTGGCTTTTAACAGCGGCCATGCAGTTCTGGTCATAGATTTGCATGCAATCATGGTTTGTATAGATAAAATACTGTTTTGGGCTTTATATAGGCATTGTTTTTCAAGATCACTGATAATATTGTATACACATAATTTAAAAATTATTTATGAAAGCACAATTAAGAATGTATGTTTGTCATGAAAAAACATCCTTATTAGTATTTGAAATGCTCAGATAGAAGTTGGAGTTGCTTGGGATTTACCCAACCTTTAAATCAATGTGTTATGTTGCAAGTAGCATAACTTTGCATTGGGTTGTGGTCAGGATTATTGAGCTTCAGGTTTTTAAATCAGATTTGCTATCCATTTTTATCACATTTTTAAAGGTGAGACTGGGCTAGATGGGAGGACTCAACTGGATCCATGTCGAGGCAGGTTACCTGTTACTCCAGTGTGATGTTGAAAAATCTAGAGCTAATCATCCAATCTGTGCTATGAGCTTTTATTATCAGCAGAAAGAAATGACTTTAGACTTTAGACAGATTTTATTTGTCAGTTTGTTTACACAAGTGTAAAACAAAAAGAAATTTCGTTTGGAAACAGCTCACTGGACAATTTCATCTTCTAAAAGTGCAGCCTTGAGAAATAGTAAAAATGACAGTAAATTTACAGTTCTAACAATTTTAAATACATCATGATGCTGCCCCATCAAAACCTTAGCTAGACTATGCAAAAAAAGTTTTTGTCATTGTTTTGTTAGAGTTTTGTCTCAGTCTGAATTTGGCATTAAGATCAAACTGCATTGGTAGGAAATTGTTTTTTTGTTTTTTTGTTTTTTTCATTTATTTATTATAGAAACAAGGCATAATTGTAGCATTTCTGTAAATAAGAGTGCCAACTTTTGACCTACAGTTCCCACATTTTATTTTTTATTTTTTTGGAAATTCATAGTTTTTATCTTTTAATGTAATAAACTGACTTGAAATAAACAGGTGAATTAAAGAGCTGGCCAAATATCTTTGAAAGTTTTTATTTGTTGATTTACTTTAAAAAAAAGAAAGTTTAGACTGTCTTCAAGGTATGCCACAAAAGTAAGAAAGAATATTTTGAATTTAGGTGGCAATTATAAATAAATAAAAGGAGTTTACATTTATTGAAATAGATTTTTACATCACATTACTTAAGGTTTACACCTCATCATAGATTATCATTTGTAGTTTTTAAAAAATCAAAAGTTGCCATTCCTTTTTCTTTCTTTTTGTCATGATGGGTGCACGGAGAGTGACCCAAATATGCAGAACACCACTAGACGGACACAGGAGTAAAAGTGTAACAAGTTTATTTGTTCACAAGCACACTGATTTGACTGGTTCTGGCTCGGGCCTGGAAACTGGTTCACCGGAGTCTGCGTGAGAGACAGTTCAGTTAGCGTTGCACTTTGGAGCTTGCTTTCTTGATTGTTACTGATTGTACCTTGAGGGTTCTTGCAGATAGCTTTGAGAGGGTCACTGTTGGATCTGGAGGGGAGTTGATCAGCAGAGTCCGTTAGCTGCTTCAGCGTCTTACTTCTAGTTCTGAGCAGACCTTGGTTTTGGGTTTTCCAGCTCTTAGTCCTGAGCTGCATGGAAGTTCACTGAGGTTCTTCAGGTTTGGCTCTGAGGGTAGGGTCGGCAGGTTAGCTCTTCCTGAGCTCCACAGAGGAGAAACTGGTTTCCTGGAAGATAGAGACAAGGGTTAGAATCCAGGCTGGATTCAAAGTCACAAAGATTCACTGAGAGGCTAGGCTTAGGCGCTGACCAACTGGATCAACACTGCGGCGTTGATGCAAGGTCTGAAGACAGCTTATGTAGTGGATCCTCTGATGATCTGATGGGCTGCAGCTGTGCAGAAGGCTCACTCAGGAGGATCCACGGCGGACTCTGCTGGAGAAAGGTGGAACTTCTCCAGCTCCCAACAGTACCCCCCCCTCAACGACCGCCCCTTGGCGGTCCGGAAGAGGTCAAAGGGCAAGAACGCTCGTACTCCTCGATTAGGGCAGGGTCGAGGATGTACGAGCCCGGAACCCACTGGTGATCCTCCGGTCCGTAGCCCTCCCAGTCGACGAGGTACTGCCAGCCGCGACCTCGTCGACGGGAGTCCACGATGCGTCGGACGGTGAAGGCGGGATGACCGTCGACCTCCAGGGCGGGTGGTGGGGAGTCGGAAGGTGGGCACAGAGAACTCGAGATGACAGGTTTTACTTGGGAGACATGGAAGGTTGGATGGATCCGGAGAGACTGAGGCAGTTGGAGACGGACGGCAGATGGATTGATGACCCGGGAAATCTTGTAAGGACCTATGAACTTGGGCGAAAGTTTTCGAGACATTCCCTTGAGGGGAATGTCTCGAGTGGACAGCCATACCTCTTGGCCTTCTGAGTACTCGGGGGCAAGACGTCTCCTGGAGTCAGCGAAGCGTTTGTTGGTCTCTGATGAACGGTTGAGGGTTGCGATGGTATCTCTCCAAATCTTCTGACAGCGTCTGATGTGGTGATTGACTGACTGGACCGAAATCTCTCTCTCGTCTGCGGGAAAAAGTGGAGGTTGATAACCGAGACTGACCTGAAAGGGAGATTGTCCAGTGGGAGCAGATTTGAGGGAGTTGTGTGCATATTCGATCCATGTAAGATATTGGCTCCAGTCGACGGGATTGTTGGAGGTGAGGCAACAAAAGGGTTGATTCTAGCTGCTGGTTCATCCTCTCTGTTTGTCCGTTGGATTGAGGATGATAGCCTGATGTCAGAGAGGGTTTACAGCCAAGTGCAGAACAGAATGCCTTCCAAACCTAGGATATGAACTGGGGACCCCGATCCGAGAGGATCTCCTGGGGGATGCCATGTAAGCGGAAGACGTGTTTGACTAAGAGCTGGGCTGTCTGGAAGGCCGTGGGAAGTTTCCTAAGGGGGATGAGATGACAGGACTTCGAAAAATGGTCAACAATGGTGAAGATTGTGGACATACCTCGAGAAACAGGGAGGCCGGTGACGAAGTCAATCGCTATATAGGACCATGGACGTGAGGGAACCGGAAGTGGCTGTAGCAGGCCAGAAGGAGGTTGATGTGAGGATTTATTTCGGGCACATGTGGAGCAAGCCAACACATACTCCTTGACATCTCTATGGAGGGTCGGCCACCAGAAGCGTCTTGAGATCAAGGCGATGGTTCTACTGACCCCCGGATGGGCGGAAGACTTGGCTGCTTGCATCCATTGGATGAGACGGGACCTGACAGAAGATGGCACATAGGTTCGGTTAGCTGGACCGTTACCTGGATCGGGTTCTGTAGCCAGGGCGGAGTTGATTAGATCAGTGATCTCCCAGTTAACCACTCCTACAGTGCAGGAAGCAGGAAGGACTGGTTCAGGTGTCTCAGGATGATCGACGGAGTAAAGACGAGAAAGAGAATCGGGTTTGACATTCTTGGATCCGGGTCTGTAGGAAATAATGAGATTAAACCGTGAGAAGAAGATGGACCACCTGGATTGACGGGGATTGGCTTGCTTGGTTGACTGGATGTAAGCCAGGTTCTTGTGATCAGTCCATACAAGAACCGGGTGCTCAGCTCCCTCCAGCCAGTGTCTCCATTCCTCCAGCGCCAATTTGATGGCCAACAGCTCACGGTCTCCCACATCGTAGTTCTGCTCTGCGGATGAAAGTCTACGAGAGAAAAAGGCGAATGGATGGATCTTTTGATCCGTGTCAAGTCTCTGGGATAGGACCGCTCCAACACCAGAATCTTAAGCGTCCACTTCGAGGATAAACTGTTTAGATGGGTCAGGCTGCATTAACACTGGTGCTCCGGAAAATAAAGATTTCAATTTCTCAAATGCAGATTGTGCCTCGGGAGTCCATTGAAAAATGCGTTTGACAGAGGTCAGAGAGGTTAAGGGAAGGGCTGTCTGGCTATAGTTCCTGATGAACCGACGATAAAAGTTTGCAAAGCCCAGGAATCTCTGTAGCTGTTTGCGGTTCTCTGGAACTGGTCATTCTAACACGGCTTTTATCTTGTCCTCAGATGGTTTAACCTGGCCGCCCTCGAGCACAAACCCCAAAAAGGTGACTGAAGACTGATGAAATTCGCACTTCTCTGCTTTTACGAACAGCTTGTTCTCCAGTAGCCTCTGCAACACAAGGCGGACATGTCTTTTATGTTCAGAAAGGTTCTTTGAGTAAATGAGTATGTCGTCAATATAGACAAACACAAACACATTTAAAAAGTCTCTGAGGACATCGTTCACGAGGGCTTGAAAACAGGCTGGAGCGTTAGTTAAACCAAAAGGCATCACCAAATATTTGAATTGACCCAAGGGGGTTTTGAAGGCTGTTTTCCACTCATCTCCATCTCGGATCCTAAGAAGATGATATGCATTCCTTAAGTCCAGTTTTGTGAAAACAGTAGCCCCTTGTACAGGTGCGAATGCTGAGGCGAGTAGAGAAAGTGGGTACTTATTCTTTATTGTAATTTGATTCAAACCTCTGTAATCGATACATGGTCTCAGCGAACCGTCCTTTTTGCCAACAAAGAAGAACCCGGCGCCCAATGGAGAGGAAGATGGGCGGATTATTCAGGCAGCTAAGGATTCATTAATGTACTTCTCCATGGTTTCTCGTTCAGGTTTGGAAATGTTGTATAATCTGCTGCTAGGTAGTGGTGCTCCAGGTAATAGCTCAATGGCGCAGTCATATGGTCTGTGTGGAGGTAGGGACGTAGCACTGACCTTACTGAAGACAGGAGCCAGGTCATGGTACTCGGAAGGAACAGAAGAAAGGTCAGGAGAGTCCATCTCCCCCCCACCTCTAGGAGGCCCCACCAAGGGGGCAGCCGAACGGAGGCATGTTTCATGGCATGAAGTAGACCATGATTCCAGGTGACGATCAGTCCAATTAATGTGTGGATTATGTTTCTCCAACCATTCGAAACCAAGCACCAGGGGAGAGCATGCGGAAGGAAAAACAAAAAATGTTATTGTCTCTCGGTGGTTACCTGAAAGAAGTAGCTCGAGGGGTTGAGTTTGATGGGTAACTTGGTGGAGTCTTTTCCCGTCAATGGCAGAAACACAAAGAGGTTGAGTCAGAGGAATGGTTTCTATCTGTAGTTGTTGGACGAGGTTCGAATCAATTAAATTTCGTTCACAGCCTGAATCGATGAATGCAGAAAAAGAGAGGCTTTGGTTAGCACAAAACAACGTGGCTGGAAGTAACAGTCGAGGAGGTTTCTTAGTGTTAGTTTGGCCCGCCAGACTCCTCAGATCCTCTGGCGGGCCCAGGCTTTTGATTTAGCCGGGCAGGAAGCGATGAAGTGTCCACTCTCACCACAGTAAATGCATAATTTGCTCAAAAATCGTCTTTGTCTTTCCTCAGGGGTGAGCCTGGTGTGTCCCACCTGCATGGGTTCGACATCTCTTTCACCAGAATGAGAGGCCTGAATAGGCAGAGGGAGAGACTGGGCCTTAGGTCTCTGTATGGGCAGCTGCTCTGTGGGGGAAGAACAAATAGTCACGTTATGTGAGGCAGAGGAAAGTGTCCCCTGATTTCTTGATTTAGAACTGTTTCTAGCACGGATTCTATTATCCAATCTGATCGTCAAACGAATAAATTCTTCGAGGGTAGCTGGTTCGTCGAGAGTTGCGAGCTCATCCTTAATGTGCTCATTTAATGCCATAAAATAGGCTCCCTTCAGAGCGCTTTGGTTCCATCCGGAAGCTGCCGCTTTAACCCGGAAGTTGATGGAGAATTCTGCCACAGAAGAATTTCCCTGCTTTAGATTGAAAAGAGCTCGAGAGTCAATAGTTTGATCTGTTTCTTGATTGAATACTTGGGTAAATCCTGAGCCCACTCCAAGGCTCTTCCTGTTAGCTGAGAAAGGATGAAAGTTATCTTTTTATAATCCGTGGAAAAACTGCCTGGAGAGTTCTGAAAAATTAAACGACATTGAAACAAAAATCCTTTGCAATCTTTCATGTTACCAGAAAATCTCTCTGGAAGACTTGGGCGGAACTCGGATGACGTCACTGCTGGTGACCTCGGAGGAGGAACTGGACCCGGAAATGGTTGAGGTGCCGGTGCAGCATTAGCGCTGTTCAAGTAGTTAGCATAGCTCTGAAGCATATGATTATGAGTATCAACCAAGCGATATAACTCACGGAGCGTTTGGGTTTGTCCTTGAATTTGGGCATCCTGCTCCTCCAAGCGACGGGTGAGGTGATCTGCTGGGCCTTGAGTTTGTCCGCAGTGTTCTGTCATGATGGGTGCACGGAGAGTGACCCAAATATGCAGAACACCACTAGACGGACACAGGAGTAAAAGTGTAACAAGTTTATTTGTTCACAAGCACACTGATTTGACTGGTTCTGGCTCGGGCCTGGAAACTGGTTCACCGGAGTCTGCGTGAGAGACAGTTCAGTTAGCGTTGCACTTTGGAGCTTGCTTTCTTGATTGTTACTGATTGTACCTTGAGGGTTCTTGCAGATAGCTTTGAGAGGGTCACTGTTGGATCTGGAGGGGAGTTGATCAGCAGAGTCCGTTAGCTGCTTCAGCGTCTTACTTCTAGTTCTGAGCAGACCTTGGTTTTGGGTTTTCCAGCTCTTAGTCCTGAGCTGCATGGAAGTTAACTGAGGTTCTTCAGGTTTGGCAAGGGTTAGAATCCAGGCTGGATTGAAAGTCACAAAGATTCACTGAGAGGCTAGGCTTAGGCGCTGACCAACTGGATCAACACTGCGGCGTTGAGGCAAGGTCTGAAGACAGCTTATGTAGTGGATCCTCTGATGATCTGATGGGCTGCAGCTGTGCAGAAGGCTCACTCAGGAGGATCCACGGCGGACTCTGCTGGAAAAAGGTGGAACTTCTCCAGCTCCCAACACTTTTGGCCTTATTTCATCTTGATTGTGTTTGCTGCTATCATCAATCTCCTCTGTTGCCACCTATACATCAGAAAAATAAAAAAATGCCTGTGAAGGGTTTAAAATACTAATTTTGATCTTATAAAATATATTGATTACTGAAGTGAATTAACTTGACTTATTCATTCTAAATAATTTTTTTCATATGTAGAATTTAAGCCCGCATGTATGATTTTAGATGGGATGGAATTCAAACTCACAAAAAAACAAAAACAAATGTTGAACTAAGATTTTCACTTTAATATGGCAAAAAATGCCAAATTATGTTGAAATTCATAACCAAGATGACAGCCGGACATCTGACTAAAACAATAATAATATATTGGATTATATTCATTTTAAACATTTGGAATTGGAAAATTACTTTATTCTATTTTGTTTACTCCGTAGCTCTGTTACTGCATCCTATAACAGAGTGAAGTGCTATTTGTTATTGAATTTACCAGAGGAGCCAGCGAAAACATGTCAGCGTGCTTTTTTAGACCTTGTAAACAAGGCAGCAGGGTTAATCATACCTCTTGTGCCATTTTCAAGCTTTGTGGCACAGGTGAATCAGAAAAGCAGAAATTATCAGCTCACCTCATATGCACCTTCTCTTTAGAAGGATTAGAGAGGACGTAGGTGTTGCTGTTATGCTCAGTACAGCACATTCTGCTCCACGCTCCAACTCCCACAGACCAAGTGACTGTTCCAGCAGCTTAACTCGACCCAGAAAAAAGGGGCAGTCTCTCTTTAAACACGGGAGCTTCTGAAGCCTTTGTCCACATGTAATATTAGATATCATGCCTGCTACAGGTGTTCAAACCCTTTGAACGTTTTGGCATTTTACCATGTCACAGCCACAAACCTCACGAAAAAAGCTATGTCAAAAAGCCATAAAGCTAAGTAGAAGCCAAATTTGAATCTTTTTGCTCTCACGAATTTTGTGATTGGAGTACTACTAACACTGAACTTTATCCTGATGACCCCATCTGCATTTAAACCATAATTTATCCAATATCACGCTGTGAGGACGCTTTTGGTCAGAAGAGAACATTGAGCTAAATATTTAACTCCAACCTCCAGTAAAGCCATCCAGTAACCAGTATACAGAATTAAAAGCCAGTTTTCCTTCCTTTAAATCCAGTTTAATGGAACAAAACTGTTGTAAATATAGTCTTAACCATTATTAAACATTATTAAATAATTATTAAATGTCATTTATTACATCCCCTGACATAATAAATGAGGCCGAATTGTCTGGAATGGAAAACTTGTTTGGTTGTACTGACTGGCCTAATTTTGGTCAATTTACATGAGAGTTCTTTAATGATTTACACTCATGGATGTCTTCTCTACTGCAGAATCATGGGCTTCAAATAGTTGGCAATTAAAGCTAACCTTCTCATAGTGATAAGTGGCTGGTTAAACACTGGTTAATGTTAAGTGCATTTGATTAGAAACACCTGGAAAGTCCTTTTGTTGGGGGTATTGCTGATGTCTTCCTGTATTAGCATTGCAAAATATAGATTTTCCTCTTAAAGAATCAAAGTTTGAATGTTTTGTCCTTCTTAGTTTGGTTATACTCAGATATGTGAATATGACTTTCCAAGCTCCTACTACTGAAGTACTAACGCTAGCCCTTAATAGAACAGCTAGAATCCATGGATGTTTAGGGAGGGACCATTTTGGTTCTTTGATATGATTGTTCCATTGCTGTAAGGGATGGCTGTTATTTTTAGTTAGTTTAGTTTAATAAATCTTTGCTAAAATGCTCTCGTCATGATGTTGGGGCTGATTTCTGGCTGGATTACTAATTTCATTCACCTGCCTAACTCTGCCTTTTTCTCGTTACTTTTCATCGGATCCACCTGCTCCTGCTTCTATTTAACCAGCCATCTAACCAGTCATCAGTGCCAGATTATTCTTGAGCCAGTGGTGAGAGTGTTTAAGCGTTACCTTAGTGTTTCTGCTTACCTGATCCTGACCAGTTCTGCCTCTCAACCACTGGGCCTGCCTGTTCCCGTTCTGATTTGTTTGCCTGACCTCTCTTTGGACTCCCATTGGATTCTGTCTGTTTTACTGAACTTGGAACTGCCTTCTGTCACCGACCTGGATTTCCCTTCAGCACCTCTTTAGACCTCTGATCTTCTGGTTCTGAATCTTGAGCACATTCTCAACATCGGCTTTGGCTTCGCCCTCTGGATTATCCTGCGCTCTGTTTTTTCGGATCTGATCTCCTCCGTCCTCCGAGGCTACAGCTTCAGACACTCTTCGGGGCGGCACTCGCCGCGTCTTGCTGACTGGTGAAAATCTACCTTGTTCAATGGGCACAGACTAAACTATAGAACCCGGTTAGTGACTCACAAGTTAATAAACATCCTCCATCAGAGTAACGTGGCCACTAATCAGTTTTTCTCCTGCAGAGGTTCCTTCCTTAGACAACCTTGCTGTTACTTCGGATCTACCATTTGCTTTTGAATTTTCCGACTTTCTGTCTGCCTTTAATTCTGGGTCCCCTGTTCTGAGCCTTGACAGCACTATGATCAGGTTCTTTTTTTGTTTACTATTTTCAAATAATACCTCCATATATTTTGCTAAAGAAATTATTGTTATCATTTACATGTTAATATATTGTCCCTTCTGCACCTGTTAAGAATCTATTGTGTTTCTGTAGCAGTTTTTTCTCAACAATACTAAATAAAATTTACGATAAATATCAACAAAGCAAAACAAAAGCAGGGGGGCAAATTTTTAGGACGTCATGTCTGCCCCATGCTAAGAGCCGAGGAACATGTTGGCATGTGATGTGACATGTGATCTGCAATGCATGCAGGTTGGTGTCTGTGTGGAGGTGACACATTGCCAAGGAGGGCTTTCAACCTGCTGACAGATCCCAGCGTTCATGACAACCATCTGTCCAGTTTAAGTGTGCATGTGTGTGCTCTCAGACACATTTATGTTTACTGGGGTCCAGCTGGCAGTGTACTGTAATATTGCACCCTCAGTGTGCAACAACATGAGATCTGGGACCTCACCAGAGCTCGTTAGTCGTAAAAGCACAGCCATTGAGGACCTGCTGTCACCATGAACAGAAAACTGTGACCATAGAAGATGTTTCACACTGGTTTTTAGGGGTTATTGATTTTACTGTTTGAACAATGTTGTAACTTAAGACCGGTTTCATAAATTCCCTTTTAGAAGCGTTTATATCTCTTGAATTTCTCTGCCTTTTTTCACCTTAAAACCACAAATTGTATTTTATTTGGATAGGATTCAACAGACTGTTAAAAGGTTGCGCATTGAATGAACCAATTCTTTTTATTGACACTTTTTATATTGAATTTATATTCTAAATATGTGTAGATGTTATTTCCTTTTTTACCACATTGGGTTGCGACTGTCACTATGTGTAAAGCTGCTGCTACACTGCAATTTCCCAGCTTGGGATAAATAAAGTCAGTCTGTCTGTCTGTGTCCGTCCATTCGTCTATCTATCTATCTATCTATCTATCTATCTATCTATCTATCTATCTATCTATCTATCTATCTATCTATCTATCTATCTATCTATCTATCTATCTATCTATCTGTCTGTCTGTCTGTCTGTCTGTCTGTCTGTCTGTCTGTCTCTCTGTCTGTCTGTCTGTCTGTCTGTCTGTCTGTCTGTCTGTCTGTCTGTCTGTCTGTCTGTCTGTCTATCTGTGAAATGAAAGTTAAAAGACAGGAGTGCAAACATTTTAAGACACGATTTTCTACTCCTGCTGAATGACCAATCACGATAGAAGATGCCAAGATCAGAAAAGCCAAGAAGATGCATTTAGTTGATCTGGATGAGCAGCCAGGATTCCCAGAGAGAGACTGGAACAGCTGAACACTGATCAAACAAATCTAGGTTTTGTTGTAGAGTGGCAAAAGTTGCATGTTTGCAGTAAAGTCACCATTTGAACCTATGCTGTCTTAGAAAACAGGTGTAAATATGTAGCCAGGAATATTAACAAAATCACATATTCGATTGTAAGAACAGTGGCCAATATTAAAAAGAAAATGAGAAATTACCCCAATAGACTTACTTTATAAGTAAAGCAGGTAATTGAGTGTGATGGACTCAGCAGTAAGGACACTAGGATTCCAAAAATAATTAAGTTCTTTGATTAAACCCAAAAAATGAAATATATACAAGATTATTCAAAGAATAGGTTCATAAAAAAGATCATAGTAATAAAACTACTCAAAATAATGAGGAACAGAACAAGAACAGCTCAAGCTGACCTCTCATAATGAGAGAAAGGGGAAACCTAAATGGTTGCAAATAGTTGTTGATAATCCAGCAAAAGAAACACAAGTGGCAAGAAACCTAACAGTATCAAATAAAAAGATATTAATAAATTATTTCCAACCAATAGTAATCATATAGTATGGTCTTAATCAGCTTAGCGCCTCGCCACCTGCTGGATCCTCAGCCAATGAGCTAGAGCAACCGCAAAACTCAAACAGAATCAAAATATAACCAAATCATGACAAAAACAGTGTGAACCAAAATGTGCACAGTCATTTTACAAGACATCGTAACTGTCAAAAAAAAGATTTTAAAATAATGAAGTGCCCCTATAAATGAAATAATGGAAAGAAGCTAAATGATTTATATGTAGGGTTTGTTACCACATCTGTGTGGCTGTAGATGCAGACGTGACATTGAGGAAGAAATGAGTCAGTGACCTACACAAAGGAAAACTGAGCTAATAATATCTCTTGGTTTAGAATTTTACCCTTCTTTTTATAGGTATAGCAAAACTACAGGCCACAAGTTTTTCATTTTTTAAGTTCAGTTGTTAACTGCACTAAGACTTTATTTACAAGCAGTGGAAGTCTTTAAAATAAATGCCAAGTATATTCTTTATGCATGTCAAAGTATAATCAGTAGGCTCAAAGTAGCCTTAAAGATGATGATGTTCAATTGGTGACAATGTTATAAAATTATGTGTCATCTCCTTTTCTCTCCCACAGTTTATAACAAGTCAGAAAATATATATTGCTTTTAACAAATAACTTTGTTGTGTGAGGATGGCAACAGTGTTTAGTCATCAGTCTGTTCTATATGTCCACAAGAGTAGCATAGCACACAGGAAGTTACATAATGTACTTTTGCAAACACCCTATAAGAAAACAAAATGGAAGATAAAGTTCTTTTAGCAGAGAATCAGTCCTAAAGATGCAGCCAGAGGAACAATATATTGGGCAAAACATATTCATGCCCAGTAAAAGGTCATTTCAAATTTCACCAGAGAATCATTAACATCCAATCATAATTGGATGTTAATGTTCATAAACTCTCTCTATCCAGACTGACAACTCTTTTTGCTATGCTGTTTTTCAAGAAAAAAGCATAATATTTCAGTCTCTGTATGCACCAAAAGACTTGCATTGGTAACTACAGCAAAAGGGGTTTTCACTAAGTACTTATTCAGGAAAGTTGGAACAAATGCAAAGCACATTTCAGATTTTTTTTTTTTATTATCTAAAAAAGAAACTTATTCCTTCTACTTCACCATTATTTCCTGCTTTGTGTTGGTTTTTTCATCTACCTAATAAAACATAGGATATGTACTGCAAATCCAGACGTAGTTTTCCAAGTGTCTGCTAAATTCGATAGTGAAGAAGAACATATTGATTTCAAATCTTACTTGTGAGCTGTGCCATTTGAGTTTTTTTTTTTTAAAGTACAGCTAGGTGTATTAGAGGAGCACTTAAACCTGAGAAGAGACAAGATGAAAGGTACCTCTGCCTCTCCCAGACATTTGATCACAGAACAGGAAACACTTGCACATAACGAGATCCCGTCGTGTGTGAGCTGTGAATCATCACCTGTGACAGAGTGTGATTTTGAGACTCAAAACTCTAAAATTCTCTGCGGTGCTGCTTGGCATTAACACTACACAGAGAGAATGAGAGACACTATTTTTACATTGAGATGGAGAACAAACTGAACATCCATCAGAGGGGAGATAAGCAGTGATGCTGCTGCCTTCGAAAAGAATATCTGGATGTGACTTTCATTCATTTTGTTCTGATTGAATCTTTAACGATCAAATTAAAATAGGTAACAATGCACAACAGTAAATAATGGCAATGGGCATTAGGTTAACCATTGGAATGAACTTGTGTGGAAGGGAGATTCAATTGTTTTTGCTCCAAGCTTTAAGTTCACAGATGCTAAAAGTTGAGAGGACATTTTAGAGCTGTGAATGGAGGAGTGCTTTATAAATATCGACTTTTGATCTTTAGGTTACCTCAGACAATTTTTTTTATTTATTTTTAATCACAGTGAAAATATAATGCAGTCAGAATGTCTTTGTTTAATGGCACACTAAGGCATAATTAATTAATAAGTCAGTTTACCTTGCACTTGGAAATGAAATTTCTGTATTTTCCAGTAAGATAAACAACATAAAATTCAATATAGCTGTGTGCATTTACAATTTATTTAAATTTGCAGACAGTAACTAAAGGATAAGCACATCTCATGGTTATCAGTGTTATAAATAATGGTATGTTGCTGTTACTTTCGATAGGTCCACAACTTGCTGTTGATTTCACACACTTTCCTTTTTACGGCTTTCATGGTGAGTGGAGGCTAAGAACTAAGAAATAATATGCGAGTTAGACTATGCAGAGTACTTAAGCCGGGCAACTCAATTTTTTTCAATCGTTGCACGCAGCTGCTGCTCACACTGTACGATTAACCACAGGGTTTAGTTGTACAGTGTGAGTCACAGCTCACGATTTATGTTCGGCCCGGCGCTCTGATGGGATCTACCTGCTCACACTGTGCGACTAAAAACCACGACGGACTCAGCTCCGCCGTGAGATAGAGCTGCTCTGACTCGTCTATCCGGAAGCCAAACAAATAGAAGGGGAACCGCGCTGCCTTGTCAATTTGTGCTGAAAGTCCTAAAAAGAAAAGGCAACGATGTATTTGAAAAAAAGACATGGCTGAGCAAACGTGGCTACTATGGTCCGTCAATTTTACAGACATCCTTTTACAAAAATCCTTCTTTGCGCATGAGCCCTGAGCGATTTGGTCGACAGTCGGGAAAAAAAAAACAAAAATGTTTGATATTCTCCCGACCTCACGATTCCTGACTGGGAGGTGATTGTGAGAGGCTGATTGCCGCTTGTAACCCCCTGTACAATACACGACTCACAATGCACAATCAGACAGAAAGTCGGCCCGATCGGAAAATTCTCGCACGACTGGAAAATCGCCCCAAAGATCGCACAGTTTACCCAAAAGGCAAAGCTCTTGATTTACCTGTTGATCTATGTTCCTACCCTCATCTATGGTCATGAGATTTGGGTCTTGAAAGAACGAGATCCCCAAAAAGAGCTTTCTCCCTTAGAGATAGGATGAGGAGCACTGTCATCTAGGGAGGATTCAGAGTAGAGCCGCTGCTCCTCCACGTCAAGAGGAGCCAGTTGAGCCAGGGCCCATCGGCAGGACACCCAGATGGAGATCTAGGACAAGCTGGAGGGATTATATTTCTCGGCTGGCCTGGGAACGCCTTACGATTCACCCAGAGAAGCAGGCACAAGTGGCTGGGAAGAGGAACATCTGGGCATCCCAACTGAAGCTGCTATCCCTGCGACATGACCCCGGATAAGCAGAAGTGGATGGATGGATGGATGGATGGATGGATGGATGGATGGATGGATGGATGGATGGATGGATGGACTACGGTATGTATAAATTGTCTTTATATCGAAAAAAGACCTTTTGTACAGTATGTGCACATGCATGCACATGCACTTCCATGGGTTTATATTGCCAGATTAGACCTTAAGAAGTTACATATACAATATAAGAATTTCACAAAGGCTTAAGTCTTAATAAAGATGCTATAAGGGGAGAAAATCCCACAAGAAAACAAAGCAAATAAGATTTTTCATGTCTTCACCCAGTACAATGTTTTTTCCCTACCAAGGCACAGCCTATTTTCATGGCTATATTTAGAGGGCTGCTTCTGCTGGAGGTGAGGATATAGCATGCTGTGTGAGCTGAGGGAGGCATATGTTTTCCCCCCATCTGACCCACACTTCCTGGTGTGAATTAAATCAGAGCTGAAAAGTGCTAAGAAGTTATGATATGCAGTGGTCTCTTGAGATAAGCAAGTGTAGTTTCTGTTCCATGTGTCGGGCTTTGTGAATCGGACCTTCTGTTAGCAGTCCCGCTTTTTGGCAGTGCAAACCATCAGTATGTGGTGGTTGAAAACCAATAAAATGAGGAGGAAAAAAAGGAAGCCAGGGCTGTCCCAAAATGAAATTCAAAGACTTTAACATCTTTAGCCTTCTTTATTTACTTCTACTTGTTTGTGTTTCAGAAACCAACACCTCTTGCTCATTCAATGTGAAAGCTACAAATATTCAGTTTTCCTTTTCCGTCCCACCCTAAGCGGGTTGATTTATGTGCCACAGATGTTGCTTGGCTAGAGATGAAAAGAGGATGGTGGTTTAGTGGCGGAAAAGATGCGTGATCCACATCGGCCAAACACCACAGTCAAGCACGACTTCACATGAGTCATATGGGTCCTTCTGATGGAACTGCAGAGGAACATGAAGGAATGGAGGACTGATCAGAAGGGAAATAGCAAGATGTCAGGAAGGAGGCAAAATAGCACCTGCTAACAATGTATGATCCTTTATATGCCCTTTGTTTGACATAACAATCCTTTCAAGCTCTGCTTGGTGTGAAAATAAACCATCTCTGATCCTTCACCCTATTTTTTTTAACCTTCTGTCCTGCAGTTTTTACATTTGTCTGTTGTTAGCCTGTGCAGATACAATTGGGTCACTCCAAAGAAACTCACCTTTCCTTCCCAGTACCAACTATAGATTTGCTGCAACAGATGCAATTTATCAGGAACTTGCAACCTTGATATATCCCCAAATTTGTTTAAGCCTAGGGTCCAAGTGTTGCTCCAGAGCTACAAAAAGCTTTTTTATCTCCTTCTAACTAGTTCTTAATAGATTTAGTCAAAGATTATACCTAGGAGTGTTTTTAAATCTGAAGGTTGCAAAAAGTCTAGGTTAATTTTTTAACCACATATATATAAAAAACCCACTGCAGAATAACACAAAATGAAGAAATATATATATTATTTGTTTCATCAATTTTTATTATTGTGCAATCCATAGCTAACAGCTTGCAAGAGATTACATCTTTGTTTTTTCTCCAAGATTCAGAATATATCTATGAACTCCCTGAATAATAAAACTATCCTGCAAGCTTACATTTCTTCATATAGTAACCAATGTTCTTTCTTGATTTATACAAAACAGATCTATATACAATGCTGCTTTAAAGTAAAAATAGTCTTAAACACAATGTTTTCTGGGAAAACAGTAAAAAAAAAAGAATAGCTTTCTTCAACCGCCAACCTTCCAAATGCAAAATCCTTCAACAAATGCAGTAAACAAGACAAATGATGTTCCAAATACATTTCTCTCTTACAAACAAATGCCCAAACTGCTGGGAAAAGTACTTTATGACTATCTGGTGATGTTCATCTGTCCAGGACCCCTGCTTAAATGTATGGAAAGACTTCTAAAGCCTAAAGTTTCAGTCTCTTCTATACTTTTCTGCTTGGTGATATCACATACTGTGTTTTGTTCTGTTTGAATCGATTTGACAGCCACTTGTTTAAAGTAACTTTTAATGTTTAAAAGACAAGAAACCTTAAAATATAAATACCCAATAGGAGAGTTTTGGAGTGGACGTCCAGATCTGATTACCAAAATTGGGATTTTAACAACCTGCTGTAACAGAAATGCCATGCAACAGAAGATGAGATTTGAATTTCATTGTCTCAAAAATTCTTGTCTCAAAATGAAATTTGACCTCCATGCATAAATAGGTAGTGATAGATCCTGCAATATGGCTGTTTGTATTTCTAAAAATCCTTTTTGTGCACAGTACTAATCTATTCTGTTTATAGGGAGAGTTTGTCACAGTTTGAGTTTATAAAATGCAAAAACTCTTTCCCATGTCCCTCTGATGTGATTAGGAGGCAGCTTTATAAATCACTAAATGGAATATAGTTCAAAAGAGAGTGACTGCTTTCACCAGCATTTTACCTTTCAAAACTTGAAGTCTAATATTGAGGGGGGCTTCTAGTCAATTTTTAAGTATATCAAATTCTCAACATCTGGCATCCGAATACCTATTCTTTTGTGGGAAATTATTTTCTTGTAGTGCAACCGTTTGCAGAAGAGAGAAAAATAAGATTTTAAGTACAAATTAGATAAAGGATAAAATAAGGATCACAGTTATTAACAATTTATAATGCCTAGTACCAAATTACTGTTATTGCACATTACTATGTTATAGCACATAGTGAAGTAATGAAATAAATAAAGTAATGCAATGAAATGACTGTCAGAGAGATGAATTATACAGTTTGATGGCAACAGGCAGGAATGACTTCCAGAATTCAGTTGTAAAGACTTTACTCCCCAGCTTATATTATATTCTCTTTATTTTTTATTTTTTTGCTTGTATCATTGCTTAAAAAAAAAATTATCACAACTTATAATTTGAAGCTTAATGGTTGATTTGGTGATGCCTATGTTTTCTTTTTATAGGCAATTGAAACAAATATAGGCTTTAATCTCTTATCCTCTTAGTGGTGATTCCATAGAGTTTCTTGGTTTACTTATTCATTTGCACATGGTTAATGTATATGCTAAGTGGGGCATTTCAACACTCCCAGCTTGCCCAAATCAAAAATATCAAAGCTATGAGATATAGTAGTCCAAAATGTGAAAACGCTGTAAACTAATCCTGTTCTGTTAGGAAGCATATGACGCTTGTGTTAACGTATGAGTGAGCAAGAGGATGCCACACAACCTACCATGTCTTAATGTGATTTGTTCTGTAACCTGGTGTGCCTCAGGTTGCTTGCTTTTTAAACCGCACATCTGCTCACAGTTTGCTGTACAAACTACAAAGGTTGGTGGGTGGGTCCGCGGACATGTGAGCTGGTGATGAAGCACAAAGGAACGAGTCACTTTTGACACTTCAAAGAATTTCAAATACATGCACTGCATGAGAAAGGAGCGTGCAGGAGAGCGGATGTTTCCCAAAATCCCTTTTACTCTAAGGCAACACCCAGGTGATGATGAGAATGGTTGCAGAAGAAAAAAGGAGCAATTGTGTTCATTTGCAAGATGATATTAATTTTTTTTATTATTATTATCATTTGAATCTTTTATTTAAACTGTGTTCTCTTATGTCCCAATTTGGGACTCTAGCGCGTTTTTGTCTTTTTTCAGTTTGTGCTATTGGCTTCACAGCAGGAAAGAGGGAGAGCTCATTATTTACACCAGGAACCTGAA
Source organism: Cyprinodon tularosa (assembly GCF_016077235.1). Taxonomy (NCBI): domain Eukaryota; kingdom Metazoa; phylum Chordata; class Actinopteri; order Cyprinodontiformes; family Cyprinodontidae; genus Cyprinodon; species Cyprinodon tularosa. The sequence continues at coordinate 617,929 of NW_024038846.1, read as the reverse complement.
CCTGCATGCTTGGAATATTTATTTCTGTGGCAAAATGTAAATAACATTTTATACTTTTTGTAATCCCCTTGGACGCCAAAATAAATAAATAAAATCTGAAAAAGAAAATGTTCACACAAATATAAAAAAAACGTACCTACAGCACTCTAAGACAAGTGAATAAAAGGATCTCCTGACGTCATGATCTCTGACTACGAATCCCAGAATGCATTAATGTTCCTCGCAAATGCAAATGAAGTAACTTTCAAGTCCCGCTCGGACATTTCGTAACTTAAATCACAGCGCGATACCTCGAAATTGTGGCACATTCGTTCTCCTTTTTTTTTTACTTAAAATGTTTCTGCTGACAAACTTCCTTATGGGTGAGACATCCAAATCCGTCTCTTAAATTATCTATATTTCATAAAAAACTCATGTCCAGGTTGGACCCATAATGAGGTTTTCACACTTGCCAAATTTTAAATGTCATTATACTAAAAAGGAGAAAACAAACTCTAATAAATATCCAACTCTAATAATCACACATCCTTATAGAATAATATATTTTTCCTGAAATTTTGACGAAGAAATCATCAAATGAAGTCCAAATTCCTTAAATAATGAAACATCTCTTTTTATGTGGGCATCCTTGCTGCTTCTCTAATTAACTCCTTGCGGGTTGGCAGCTGTTAAGCTTTTATTGAAAGTTAACTTAAACTTTACCCTGTCTCTGGATCTTTTGTTGTCTTCATGATGATGTACGTGTGTCAACCAAAGTTGTCTAGGAAACCAAATAGCTAATTTCACAAAATAACTGGACACAAGAACATTACCCACGAGAAATGTATTCGTAAAAAATATTTTAGTAGGGCTTTGTAAACCAGTGAAACCTAGGGAAGAGGATTAGGGCCACTGAATTTTATTTTTTATTTTTTTTTAAAGTTAACTGATTTTTACATTTTATTTCTGAGAAAAAAGTCAGACCTTTTTTCTCAGAATTCTGACTTTAAACTCAGAATTCTGACTTTAATCTGAGAATTGTGATTTTAATCTGAGAATTGTGACTTTTTTCTCAGAATTCTGAGATCAAATTCAGAATTCTGGGGGGAAAAGTCATAATTCTGAGATTAAAGTCATAATTCTGAGAAAAAAAAGTCGGAATTCGGAGATTAAAGTCAGAATCCTGAGATCAAAGTCAGAATTTCGACTTTTCCCCCATATTAAACTGTAATAAAATTTTAAAATCAGTTAACTTTCATTTATTTTTTCAGTGACCCTAATCCTCTTCCGTAGAAACCAATCTGATTTCTAATAGTGTTATTTCCTACGGACATTGAAGGCAGCACGACTCCGTACCACTACTGGCAGCAGCGGCAGCAACAGCAGTGTATGTGTTGGTGGAGGCGACGCTTTCTCCTTTCTGTAACCTAAACAATGACTCCTACTACAGACCGGAGGAGAGCCCACTGATAGAATGCTTCATAAAGACCCAAAACGCAACAATTCGCTGCTATTCCGTCCGCTCGCTTAAATGCCCCGAGCGTAAACATGTGGATACCTACAGAACATGAGAAATACGGCGTCGGTGAGTTTATTATTGTTTTTTTAATAATATAAAAATATTATCATTGCATAGAAAAACATAGCTCTTCCTCTTCTTTGTGCGCCCGTTTGGAGAATGTGTTTGTAAATAAATATCTGGACGTTTCAGTGGATCTATGACAGACGGATTGTTTTTATATTTCTATTAATCCTGGACAGTTTCAGCTTTAAATCGCGAAACACTTGACCGTATATGTAATATATGATTAAGATCGCAATAAATCGTTATTTTATCATTTGATTTGTATGGATTTATGTTTCTTTATATTTTTGCTTTGACAGTAAAGAGAGAGCCTTTTTTAAAATAGCTCTGTATAACGGAGTATTTCTATTAATGATTCGAGTGAAAATCTGGTTGTGAGGAAAAGTGATTATCCCTGCGTGATCTCGGGGTGATCTAGAAGTGGACGCGTGGAGATCTTGTTGTGTGTTGTGTCTTCCACATTGCATTGTTCCAGACAGTCTGGGGATGAAACACTCAAACAAGCGATGCCAATTGCTTGTTGTGAGAAACGCGCTTGTAGACTTTGCTCTGATTATGCGCTCGCGAGATTTTATTTGTCTGCAAAACGGGATTCTTATTAAGGGGGTCCTGGCAGCCATGAGGGACCCTGAGTCTGTCAATGAACAATCCCCAGAGATTTGCTGTGGTGGGGTCAGTGCATGCCTCAACAGTCTGGTTCAAAAGAAACTGGATCAATTGGGTGGGAGTCTTTGCCACCTTTTTAAAAACTGATTAAGCTGCACTTTGTCACGAATTGGACCAGAGGCGTAGCTAGAAAATTTTTATAAGGGTGGCCAGGCAATAACCAATGTACACTTAGGGGTGGAAGAAAGTGGATAGTCATGCCTAAGATGAGAATAAATATACTTTTCTACAGCTTTTGCTAACAAGTGTTGAAAAATAGTAAAAAAAAAAAATCTTTAAAAACAGTTATATAAACATGACTGTAAATTTCTAATGTTTTTAAAATTCTTTTTAATATAATGATAAAATATAATAAATATATATATATATATATATATTACTATTCATAATTTTTAATTTTATCGATAATCATACTGAGAAAAATTCATATTTACAACTACTAATATCTACATAAATCAATTGTTTAGTACATTTTTATTAAAATATTTATCTATGATTTCACTGAAGACTCCTAGATGACTTGCAGAGACCTTATTTTCTCTTTTTTCCCATAAAGCAATAAATCTAGTTCTGAAAAGAGCATGAATTCTGTACTTTTCATCTTTGATGTTAGTTTATTGATGTCTATAGTTAACCGCAGTGTTTTCGTTGTTAAGAAATTTTGAATACATGAAAAAAATAGTTAGCCGTATATGAAAAATTAGAATATTCCACTTGAGAATATTACTGCTGCCAACATCTGTATTATAGGGGAAAAAACGGTAGGGGTGGCCAATGATTGGCTAAGGGTGACCATGGCCACCCCTGGCCAAATCTAGCTCCGCCCCTGACTGGGACATTTTTACCTAATGGTGATTGTGTGGTTGTATCGTATGGTTTAGGGTGTTAATTGTCCCCTAAAATCTTGCTGTTTACAGTCTTTGTAGTGGGTAAAGAACACTGAATCAGAACCCAGCCCTTGGTTACCGATTATCACACTGTGGTCTGGTCACTTGACTGCTTTGCGAAATGTTTCCCCTAGTGATGGCTTGTTTCCCTTCCCCATCCAATGTCAATTGCTGCTCAGTTATGGCTTATTTCATCCAGTGCTACAACAGTCCCCTGGAACCCATAACCCTTATATTTGCAGTGGGAAATGGTGTAAATAGATTTATCTACTTAAACTCACACCAATAGCCAAAGTTCATGCTGCTAAATTAAAGGAGGTCATTTATTTTGAAGGCTAAATAGTCGCCATTGTCCCAAAACTTCTTAAGGGCCCCCATTTAATTGGATTAATTTTTATCCCCTTTTTTTTTCCCTTTTGCACAATCACAGCAGTAAGACTCTTTTAATTGGCTGTGATTTATTCTTTAAGCTGTCTTGGCACTTCTACTGAGTTTTTTTTTTCCCTTTGAGGAAGAAAAAACTGTTTTCCTGTTGTGAAACACACACAAAACACACAAGCACGCACACACGACAAGAAACAGTTTCGCGGCACAGAGCAGTGATAGCAACTTTAAGATACAGCATGTGAGCTGAGTGAAATCAGAGGGTCAGTTTGTTTGGTTGATGTCCGGAGGGGATTTGATTCATTCTGTTGGATCAACCGAATCAATATGGACTGAAGAGAAGCTTTTCTGTGCTTATGAAGCATCATGAGGGTGAAGGTTGTAATTCCAAGGGATATCCTTATTTGATGTCACAAACAACAGTATTTGTGCCAAGTAGTAAAATTTGGAGGTGGGGAGAACAGGTGTGCTAGAGGAGTAATATTGACTTCTTTTTTTTTAGCAAATGTTAGCAAATGAAGAAAAGATAAGACAAAACTTTATTGGTTACAAAATGAATCATATAATGGTGTATTATGATATCTGGGAACTTCCATTCAAAATCCAGGAACAGGCATGTTAGGTCAATTGTTCTTAGTTGGACATGTGAGCTGTCCATGGTAAAGCTTGTCTCTGTCCAAATCACAGCTGGATCTGTTATGAACCAACAAAGTTCAAGGTTTAAAGCCCTATAATGATTATTGTTGCTCACTATATTGGTAATTTCCAAATTAACTCAATAAAACCTTTTAACTTGCTGTTTAAATTGTCATCTTGGGTCTACCTCTGTTATTTCAAGAACAGTTTCTTCCCATCTGCTACCAGCCTTATCAACAAGGCCCAGAGATCCCCATGACACTGACACTGCCTCTCTCCCTCCCCCATTCAGGACCTAGAAGCTACGCCAACGTATTACTCCAGACCACCTGCTTTACATTAATGCATGATCTCCTGTACATAGTACATCGTACATAGCAATACACTATTGTATATAGCATATTGTTTGTTTTATGTTGTTTATAGCTATAGATTCTGCATATACACATATAATTTCTCTGCAGCATCAACACCAAGTCAAATTCCTTGTAAGTGCAAAGCTACTTGCCAATAAATCTGATTCTAATACTGATTCCTAAAGAGCTGGGTGACAATGCATTGAAACTGTGGAATGATGGGTTATCTTGCCCTTCTCCAGCATAGGAAATGTGCACAACAGCCTTACACTGTAGCCTGGATGTGTTGAGAGGCATTATAAGGCAGAAAATCTGAGTATCCAGCTTTCAGATCTCTTATATGGGTGGAGGAAGAATCAAACCAGTCATGAACATTGATCCCCATTCCCCACTGGAAATCTCTGGAAAGAACAGTCAGTTCTATTCCCACATGTCCCAGTTTCTACAAAGGATTGCCAACAGGAAAGCAGTTAAGGGGTTTATTCTTATTGGTTACACTGGTGATAATATATTTACTTTGGAATTGTTATTTTTAAAATATATGCACGTAAGCTGTTAACGTTAGCCATTTTACATTTGATTGTAATCTCAAGGTACTTTCAATGAACATTTTATCAACCTTTTGACAGGAAGACCTTTTATAAAGCTGCCTTCCTTAGATCCGTAAAGGAACATTTGATCTCAGAGGCAAATTGGGATGAGCTCTGAACGCCCCTCTGTCTAATTGGATGGTTGCAGCGTTTGATGTCAATTCGACTTATGAGCAGAATTGTGGCCCCCTGGACGACGGGAGTCACTGCTGTTCATGAAATATGAATGGAGTCTTAACGAGTTGATATCCGGACGCCTGTTAGGTCATCAGTAGAGTAATTATTGGTTAATAAGCTATTACAAGAAGGTTAGATTAAAGAGGGAATGTTTTTGTTTTAACAGAAGAAATGAGACGGTTTGGATTTTAAGTTATGCCTTTCACTGGATTGGGGCTTTCTTAACCAATATACAGGTTAAGGTCAGATTTAATAGGAATAAGGAAAAACATAAGGTTCATATATTGATTTAGGATAATTGGATATGCAATGACAGACATCTCCAAGGATGTCTATGCCTGTCTTTCACATGAGCATAGAGGATATCAGCCTTTGACTTGTCCACAGGCCCCACAAACCACTTGAAGCTGAACTGTGTCACATTTGCATGAACGTCTGATTGTGTGAGGCCTTTTTCCTCATTAAGGTCCTTTGATTTAGCCAATCAACCATGTCATTGCTCATCAGAATTCAGGCAAGTTATTAGACCATTTCAAGGAGCCAGTCCTGGATGTGTTCTCGACCAAGGGAATTTATTTGCCAGTTAGGCTAAAATGCCTTTATGAGCACACCTAATCTTTTCTTGAATTATTGTGGCAAAACAAGCTGGCAGTGTCAAAAAAAGTAAAAAAAAAAAGGCACATGGATGTAGCGTTCTGATAGAAGGCTCATGCTGGAGGCCTGGCTGAGATGGAGGGCGAACATGAGGCCCTAGGCTTTCTTGTTCTCCCATGGCTGACATTACTTCTACCCCTCTTGGGAGCATGTCAATAGTTGGTGGGGGGCTGGAGGGGTGGTGGAGGGTTGATGAGTGGTTTAGGGTGCTGGCGCGTGTCAGGGGTGAACTCATTGTCAGGTCGGCTGCCTTGCCCTCAAATTCAGCCCCTTCTGTTATCCCCCTGCTCCGCAGGGGATTAGCAGGTTGTTTTGGAAGGAGGCCCTCAGGCCCATTCCACCATTACGCCCATGATTTCTTAATGCAGCAAGCCCCAGGGCAATGTATGGGGGATGGTGGGGAACAGGGCCGTGGTGAGGTGAAGCCTACCGGCTTGTAATTGCTTCATCTTCTTGTGCAGAGATGGAGCTCCTTCTCTTCTCTGCGTTTGCTCACAAATATACACATGAACTGGCTTCTTGTCTCTGGATATTCATTGTACACATAAGGAGGCTCCCTTGTGAATAAAATTGATTGACAAATTGGAAACTAAGGAGAGAAAATGGCTACATTTAATCTGTTTAAAATTGCCATACAAACAAACCTGCATGGGCATGTGACATCTGACTGAATTGTTGTGTGTTTATTCATCAGGGATTCACCATAACAACATTTGGGTTCTAGGACACACATGGGACATGATGTGAAGATATACCCTTGCTAGTTTGTTGTATTATAGGAATGCATTATCCTCTATTCAACATGGAGAAAGCATCATTTAGCCCAAATAATACCTACAAAAACATTTTTATTTTCTGCCACACTCTTTCAGCAGTACTTTTCTCCGTCCTTGTTGTAATAGATTTGTATTTTTTCATAGACTTTCTAAGAATTTTCTTTGCTCATTGCTCATTTTTTTGCTTATGTGAGACATGCAAGATCATTTCTTATATATGCCTGCAGCCTACTCGTCCATGTGCTTTTTTTAAATTGGGGGGTGGGGGTAGCCTTTGCTTAATTTCCTCTTGCAGTGACAGTCTAGCTATGCTTGTGGTTTGAAGATGGCAGATCTTCTCATGGTTGCATGGTTGAGTGATTACCAGTTAACAGAATGCATATGGTAATTTTAATAGCCATTATTTAAATTCAGTTTGACATGAATTATTGGTGCTTTTTGCATGTCTTTCACCTTTTTTGTATTATTATTATTATTATCATTAATATATTGCCATGTTCATCCAACCTGTAGATTTATTTCTTAATCTGCAAAACCAGACATATAGAAAACTATCAAATGTATGATAGTTTTTTTCCCCCTATTATAATATGAATATTAAGACAGACTATTTTCATATACTATTATTTTATTAATAGCTAAATATTAGAAATATACTTTAATAATCCAGTTATTTATTTAATCAACTCTTTATTTGAAACTTAACTAAATGAAATCCACAAATGTGCTGAATTTTGATTATGCTAAAGTTAAAATAAAACATGTTTTAAAGTATACTGTTAAGGTAGTCCGAAAAAAGACACCTGGACGAAGTCAGCATTTTATTTATAGTCCCAAAGAGCTTAAAATATGAAGATATTTGCTTTGTAAATTTCTTTATTATGAAAAAAGCAAATAGTTTTGTGAGCCGTATTTATTACGTACCAAAGATTTAACCAGCATGTAATTGTACTATAAAATAGAAAGCAAGTATTCAAGCAAAAATGACTAAATACACTCAGAGTTGCCCTTAATTTTTAATAGAAACTGAAACTTGAGGACAGTTTGAGTGACAGCTGACATATGTAGCAAAAAAAAAAACCTAAGCATGAAACTTAAAACAAATTTGTCAAAGGGTGTTATTCATAAGCTAAAATAATAATGCAATCTTGGTAGGACATTTTTATCTTAAAGTTTAGGTTGAGTTTATTTATAAGCTCACATTCTCAGTGTTGCACAGGTAGCTACAACAGAAGCAAATTCTTACAAAATAATGTCAAGGTTTATATTTTATTTTCCTGTTTCTCAATGTTATTTCCTTGCAATGCATCAATTAGACAGATACCTACTTGTTTCTAAGTATGTTGCCTTACCTTCAGAAGTGAGTAGTAACTAGTTGCATTTACTCAGTTACATTTACTTGAGTAACTTTACTATACTTTTAGAAGAAGTCATACCTTGCCGTACTTTTTACTTTTAGTTAACTAATATTGGTGTGAGGGTCTCATTATTCTAAGTAAAATTTTCAGTTATGTTGTCTACTGTAAATAACTTGAGGTATTTGGAGATCAGGTGAAAATTAAGTTAATGGTAGAGTTTGTAGCTCGAAGTTTTAGATCCTTTTTCGACTTGTCATCTACTGTAAAGATTGGTTTTATAAGTTTATGTTGATAAGTGTCTGTTCTGCTAGGGTTTCATTTGTAATTCCGCTATTTTACTTATTTTAAACTGTGAAATACTAAAACTTGCACAAAACTGCTTGTTTACATCATTTTAAGCATTAAATCAGATCTTATAAGCCAATAATTACTTAGTACTTGAGTAGCCATTTTACCATGACTTTTTATTCCACACAAATGACTGTATTGTAATTACACCTGAGTTGATACACTTACTTAAAAAATTTTTGGGGGCATTCTAATTTGGTTTGGATGTCGCCAGTGATCATAGTTACAGTCTGAAACACTTATTTGCCACAAGACTTATGATTTTGTTAAACACACAGACCATACAAGATCATATTGATTGTATCATGTAAGAAAATCATTATCATTAAAATCATCAAAGTTAAAAACCCATTTTTTTTAGAGCTGCCTTTGACTGTTCAAGTTAAACTGTTGGTATTTTTAGTTTAAGCTTGTGGTTCAGCTGTTTTATTTCTTTTACTGTCTCCTTTTATCGTGTTTTTATCTTTATTTTCCTTTGCTCAGTTCTTTTGTCTTCTATTGTATTATCTAATTCATGTAAAGCACTTTGAATTGTCCATGTACCGAATTGTGCTATACAAATAAACTTGCCTTGCCTTGCTATGTTAAGATATTTATGTGCATTTAATTTATTTCTCTTTTCCAAACTAATACATGTTTATGTAAACAGCTGCAAAGTCGTTGAATTCACACATCTCAGTAAAAGGTGTATCATTTTAGTTTTTTCCTCCATAGTTCAAGAAATCCCAGTGGAGTTTAATTACATTTTTAAATAGAAAGATCTATTTTTATGTGCATTAAATTTGTGATTTTTTCAGTTAAAGAGAACAGACTTCAACTGGTTAACCATATTTTGTTCTTTTTTTTTTTCTTAGCTGGTTAAATGGCAAACTGGATTTCTCCCTTTCCTCAATAACAGTCTGATATTTCTCTATCATAGATGTTAATGGGATGTGCCCTATTAGGAAATCAACCATTTAAATGATCAGTAGCACCCCTGCAGCAGATTCAACGGAGGCGTGTGCTACATGTTTGTGTATTTGCTGTTTGTGTGGGCTGAGGGAAGAATAGCAGGCATGCCTCTTCATAAATGAAGAGTGTCTTGCAGTGGCAATCACTTTGAGTGGCAGGTGAGATGAGCTTGTTTATGCATGGAGAAACACTTGATTTTAATTTTCTCATTTAGGGCAGAAGGCTCATTTCCTGGACTGGACTGGCATCAGTTTTGCCTGGCATGTGGTTGTGATGCAGGCGTCCAGGCATTGATTGTAAAGGAAGTGGTCATTGATTTGCGTGACCTGGAGCATTAATGTGACCTCAAAGTTTCCATTTTCCCCTTGAACCTCATTTTAACTATTGTTACATGTACCAGCCGTCATGTAATAGAAAGGGAATTGTTTAACTAATTATCAAGAAGCCAACAGGCCTAGTAAATCCTCTACAACTTTTCAACAAGCTTATCTTTAACCATCTTTTTAAGGCAGCATCTTTCTTGTTTTTCTCATCCATTTTTTTTCCTTTCACTAAACGCCCCTCTAATATGCTTATATTCACAGCACTCTGTGAATATACCGTACAACAAAGACAGATCCTCTAGCAATGAGCTTTAATGACTTTGCTTTCTTAGTTATCAGTGGGTTTCTGCAGGAGGCTCAACCAGCCAATATATCCCATGATTTTATAATTACAGGTGCTGGTCATAAAATTAGAATATCATGAAAAAGTAGATTGATTTCAGTAATTCCATTTAAAAAGTGAAACTTGTATATTATATTCATACATTACATACAAACTCATATATTTCAGATGTTTATTTTGTTTAATTTTGATGATTACAAATGACAACAAATGAAAATCTCAAATTCATCATATCAGAAAATTAGAATATTGTGAAAAGGTTCAAAATTGATGGCCCCTGGTGCCACACTCTAATCAGCTAATTAACTCAAACCACCTGCAAAAGCCTTTAAATGGTCTTTCAGTCTAGTTCTATAGGCTACACAATCATGGGGAAGACTGCTGACTTGACAGTTGTCCAAAAGACGACCATCGACACCTTGCACAAGGAGGGCAAGACACAAAAGGTCATCGCTAAAGAGGCTGGCTGTTCACAGAGCTCAGTGTCCAAGCACATTAATAGAGAGGCGAAGGGAAGGAAAAGATGTGGTCGAAAAAAGTGTACAAGCAAGAGAGATAACCGCACCCTGGAGAGGATTGTGAAACAAAACCCATTCAAAAATGTGGGGGAGATTCACAAAGAGTGGACTGCAGCTGGAGTGAGTGCTTCAAGAACCACCACACACAGACGTATGAAAGACATGGGTTTCTGCTGTCGCATTCCTTGTGTCAAGCCACTCTTGAACCACAGACAGCGTCAGAAGCGTCTTGCCTGGGCTAAAGAGAAACAGGACTGGACTGCTGGTGAGTGGTCCAAAGTCATGTTCTCTGATGAAAGTAAATTTTGCATTTCCTTTGGAAATCAAGGTCCCAGAGTCTGGAGGAAAAGAAGAGAGGCACTTCATCCACGTTGCTTGAAGTCCAGTGTAAAGTTTCCACAGTCAGTGATGGTTTGGGGTGCCATGTCATCTGCTGGTGTTGGTCCATTGTGTTTTCTGAGGTCCAGGGTCAACGCAGCCACATACCAGGAAGTTTTAGAGCACTTCATGCTTCCTGCAGCTGACCAACTTTTTGGAGATGCAGATTTCATTTTCCAACAGGACTTGGCACCTGCACACAGTGCCAAAGCTACCAGTACCTGGTTGAAGGACCATGGTATCCCTGTTCTTAATTGGCCAGCAAACTCTCCTGACCTTAACCCCATAGAAAATCTATGGGGTATTGTGAAGAAGAAGATGCAATACACCAGACCCAACAATTCAGAAGAGCTAAAAGCCACTATTAGAGCAACCTGGGCTATCATAACACCTGAGCAGTGCCACAGACTGATCGACTCCATGCCACGCCGCATTGCTGCAGTAATACAGGCCAAAGGAGGCCCAACTAAATACTGAGTGCTGTACATGCTCATACTTTTCATGTTCATACTTTTCAGTTGGCCAACATTTCTATAAATCCTTTGTTTTTATTGGTCTTCAGTAATATTCTGATTTTCTGATATGATGAATTTGAGATTTTCATTTGTTGTCATTTGTAATCATCAAAATTAAACAAAATAAACATCTGAAATATATGAGTTTGTATGTAATGTATGAATATAATATACAAGTTTCACTTTTTAAATGGAATTACTGAAATCAATCTACTTTTTCATGATATTCTAATTTTATGACCAGCACCTGTATATGCCCCATGATGGGTATGGTATAACAATTTCCTATTTAATGCATTTCTTTATTACCTTTTTAATATTCAGAGTGAAGTTTGTATTTTTAACTGTAAGTCATTTCCTCAAAAAAAAAAAAAAGGAAAAATAGCTTTTTATTCAATAAGCCTAAAAAAATAAGGGTTTCACATCCTGATGTAAAAAACTGAAGTAATAGAACTTTTTGATGGTATCCATTAGGGCTGCAACTAATTATTATTTTACAGATTGATTAATCTGTCAATAATTTTTTCTATTAATTGATTTATAATCGGATAACAAAAGGTTCCTTAAAGAGTATTTTTACGAAATGAAACCTGGTGAAACGAAAAATTTTCGACTTGAGGGGTTCTGGATAGACATATTGACAGAGAGAAAAGTGTTTTTTTTAGTATTTTGGTATAATTGCTGCTCTAAGTTGGTTGCTCTGTCAGCTGAAGGCATGTTTTACAGTCTCTATGCTCCAGTTAATGATTAATAGATACATAAATTAGTTGACCATTATTTGAATAATCAATTAATCTCGATTAATCTGATTAATCGTTTCCGCCCTAGTATCCATATTCACTGAAAGGTTGGGGTAAAATGCCGAGCTTTCAACCATCCTGGGAATGTGTTTGGATCTATGATCAAGATAACAGTAGATTGCACCTTAGTGAATCATATAACCACAATTTCAGTTGGAGAATCCCATTAAGGTTGCAGCCATTTTCTTTCAATTATAGATCAACATGCATCATAGCAAAACATCAACTATTCATGCAACCATGTTTCCATAATGGTCAACTGTACTTATATCCACTTTGTTGTGCCTTCTAGTAAAATAGATTTTCCTGTGCTTTAGGATCCAGTGATGTATTTATGGACTTGTCCTAGATTGTGGCATGTGTAAATGTGCTAGAAAGCTTCTAACTGCCTGTTAGAGCAGTAGTTCTTCTGAAGTGTCCTTTTGCAGATTGGGTCAGATTTTTTTTTTTTGAACTATTGATGGGAGGGAACACTTTGTTGTATTGCAGATGTGAGACACAGAGGAAGGAAGAGAGGTTAAAGCTGGTGATGCCTTAGCTTAAGGTGGATGATCATTAAGAAGTGGTGTCTGAGTTAACTTCTATCACATGCTCCAGTGAAGTGTTGTCGTGCCTCAGTTAAATAGAAATCTCTTTATTTTTCTGTTCTGCTCATTGCTTTTTTTTATTCTCTTGTGTGTTTTTTCTCTATCTGTCTAATTTCCTCTCCAACTCCTCTTTCTAGCTCATTCTCTAAGGGGGAGCTCTTTACAGAGACAGCAGGTTGTACTGTAGTGACCCTTATTCTCTTCCTCCATTTCCTCAGCTATTGCTCACTCACTCCTGTTCTGTCTGGATTCCTCTTCCCTTTCTGTTGGTAGACTACTTCCCCGGTTCTGTGCTGTAGGCTTTTTTTTTTTACAACTTGATCACTCTTCCAAATGCATTATTTTTCTCAACACCCCAATACTCTGAATCTATACTTGCCTTTCCTAGAAATCCCTTGATACAGTGTGTCTGAGCTTGGGTCCTTCATCTATGAATTAATCACTCAGTTTTGCAAGCATATGTGCTCACCCTGGCCATTAGCAGACTGTAGGTCAGAGGATGGTAAAAAATCACAGATGCTTTACTAGTATCTGAGTAAATCAATGTGCATCATAGCAATACAAATAGAAAAGACTATCTATTTACTCATCCATTATCTTCTTACATGATAGAAAAATATACTTGTATACATACATGTACTTTATCATTTGAACAATTCTTCTTTATGGCAATAAACTGTTGAAGGATTTTTAAACACCTTTTGTTGAAAATTAGAGACCAGAAAAGCAGCCTTTGTTGGTTAAGTTAGTCGAACAGGACAGGAACTTTTTCCTCTCTTACTCCAAGTAGATTCTTAAAAAATGCACTAACATAAAGCAGTTGCGTGAAGCTAACATTCCAGCTACGTTAAAAACTCTGAAAATAGACTGAATGGTTAGTGAATATAAGTGCAGATTTGTGCAGAAAAATATATTTTTTGTGCTACTTTTTTTAAAAACCATTTTGGTTCAAATCAGTGCCTAATGGGGGGGGGGGGGGGGTAGTGATGTCCTCGGCCGAAATTCTTTAATTAATTGTTTTAAAATCGAAAGCAGCACAAATGTCAGTTTTCATGGCACAAATCTGCACTAATGAAGCACCAAAAAACTAGACCACTTTGGTTCAAATCGGTTGACCTTTGGATGATGAAAAATCTCTTAGACAAAAGTAGCACAAACAGTATTTTTTTCTGCACAAATCTGCACTAATGTAGCACAAACCATTTAGTCTTTTTGCAGAGTTTTATTGACGTAGGTGGGGTGTCAGCTTCATGCAGCTGCATAAAGCATATAAAAGTTAGCGTCATATCTGAGGTGCAAAGTAATGCCTTTGATTGAGATTTCACCTAGAAGGTAACCTTGAGCTACAAGCTGGATTGTCGCGAGATCTGATTTTTCAGTCTCACAACAATTCCATCTTGAAAGACTCCCCCTAATACAACTGTCTCATGATATTCAGTGAATTGGACCAATGACATGCCAGCAGTGCTTTTTGTGGTGGGACATGTAGGACTGAGAACAGTAGAAGGGCCTTCACTGGAAAAACGATCTGGAAATAAGTAAACATTTCTTAAATTATGTGTATTTATGCTTAATTTGAGTATGTAAATATGATAGTTTGCCAGTCGAATTAGTATTTTACACTTAAAATTAATTAGATAATTAGATGATGTGCACTTGAAATAAGACAATGCAGTTGTGTTGTCTTATTTCAAATGCAAATTGTCTTGTTCCATTGGCAAAATGTTTCTTCTACCTCCTCAATTCAAGGAAAAAAATTCACTTATTTTAAGAAAAAATTACTTATCCTATGTAAGACATTTGAATTGGGAAAGCTTCCTGGAGAGGTGGCGAAACGTCTTCAAATCTTGGAAACCAAGTCCAGTGGATTTTTTTGAACTTTTACGGAAATACTTATCTAGAGTTTGAGTTTTTTTTTTTCCAGTGTGTCAATGTGTGGGCATTACACACATTGACTGGGTTTTAGCTCCTTTAAAAAGGAGCAAAGAGAAGCACTTTGTTTATTTGTAGATGGGAAACATCACACTCTTCTGCTGCGATTGGCTTAAAGCGTATTATGGAAGGCGGGTACTAGCTGGCACATCACCCAATCAGCTCAAAGTATTGTACTAAACGTCACGCCTTTTCACTGCAGCCATCCCAGATTGATAACATAGAACTCAACTCAGTTCTACACATATCAATCTGTCTATTGCTAGGTTAAGTATAAGGTTCTTTACAAGAATATTTATTTTCTTCTTCAATGCATTAAGTGTCATCTAGTAGTCTGGTATCTTTCCTTTTTCTGATTACCATTGTCTCAAAATTAACTTAAATATGCCTGTGACTGAGCTTCTGTGTATTAGTTCACCTTATGTCCTGTTTATACACAGTATAAAAAAGTGAGAATATTTCTTCATTGAGTCTCAGGATTGACCATGAAAATATGTCTCAGATTGCAAAGCCAGACTGCAGGTATCTCTTATTAGTGTATATTGAGTGTTGCTTTGACATTGATCGATTTAGATCTCTTTCTGTCCTGTCGTAGATTAAACTGTTTTCAATTCTCCATCACTCGCCCTGTCTCTGTTAAGATCACAGTGGGAGGATCAACTGTGACTTGGCCAATAACTCTCCGACCTTGGCTTCTGCTGGCAGTCTTATTAACGGCTCACTATGTTTCTACCTCTGCTCTAGTTTAATCTGCCCCCCACATTTTGCACTTTGTCCCCTTTGAGGTCTGTGCATATAAGCTATCAGTTTCCTGCTCTCATTGTGAAATGGTGGTTAGTTTCATCAACTACCTGCTGCATTTGATGGGCTGGCTTACTGCCTGTCCACAACAACCCCGTTAGCTCCCCCTCATTTCCTCTTGCTGCCCGGGCAGAGACAGCTCTTTGATGTCAGTTTGACTTTCCAAAAGGCTCTCTTTTTATGAACCTTGATGTTGATGCCATTTTTCACCCAGTTTAAGAAACTCATCTGTTAAAAATCCAATTGATTTTTGTTTTCAGCAAGATTGCTTTGCAGATTTATTCTGGGGAAGTTATGGAACAAACAGCTATTATTTGTTGTTGTTTGTTTAGATGCAAAGTTAGGATTCAATACTGTGAAATGAGAAAACCTTGCAATAAAAGTCAGCCAATAGCTCTAAGACTGTATGCTTCCCCTTCATTTTAACAATTCACATGAATTCCTAAATAAATTGTGTGGGTGTAAAGCATTATTGCCTCCCAGAGTCTGTTTAATTCATCAGGTTTACTAAACCCCTAACCGTGACCCAGTTCCCTTCTCACATCTCTCCCATCAGCTTTCTTCAGGGACTTCTACCATTTGGAACATTTATCCACATCAGAGGAAAGCTTTCCAACCACACAGATGGAAATGAAGTTTTTAGTTAAATGATTTAGACTTACAACAATTGACTGTAAGAATGAAGAGAAACAGTCAAATATGAGCTGCTGGTTTGTCTTTGGAGGAGAGACTACAAGCAAGTTCCTGCCTCGTCGTAAAAAAAGTGGACTGTTCAGTATTCTCCTAACACCGATGGTTGGCATTGAAGTGAATTGGGGGGAGTTGGCTAGCTTTGTTTGTGTTCTTGTTTTGGAAGTTGCACAAGAAGGTTTCTTTTGTTTGTTCAGAAGGCCTGTCTTTTCTTCTGCTGGCATTTAACCCTTCTATCTGTAGACTATTTTTGAACCTTGCCTCAGAGAAAAGATCCAAAGTTTACATAATCATACCCTAATAACAGTTTGTAAGAGTTATGGAAGTTTTTTTTTAGCTGTTCTAATAACAAATCTACCAATGTGAAAGAGAGATAGTTCTTTTTCTTTAGGGAATTCTAATTTATGGCAGTCTGGAATTACCCTTAAACTTAAAGATGATAAATTATTCCAAACTGCTGTGAAAAACAAATTACATAAAATCAAAAGAGGGACTTTTTTGGAGTTTTTTTTGTTTGTTAAAGATGGTAAGGCTAGATCACAATAAACACTACCCCTATTTGTATTTCAAAGTTTTTTATTTTTTTTATTTTACAAAACCCATTTAAAACCCATTTAAAAATATCTGGTTTGGTCTGGTTAAAGCCTTAATATTTTCTGAAAAGTCAACTAGAATCTAGGAATTTTAGACTCTGACATGCTGATCACTACTCAGAAAAACAAAGGAACTTTAACCAATTCAGATGACTTGACGATGAGTTAATAGACACAAGAATAAATAGCCTCAGAATGGGTCCTTGACTTTTCAACCCTTCTACAGTTGAAACCCTTGCAGTGTTGCACCCTACTTTGGATTTCTGCCCCTAATCATCCATCAAGTCTTAGCTATCTTAGGAACTTTTTCTAATGACATTTTGAACAGTTTATATCCCCCTAATGCCCTTTGTACCCACTTTGACAGCAAAGTATTTTAAGCTTATATTCCTAAATTCATTTCTTAGGCAGAGAAATGCTTGCAAATATCTCCTGGATCTCACAGCTACAAGCTAGACATTCACTTACACCACATAGATATCCATCTAATTCTTAGAGGAAATTGTCTACCTGAGTAGCTTTTCTTTTCTTCTTCAAAATACAGCATTACTAATTCAAGAACAAATGAGCATCGGCTGTGATCTTGTTATGTGTTGATTCATATAAGAAAACTGATTATGATCTGTCCAAATACTTGATTTGTTAATTTCCTATTTCTTATATTCTCAATTATTTCGTTTAGTCAGTAAACACCGCATTGCATCTATATATTTAGCATTTTTCTTTCATTTGTTTAAAAAAAGCCTGTTTGAGATTTTGTAACATAAACTTACCAACTTTGGGGAAAATAACTCAAGAATATGTGAGAAAGAACTTCATTATCACTCTGATGCAGATGAACAAAAACTCTAAGAGGAGCCACAGTATCCAGATCACTAATTATTACGAGTCAACAGATGTTTTGCTGAGGTAGGCAAGTATATTAAAAAACAACAATAGTTTTCTACCCTCACTCATTCCATTGGTATTCTATCAATAGGTTCTACTTAAGAACAAAATATCCCATACATTTAAGGTGTTTATGCATTTAAGGCGTTTATGGATTTATCTATTTAGTTGATTAAATGAATCCAGATCAAGGTGTTACGATCAAGGTGTAGTT